>NC_042619.1:235249245-235558704 GCF_901001135.1 Rhinatrema bivittatum
TGGAGAAATTTTAGTACTTAAAGGTTTTGGGGAGAAGTAAGCTATTGGGGTATATTCTTGAGTGTGTTTGTGTGTCTGTATTAAATAGGTAGAGGGCAGGCAAAAACCAGGAGTTTTGTGTGTTTGTCTTTCCCTCCCTCCCACCCTTTAATTTATAGGTAGGTGACGCTTTCACACTAAAAAAAAAAAAAAATTTTAATCAATCAGCCTTTTAACTTAAATTCAGAAATTCCCCACACCATATCAAGAGTTTAATCATTCCCTTGTAGGTCACTACCAGATAAATTGTGAATACACTGGCTGTTGTGGTACATGTGGGCACCAATGACATAGTACAATGTGGGAGGGAGGTTCTGGAAGCCAAATTTAGGCTCTTAGGCAGAAAGCTGAAATCCAGAACCTCCAGGGTAACATTCTCTGAAATACTTCCTGTTCCATGCGCAGGACTCCCAGAGGAAGGCGGAGCTCGGAGTCTCAAATGCATGGATGAGACGATGGTGCAAGGAAGAGGAATTCAGTTTTGTAAGGAATTGGATAACTTTTGGGTATGGGGGGGAAGCCTTTAAGAAGGGATGGGCTCCACCTTACCAGGGTGGAACCGGGCTGCTGGCATTAACCTTTAAAAAGGAGATGGATTTAATTTAAAAACTGCTCTAAGGGGAAAGCAGACAGTCACTTAGCAGCACATGGTTCGGAGGGAGGCATCTTTGAAGGATACTAATGAAGCATTAGAGTTAAGGCATCAAATAGAGAGGTTCCAATAATAAGAAAAGTAGTTCAAGTGCCTAAAATTAAAGACTCACTTGAGCTAAAAGATTCCAATTTATCCCTGTCAACTGAAAAGCAGAATGTTAATAAAACAGAACCCACTTTGATATGTTTGTATGCTAATGCCAGAAGTCTAAGTAAGATGGAAGAGTTAGAGTGTATAGCAGTGAATGATGACAGACTTAATTGGCATCTCAGAGACATGGTGGAAAAAGAGGATAACCAACGGGATAGTGCTACACCAGGGTACAAATTATATCAACATGATAGAGAGGAGCAACTTGGTGGCAAGGTGGCACAGAGTCCAACAGGATAAAGATCCTGCAAGAGACTAAATGTACAATTTAATTTTTATGAGTAGAAATCCTTTGTGCGTTGGGGAAGAGTATAGTAATAGGAGTATACTGCTGACCACCTGGCCAAAATGATGAGACTGAGAAATTAAGAAAGCTAACCAAATTGGTAGTGCAGTAATAATGGGAGATTTCAATTACCTCAATATTGACTGGGTAAGTGAAATATCAGGACATACTAGAGATAAAGTTCCTGGGTGGAATACATGTCAGTTTTATGAAGCAATTGATGCAAGAACAGGCAAGAGGGAGCAATTTTAAATCTAATTTTCAGTGGAGCACAAGATTTGGTGAGAATTAATGGTGGTGGGGCCGCTTGGCAATAGTGATCATTATATAATCAAATTTGAATTAATGACTGGAAGGGGGAAGTAAATAGCTCTAGCACTAAACTTTCAAAAGGGAAACTTTAATAAAATGATAAAAATAGTTTAAAAAAAATAAAAACCGAAAGGTGCAGCTACAAAGGTTAAGGGTATGCAACAGGCATGGAAACGTAAAAAAAAATCTTACATGCACAGTCCAGATGTATTCCACGCATTAAGAAAGGTGGAAGGAAGGTCAAACGATTGCCAGCATGGCTAAAAAGTGAGGTGAAAAAGGCTATTTTAGCCAAAAGATCTTCATTCAAAAACTGGAAGAAGGATCCATTAGAAGAAAACAGGATAAAGCATAATCACTGGCAAGTTAAATGTAAGACATTGATAAGACAGACTAAGAGAGAATTTGAAAAGAAGTTGGCCATAAAGGCAAAAACTCAATTAAAAATTTTTAAAATATATCTAAAGCAGAAAGCCTGTGAGGGAGTTGGTTGGACTGTTAGATGATCGAAGGGTTAAAGGTGCACTTAGGGAAGATAAGGCCATCGCGGAAAGACTAAATGCATTCTTTGCTTCAGTGTTTACTAAAAAGGATGTTTGGGAGAAACCCGTTCCGTAGACCGTTTAAGAATGATGATTCAGATGAACTGAACCAAATCACGGTGAACCTGGAAGATGAGGTAGACCAGATTGAGAAACTGAAGAGTAGTAAGTCACCTGGACTGGACGGTATACACACCAGGGTTCTGAAAGAACTAAAACATGAAATTTTAGACCTATTTCAATCAATTTACCACCTATCATTAAAATCATATATTCTACCTGAAGACTGGAAGGTGGCCAACATAACCCTGATATTTAAAAAGGAGTCCAGAGGTGATCCTGGAAACCATAGACCGGGGAGCCTGACTTCAGCGCCAGGAAAAATTGTGGAAACTGTTATAAAGAATAAAATCACAACACATTTAGACAAACATTGTTTAAAGGGACACAGCCAGCATGGATTTACCCAAGGGAAGTCTTGCTCAAATCTCCTACTTTTTTTTTTTTTTTTGAAGGGGCAAATAAACATATGGACAAAGGTGAACTGGTAGATGCAGTGTATTTGGATTTTCAGAAGGCGTTCGACAAAGTCATGCATGAGAGGCTTCTAAGAAAACTAAAAAGTCATGGGATAGGAGGGGATGTCCTTTTATGGACTGCAAACTAATTAAAAGACAGGAAACAGTAGGATTAAATGGTCTGTTTTTACATTGGAGAAAGGTAAACACTGGAATGCCTCAGGGATCTGTACTTGGATGGTGCTTTTTAATATATTTATAAATGATCTGGAAAGGGGTACAACGAGCGAGGTGATCAAATATACGGATGACACAAAAATAAGTAGAGTAGTTAAATCTCAAGCGGATCATGATAAATTGCAGGAGGACAGTGTGAGACTGGAAGATTGGGCTTCCAAATGGGAGATCAAACTTAATGTGAACTAGTGCAAAGTGATGCATATAGGGAAAAATAACCCTTGTTGTAGTTACACAACATTAGGTTCTATCTTAGGAGTTACCAACCAGGATTGAGATCTAGGCATCATAGTAGATAATACTTTGGAATTGTCTGCTCAGTGTACTATGATGGTCAAAAAAAACAGAATGTTAGGAATTATTAGGAAGGGAATGGCGAATAAAACGATGGATGTCATAATGTTGAGATTACTTACCTGGTAATCTTCTTTTCCTTAGTGTAGACAGATGGACTCAGTACAAATGGGATAGTATCCGTGTGCTAGCAGTTGGAGACAGATCTGACATCAGCACGGGGTATATAGCCCCACAGGAAGCGTAGCGATTCAGTAATCTTCCTTGCAAAAGCTGTTATGGATGTGTGTACTGACGTTCAGTGAAAAGTGAAAAAGTGAAAACAGGATTCCCCTGACCAATTGACAGTGGCTGGAGACCGCCAGCATTCACAACCGGAAGGCGTTGACACCTGGTAGAGTGTACGCTTTTATGGAAACAAAGGCCATGGCTTACCTGGAATCGGTGAAACCCATGTACACAGGCAGCTGGGCAGGATGCTGAGTCCATCTGTCTACACTAAGGAAAAGAAGATTACCAGGTAAGTAATCTCAACATTTCCTGGCGTGTAGCCAGATGGACTCAGTACAAATGGGATGTACAAAAGCTTTACTCCCAGCCAGGGCGGGAGGCTGCCTGAGGACCATGTAGTACCGCCCTCGCAAAAGCAGAGTCCTCCCTGGCCTGGACATCCAGACGGTAGAACCTGGAAAAGGTATGGAGGGAGGACCACGTCGCTGCTTTACAGATTTCTGCCGGCGACAGCATCCTGGATTCAGCCCAAGATGCCGCTTGTGCTCTGGTAGAATGAGCCTTGACCCGCAGAGGCGGAGCCTTCCCCGCCTCCACGTAGGCTGCTCTGATAACTTCCTTAATCCAGCGGGCAATGGTGGGCTGAGAGGCCGCTTCACCTTGCTTCTTCCCGCTGTGTAGGACGAACAGGTGGTCCGTCTTTCCCAGGTCTTGTGTCATTTCCAGATACCTGGACAGCAATCTGCCGATGTCGAGATGGCGCAATAAACGTCCTTCTTCAGATGTCTTCAAACCTGCCGAGGTCGGCAAGGATATGGTTTGGTTAAGATGAAACTGTGAAACCACTTTAGGGAGAAAGGAGGGAACCGTCCGAAGATGGATAGCCTCTGGAGTGAGTCTTAGAAAGGGATCACGGCAGGACAGTGCTTGTAGCTCAGAGATGCGGCGTGCAGAGCACACCGCCAGCAAGAACACCAACGTCAAGGTTAGAGACCGGAGAGACAAGCCCCGAAGGGGTCTGAAGGTGGACCCCGCGAGAAAATCCAAAACAAGATTGAGGTTCCATAAGGGCACAGGCCTCTTTAGTGGCGGACGAATATGCTTGACTCCTTGCAGGAAACGGGAAACATCTGGGTGCTTGGAGATGGTCTTGCCGTCCCCTCCTGGGACCATAGCAAGACAGGCCGCCACCTGAACTTTAATGGAGCTGAGGGAGAGACCCTTCTGAAGCCCATCCTGCAGGAAATCCAGCACAATAGGTATTGTGGTGGCATGTGGATTGGTGCCGTGAGTGTCGCACCATGTTTCAAACACCCTCCATATGCGAACGTAGGTGAGGGATGTGGAAAACTTGCGAGCTCGGAGGAGGGTATCAATCACGGGCCCCGAGTAACCTCTTTTCTTCAGTCTAGCCCTCTCAATGGCCAGACCGTAAGAGAGAATTGAGCTGGATCCTCGTGTAGGATGGGACCTTGACGTAGAAGGTCCCGGAGAGGAGGCAGGGGAAGAGGCTCCCCTGCCAGTAGTCTTCTCATGTCCGCGTACCAGGGTCTTCTTGGCCAGTCTGGTGCCACTAGAAGAACTAGGCCCCGGTGTTTCCGAATCTTGTGGACGATGGCGTCCAGCAGCGGCCACGGAGGAAAGGCTTATAACAGAGTCCTTGGCGGCCACGGCTGGACCAGGGCATCGATTCCGTGCGAGAACGGGTCGCGCCTGCGGCTGAAGTATCTGGGTACTTGCGCATTGGCCTTGTCCGCCAATAAATCCATGTCCGGAATCCCCCAGTGATCCACAATCATCTGGAAGGCTGTGGGTGACAGCTGCCACTCTCCCGGATTTAGCCTTTCTCTGCTGAGGAAGTCCGCTGTGGTATTGTCCTTTCCGGCGATGTGGACGGCGGAAATGTCCAGAAGAGTCGCCTCCGCCCAAATCATCAGCGGGGCGATCTCCCGGGATACCTGTCGGCTTCTGGTTCCGCCCTGACGGTTGATGTAGGCCACCGTGGTGGCGTTGTCGGACATCACTCTGACAGCTCTGTGCTTCAGCCTGTGAGCGAATCGAAGGCATGCCAATCGGACTGCCCGGGCCTCCAGGCGATTGATGTTCCACGTGGACTCCTCTCTGTTCCATCGGCCTTGCGCGGTGAGTTCTTCGCAATGTGCTCCCCAGCCGCTCAGGCTGGCATCCGTGGTGAGCAAGGTCCACGTGGGCGGGGACATCTTGGACCCCCTGCTCAGGTGGTGGGACTGCAACCACCACCGCAACCGGACCCGAACTCCGGCTGGTAACGGAAGGTGCGTGGAATAGTCCCGTCGACGGGGGCTCCAGCGAGAGAGCAGGGAATGCTGTAGAGGTCTCATATGGGCCCGCGCCCAAGGCACCACTTCCAGGGGGATGCCATGAGACCCAGAACCTGCAAATAATCCCAGGCTATGGGCCAACTGGCTCCCATCAGATACTGGATGCGCTGCCGAAGTTTCAACTGTCTCTTGGTCGTAAGACTGACCGTGTCTGCCCGGGTGTCGAACTGCACTCCCAGATATTCTAGCGATTGGGAAGGCTGTAGGCAGCTCTTGCTGAGGTTGATTACCCAGCCCAAGCTTTCCAGAAGGGCGATCACTCTGTCGGTAGTCTGAAGGCTCTCCTCTCGAGATTTCGCCCTGATCAGCCAGTCGTCTAGGTAGGGATGGACCAGAATCCCTTCTCGCCTGAGTGCTGCTGCAACCACTATTACCACTTTGGTGAATGTCCGGGGTGACGTGGCCAACCCGAAGGGTAAAGCCCGAAACTGGAAGTGGAGGCCCAGAACCTTGAAGCGCAGGTAGCGCTGATGATCTGGATGGATCGGAATATGAAGATATGCTTCTGACAGGTCTAATGCCGTGAGGAATTCTCCGGGCTGGACTGCGGCTTTGACGGAGTGCAGAGTTTCCATGCGAAATCTCGGTACCCGTAAGTACCGATTGACGGACTTGAGGTCCAGAACAGGTCGAAAGGTGCCCCCTTTCTTGGGTACCATGAAATAAATGGAATAGTGTCCAGAATTCACTTCCCAGGCAGGTACTGGGATGATGGCGTTCAAGGACAGGAGCCTCGCCAGGGTAGCTTCCAATGCTGCCTTCTTGTGCAGAGGACATGACGATTCCACAAACTTGTCCGGAGGAAGATGATGAAAATCCAGATAATATCCTTCCCGGATAACGGCGAGGACCCACTGGTCCGACGTGATCTCGACCCATCTGGGGTAGAAGAGGGTCAACCTGCCCCCTATGGCTCCGTCCCCCAGATGAATCGGCAAATTCTCATTGTGAGGCGCGACCGGGACCCGAGCCCGGACCAGCCCCCCGCTTGCGCTGCTTGGTCCGAAAGGACTGATTCCTGGCCTGAGGACGTGTTGCCTGATAGCGCCCCCTATATGGAACAAAGCGTTGTGAACTCCTGCCCCTGGAGGGCCGTGGAAAGGAGCGCTGTCCCCTTCTGTACCGATCCTCCGGCAGTCTAGGCACCGGAGAGGCACCCCAGGTAGTGGCTAGCTTATCAAGGTCACTGCCAAACAGAAACGAGCCCTGATACAGAGCTGCCTCCTGGCGGCTACAGAGGATGAAATCCCCTTAGCTGTAGTCCGGACCAAACCCGAAGCTGTATCTGTGAGAAAGGAAAGAGCTGACTCCATGTCAGCCGCTGAAGCGTTGTTCCTGACCTGAGACAAACTCGGGGTAAGCGGCTGGCTACAAGCTGCGGACCTGAGCTTGCAACTTGGAGATCCGCTCCTCTGTGAGGAAAACTTTCCCCTGCCTGGTATCGAATTGTGCTACCAGAAACTCCAGCGTCTGGGAAGGGCTCAGGTGGCTCTTGGCCCGATTGACGATCCATCCCAATGAGCTCAGGAGTCGCAGGACTAGATCGACTGAAGTTCAGCAGCGATTCTCCAACTTTGCCTGGATCAACCAGTTGTCCAAATAGGTATGTACAAGGACCCCCTCTCTCTGCAGGCTCGCCACACCACCATCATCACTGTGGTGAAGGTCCTGGGAGCCATGGCTCCCAGCACCGCTCTTCGTTTTTGTTCATACGAGCAGGGGGATACCAGAAATTTTTCCTTTAGAGACCGAGCAAATTCTAACGCGTAACCGTGTTTTATCACATTTAGGATCCACTGGTCTGATGTGATGGTAGCCCACTCCTCGTAAAATAGTGTCAGTTGACCTCCTATTCTCGGAACCAAGAAGTGGACCTGCATCGCTTCATTGGGAAGATTTAGCCCAAGTGATCCCTGTGGGCCTTTCCCTGCCAGATCGCGGACCACGAAAGGACTGCCCCACAGGAGTGCTGCTTGCCCAAAGGCTGTCTAGTGGAAGAGCCTGATGATCTGGATGCCCTAAACTTGAGGTTACCCTTAAAACGGGAGTGTTGAGATGAGGAGCTTCTCGCCTTTGGCTTATCCTCCAGCAACTTATCTACTTTGTTCTCTCCCAAAGACTTAATCATCTCCTCCAAGTCCTTGCTGAACAGCAATTTCCCTTTGAAAGGCAGGAACCTAAGCTGGTTCTTGGAAGCCACATTTGCCGCCCAATTCCATAACCACAGGAGCCTGCGGAGGTTCAGAGGAGATCATAAAGAGAATCCACGCTATAGGCCACCACGGCTTCCACCCGCTCTGCCTGGTGAACATCAGAATCAGCAAGGTCCTGTCCTGCTGCAACTACTAAACCCAACACAGTCCTGCGCACAGCATAAAACGGCTGTACATGGCCGCCCGAATGCCGAGGGCCGACACCTCAAAATTCTTCTTGAGGTGTGCTTCCAGCTTCCTATCTTGAAGGTCCTTTAGGGCCATAGCCCCAGTGACAGGAACTGTAGTCTTCCTTGTAACCGCCGAGACTAAAGGATCCACTTTTGGGACTCTGAGCAAATCCAGAGTGTCCTCAGGCAACGGGTACAACCTATCCATAGCTCGGCTGACCTTCAGCCCCGTGTCTGCAGTGTCCCCACTCCCAGAACAAGTCAGTGACTGATGCGTGGAAGGGAAAAGACCTAGTTGGACCTCTCAGGCCCACCATGACAGGATCCACAGAACCTAATTTGCTGACCTCCTGAGGGCACTCAATACTCAGTTCCTCCAGAACCACAGGTATCAGGGGACGAGTTCTTCTCTGCGAAAGAACTGTACAACTCTAGGATCATCCCCCTCCACCAGAGCTGGACTGTCCAGCGCCTGGTCACCCAAGGCCAGGTCCGCTCCCGGGGGGGTCCTGCCCTGTTGAGTCCCTCCGGAGCCGAAACATCCCGGGAAGGCTCAGACATGGGTTGCGCCTCTGAAGCCCCTCGAGGCCGTCCGTATGTCGAGGCCCCCGACCTCTCCAGAATTCTGGGCTTTTTAGCAGGGCGGAAGGAGGATTCATTCCCGCCCCCCCCCCCCCCCGGTGCTTCACAGATCTCCTGGGTTTGAAGGCCTTATGCAGCAGCAAGACAAAGTCAGAGGAAAAACTGGAAAAGGAGTCTGAGTCCTCTCTAGTGTCCCCCTTGTCTTCTGCAGCGGATATATCAGGCTCTGGACCCCCCCGGAGGCCCCCGCCTGAGGAGACAATGCCGGCAGGAAATCCCCCTCTGCTGTTCACACGGGAGATTGGAAGGCAGCCAAAATGGCCTCTGTTCCTGTGCTGAGGGGGAAGGGATCCCGTGTGGTTCTGGAGGATTGCTGTGCTGGAAAGAGCCTCCCCGGCTCCTGGCGCTTAGATTTGTCCCCTGATGCGTTCCTTGATATCCCCTCTCTCCGGGGGAGGTATCTGGAGCAAAGCCCGCCGAATGAGAGATGCACGCGGACATCCCCTCAAGCCAAGCCCCGCGGCATCACAGGGGAAGACCAGCAAGTAGTTACACGGAAAACGGGACTGGAGCACTGTAGCCGAGAAGCCCGCACTGCGTTAACCCAGTGCGTCACGAGAGGGAAGGTAAATGCTATTTCTTTTATTTTTTTTAACCAAACTTTAAAACTTTAAAAGTTCAAACCTTCCCTGCAAGTAACAGGTTCTGTTATGGTCCCATGGGGTGACTGAGCTAGGATCCCCGGTATCACTCTGACCCGGCTACCGGATGAAGAGTTCACAAGTTCCCCGTCCTTCCGCTCTTAAGCCTTGGATACCAAGGGGGATGGTCCCACTAACCCCCTGCGAGGCAGTAGAAAACCTCTCTCTTTTTTTTTTTTCCTATCTCTCTGGCCTGCAGGCTTTGCACCTCCACCATCTACTGGAGACAGAGAAATACTGACAGACTGCAGGTGGCACCTCAGGGTATAGGGTACAGTCAGTCAAGACTTCTCTGTCTCCATCTGCTGGATGGGAGGCAAAACCCAGCTGTTTCGACTGATCCGGGTACGTACAGGGAACAGACATTTTAAACATATTTTACTAATTGTTTTGCTTTGCACAACTGATGACCTCTGGCCCACTTCTGATAACTAAACTGTACAGCTCATAGCATGGCTGGGCTAATCACCAGAGGGCTCCCTGTTTCTGAGTATCAGGGAACCCTGTTGCGGTACTTCTTTAAAGCAATCTCAGGCATCTCTTATTAAATTCTTTTTAATGAGCAGTTTCATATGGGTGCCAAGCAGTAGCAAACCAAAAGAATACACGTGATATCCTATCATAGCCATGCAGTAACTATATTACACTGAAGACTAGATGTTGTATGTGGTGGTCAATGTGATGTAGCTGGGCTCACCACATGCTTTGCCTGCTGTTGAGTGTGTGAGTGTGAGTACATTAGTGAGTTCTGGCTCGCGGTTGGGAAGGCGTGACTGCAGATGACCCCCAAAGAAGTGAATGTATAATGTGTTTTTCCACCTCTGTCTAAGCAGTTCTAAACCGTGAATGACCACAGACTAAGTGTGGTTGCTATGGCCATAGCATTCATATAAACCACCAGGTGTTGTGATGTGCAGCGGGAGGCAAGTTCTCTTTTTAATTCTGTAAGTATCTGGCAATATCAAAAACTAGGGAAAAAAAAGTCATAGTTCTAAGTGAAAGAAGAGCAGCAAGACTCATAGGACAATACTATACTTACTCATCAAATCTTTAAACATTGTTTTCTCATGAGTCAGAAGATGGTCAATGACGGACTTCCAGCTGAAAGAAGGCAATCGGCACTCAAGAAAGATTCAACAAATAAAACCCTACTCTTCTGTAGTCACAATCAATTCCATAGGACAGCAAGGGGATAACACCTGCATGATTTCTGGGTGGTAACTATATTTATGCAATGTACCATAGCTCTCAATTGGCTGAGGCAGATTATTTCTGGCTACGAATAACAGACTAAATGCTACTGCTGAAGTCTGTGGAGTTGAAAAAGAAGGTGACTTGTTCCTGCAGTGATGGGAAATGAAATGCTAACCCACATAATTTATACTACTCTAACACTCTGCCCAGATACTTTTACTGTTATGCAAGGTACAATAATGTGATTATCTGTGGTAGCTCAAAAATCCTGCAATATAATCAACCAGCACTGTGCATTATAAAAGACATAGTTTGGAAATTATCCATGCTAAAAGAAATGACAATACGCTCAGAGGGTGCCAAAATGCAAGTAAAAAACCAGCAAGACAACATGCAACCAAAACATAACTTTCCCACCAACCTTGGCATTTATTTCCACTGATAAGACTTCCTCACTGGTAATGACACTGCTTCTCACTCACGGGCCAATACAGTAAAAAACGTGGGAGAGCGGGCAAGCACCCGCTCTCCCGGCACACGCACAGGACACTCTCCTGTGCGCGCGATACAGTAAGTTAATTTATTTAAATTAGGCTCGGCAGTAGTAAAAAGAGGCGCTAGGGACACTAGTGCGTCCCTAGCGCCTCTTTTTTGGACAGGAGCGGTGGCTTTGACAGCCGACGCTCAATTTTGCCAGCGTCTGTTCTCAAACCCGCTGACAGCCACGGGCTCGGAAACTGGATGCCGGCAAAATTGAGAGTCTGGTTTTCGGCCAGATAGCCGCGGGCCGAATTCAAATTTTTTTTTTTTTTTTTTTTTTACTTTTTTTACTCTTCGGGACCTCCGACTTAATATCGCTATGATATTAAGTCGGAGGGTGCACAGAAAAGCAGTTTTTACTGCTTTTCTGTGCACTTTCCCAGTGCCGGAAAGAAATTAGCGCCGACCTTTGGGTCGGCGCTAATTTCTGAAAGTAAATGTGCGGCTTGGCTGCACATTTTCTTTTCTGAATCGCGCGGCGCATACCTAATAGGGCCCTCAACATGCATTTGCATGTTGAGGGCGCTATTAGGTGCCGCGGGTTGGACGCGCGTTTTCCTCCCCTTACTGAATAAGGGGGTAAGGGAAAACACGCGTCCAATTGCAGGCTAACAATGTGTTCCGATGGAGCGCACTGTCCTGTATCGGCCTGTCAATGGACAATCTCTGACCATGTCTATTTTCCACAGGCTTCTGCTTCCTCAAAAACAGTAAACTGCCTGAGGCATTAGCTCCCTAATGACCCTAACATTTCCTGATACAAACTCCTCAGTGACCCTGCCAGTGTAAAAATGTGTAGAATTGCAAAATGCAATTGCATCTGAATCTCACTCCTTACTGAACACAGGACATGTCCATCCGGAAGAAGGCTGGGTCCATGTATAGCTCCAGAACTTCCTTCTTCCAGGCCCGTTTGGTATAAGCATATCCACTGAGGCTGCTGAGAAGCTGGGACCCGGCTCGGAAACTAGGAGAATTGTATGCACTGCAAGACAAACAGACAATAACCGTACTGGTCAGATTATTATTTAAATTACCCGTCTGGGCTTACTAGCCACCACTACTATGTGCTCTTTGTGTTGACTTGATCCATGTGGCAGGGTACCTTCCAGAAAGGGTCCTAGGGGCTGGATGCTTGGGTAACAGCTGTACTGGTATTGGTGGCTGTTGGATTATTGCTGGAACTTGTGGTTGAATGGGGAATGGAGGAGGAGTACTGGGTGTAAACTAAACAGGGGCTCTGAATACAAGTGGTCACACTTTATGGCTGGCAGCTGGGCTAAATCCTTGGCAGTGTAGACAGGAATAACCGAGCAGACTGGATGGACCAATTGGTCATTTTCTGCCATCATCTACTGCATTACTAATAATCCAAAACCTTTGTTTGAGCAGCCATTCCAGAAAGAACTGCATTTGTTTTTAGATCTTTATTGCAATATAGTAACACAAATGAGCACCTCCAGTCAATTAGATGTGATATGAGGACAGACATGGTGAATGACCTCACAAAGATGCTCCGACAGTTCCAGTCAAACAAAAATAGCCTGAAACAACTCCATTAAGCATCATCTTTTTTCACATAAGAGATTTGCTTGTGCCTCCCAATAACCTAAAGTGTGTGTTTACACATCTGTACGACATTCCTTGCATTGCATATCCTGTTGCTTGCATGCACAGCTGAGAATTCTCTTCATAGGTACTAATGCCATGCTAATGTGATGGGGGCATGGCAGAGAAGGAAGGGAATCACCTGTGGTTTCTGAGATATGGAAAGACATAATACAGCAGACGTGTAATTAACGGAACGGCTTTCTCCTTCTCATCACTGCGGTAAACCATGTCCAGGAGGGACGCAAGCACCTGCAAAAGCCATATGTTAAGCTTTAATATATAACAAAGGAAAAAAGTGAAATTATATTCAAAAGCAATAAATGTTAACCCCCTAGGATCCCAAGCAATTCATGTATATCAATGAAGGAAAAGTAACTTTATTCCAATGTGTCAGAAATCTCCTCTCTGGGCAGTAGAAGTGCCAATCTGTATGCCAGTCTGTTCCTCAAGAGGTTTGTGTAACACAGTGGTTCCCAACCTGGGATCCACGAGACCATCCCAAGGGGTCCTCTAGAAGGGATGCAAGAAAGTTAAGCTGGGCTATTGCTACCAGTGATTAGTTGACCTGCTGCCACAGGCCAGGAGAGTGAGAGTGCAGCCTAATACTGCCCCGGAAACATCACCTCACATTAATGCAGGCCCGAGGTGGAGCAACAGATAAGGGCCGTTTTTACCCAATAGGAGTCTCAAATACTTCCACTGCACATGCAACGATGTATTTAAGAGACAGACCTCGAGAGAGTCATAAACCTCATTGCTGCACTGTGAGGATGTGGGAAAGAGAGGGGTCGATTATGGTTCTGAGAACCTTCTGCAGCCACTGCTGTACACTGAGGAAAGAAGGAGAAAGAAGGAGAAAGCAGGTGTGATCACAGTGGTGAGAAAGCATTTCCTGTTCTGCCACTGGCCTGATGGAAAGAGGATAGAAGAGCTGCACCAAAAAAAAAAAAATGAGCAGAATGAACGAGGGGAAGAAAGAGGAAACTGAACTAGGTTTGGCAGTATGAGAGGGAAAGAGGGGGAGAAGGAACGAGACAGGCCTGAAGGAAGAAAAGGAGGCTAAAGAGGGGGACAGAAATCCATGACTGACCTGGTTTAAGGAAAGTAAAAGTAGATGGCAGCCCTAACAGGGAGGAGAAGGAGAACATCCCCAGGAACCATACTGGACCAGAGGAGGAGAAAAATGGATCAAGAGGGATAGAAGATCACCATGGTCCAGGAGGAAAGCAGGGAGAAATGACTGCCAGAGATAGAGGCGGGGAGGAAAACAAAGCAGCCAGATGTGGAGATAACATTGAACACAAAGTTATTTGGTGAGGGACCCACAGAAATGGAGATCTCTTAAGTCTTCTTTCGCTTTGAAAAGCAGGCTATCATTTTGCTTTTTCTAAACTATAAATTATTTTGGGTCTATCATTTCCTGTACGTTTGTAAGAAACAAAAGAAAATAAAAGTATAAAAGAAAGTATAAAAGAAAAGCAGGCAAAACAGGGTCATTTTTTCAGGGGGTAATTTTCAAAGCTTTTTATGTGAGTAAACACCTGTTTATCCATGTAAAAACGCCCTTTAAAAAATTGCTACTCCCTGCAAATGAGGGTAAAAAGTATTGAACATTAGTTTGCAGGCGTTGCAGGTACCAGTGCTGATTTTCTTCCAGGTCTCATGGAGTTGCCAAAGGAAATTGGTTCCTACCTGCTAATTTCATTTCTGTAGTACCACAGATCAGTCCAGACTCCTGGGTTTATGCATCCCAGCCAGCAGACGGAGAAAGTTTCACTGACACTGCTTGATAACCCCTATTACCAACTGCAGCTCCTCAATATTGATCTGTACCCAAGCAATAAAACAAAACAGCTACAAAAACCCAACTAATCAAAACTTTCTTGAACTATATCACAAAAATAGATGGAATACCTTCCCTTGCAAACTTCCGCCGAGGGAGCTGGAATGACCGCCCCCAGGCGTTGGAGACGATCAGGGGCTCCCGCACCACTGACTGCTTGCTCACGGGACTCTGCAGGAGGAATTAGAACTAGTTTGCTAATGGGCCGAGTAAATTCTAAGCGTAGCCGTTTCTGACCACACTGAGGACCCCACTGGTCCTGTGTAACTCTGGTTCCACTCATTGTAGAACGGTCTCGGGCACCCTGAAAGGACTGCCCCCGAAGAGAGAATTGCCTCTTGAGAACCTGGTGCGGTCCTTGAGGGACTAGATCTCCTATCACAGCGAAACAGAGACCGCACCTGAAAAAACCTTTTGGCCTTAGGCTTATCCTCCCAGAGACTTAGCCTTATTTCCCAGAGACTGCATTAGCTGCTCGAGATCCTCTCCCAAATAAGAGGCAACCCCTTGAAGGGAAGCGAGCCTAACTGCGCTTTGGAGGAGACATCTGTGGCCCAGTTATGCAACCAGAGTAATTTTCTGGCCACCACAGCTGAAGCCATAGCCTTCAAGGAAGTACAAACCAAATCATAAAGAACATCCACCCCATAAGCCACGGCGGCCTCGATCTGCTCAGCCCTGTCTGCATCTTCTCCCGACTGCAGCAAGGCACACCCCCTGCATGAAACTGATACAAATAGCTGCGTGCAAAACCAAGGCCAAGACCTCAAAAGTCCGCTTAAGATGGAGCTCCAATTTGCGATCTTGAACATCCTGCAACACAGCAGAACCTATTACCGGGATAGGCTTTCTCTTAGTGACCGCGGAGACCACAGCATCAACCTTAGTCAGCAAAAAGTTCCAACACCTGCTCTGGCACTGGATAAAGTTTTGACATGGCCTTCCCCACTTTAAGCCCAGAATCTGGAAGGCTCCATTCCACCTCCACCAATTTCTTCACTGAAATGTGATAGGGGAAAGTCGTAGGCGGGCTGCGCAGACCATCCAGAACGGGATCGGCCCCTTCCAAATCTGACACTGCCTGGGGGAGTTTTACTCCTAGGACCCGATAGCTCAAAGGCAATAAAGCGTCAAGAGCCTCCCTCTTAAAAATGCGAACCACCTTTGGGTCATCCCCCTCAGGAACTGAGGCCACCAAGCTGCCACCTGGGTCTGGCCCTCAGCTCTACCGGGTCACCGGGACATCCTGCCCAGGGGAGGCCCCTGAACCCCTTGAAACCTGGGGCACCACCTTCGAGGCCTCCTGTGATGTTCTGGAGGCAGGAGGGGGACCAAGCTGCATTGGACCTGAAGGCCCGACTGAGCCTAGAATCATGGCCCCCTGGGAACCTCTGACATACTAGCCGCAGGGTGAACCAGAGGAGACCTGGAAAACCCGGGCCCCACACTCTACTTGCTGCCTGGCCATATAGGCCATCATGTAGCAGCAGTACAAATCTGGAGGAATAAAAACCTCACACCGACTGCTCCCCCCCTGTAGAGGGATTGGAAACTGGCAGCCTTGGGCTTTTTCTTCTTCCTCCCCGTCCCCCCTAGCGAACCTGGAGACAGAACAGGCCTGGGAAAGGAAACCGCCAACAGGGAAGGACAAAATGGCCTGCAGTTTTTCTGCTTGAAAGGAAGAAGGTTTCAGGATCTAGGCCAGGGGTTGCCACGAAAGGGATCTGGCCGCAGAAAGAGACCCGGATGCTGCTTTGCTGCCAGTGGACCCACCCCCCCCCCCCGACAAGCCCTCCCCGCGTTGGAACACCCAGAACACGGACCTTGCAGCCTCAACCACGCACAAGCAGAGCCTCAGGCAAGGCAAGCCGCACCTGTGGGGCATGTCAGAGGCCGAGAGATGAGATGGACACAGCCTGAGAGGAGGAGGAAGCCGCCTGCAAAGCAAACAGAGCTGCTTTTCCGTTCCCAGCTCTGCTATTTCCTCTACTTTTTTTTCTTTTCCCCCCAATACAGCTTTAAATTGGAGACAAAACAAAAATAATGGAGTGTCTCCTGGAAAACAAAAATCCTACAGAGCCTGCAGCCACCCGTGCGGCCTTGTGAAGGGAAAGGATCTGGACCATCAGATATACACCACATGGGCGCACAGGGCGAGCACACAAAAAGGTCACCGACCCCCGGCTCATCACCTCAACGGACAGGGTAGACAACATCAGGGTTCCAAAACAAAAGTACCCCCTGGGAGGAAGGTTCAAAACAAAACACTGCCCAGACTACAGAACTGCAGGGTGAGCACCATCTACCATCTGCTGGAGACAGAGAAATATTGAGGCGATATCAAGCAGTGTCAGTGTAACTGTCTCCATCTGCTGGCAGGGAGGCATAAACCCAGGAGTCTGGACTGATCCAGATATGTACAGGGAACCTGGAACTTTTTTGAACTTGCATCCTTTTTCCAATTGCAGCTGGAGTGGGAGGAGGAGGAGGAGGCCACTATTTGCTTCATCCTTCAATTATGAGGGCGAAATTTAAATAGCTTTGGAAATTTCCTTCCCTATGTATTCAGTTTAGGTCAGTAAGCATTGTTTAATATTAAGTTTTATCAATTATAAATGATTCTGGAGTGCATATCATTAGCTCAAGCAAAAATTAGAGAAGCACATGGAGGTCCACAAAAATGTTTGAGGCTGAAAAGGGGTCCATATTTCCTAAAAGATAACCCCTGGTGTAACATTTAGGTCAGAGAAGAGCTAAAAATAGTGTTACAGGATCCTCAGGCGGGGGCAGCAAAGAGAGCTGTTACTCACTGTGAGATAACAGAGAAAATGGCTCCATAAGAACCCAATGGCTGTATTCCTCTTGGCTAATTAACCAATTTTACTCTATGGTTTCCTTTTTTTGGTGGGTGGGGTCTGGCAGTTTCCCCTGCTGCTTTGGGCTTCTAGTTCAATTGGCACCATGGGATCTGGTACGAGAGCCTTCATTTGAAACTACCTGGCGATTTTTAAAATTAATATTTTATATCTTCTCCCAACTAATTTTGTCCAGTCATTTCAGTAACAGTCCTCAGACTGAGGCCCATGCCGCAGGATTCCTTCTTCCAGTCACTGGGTGTCGTTATTGCATAATGCCGGGTAATCCCTGCCCTATGAACACTGCTTCCACAACACACACAGCTAGCCCAGGAAGTGGAAGACTTGAGCCGGGATAATCAATATAGGACCTCGGTGCTGCTACTCAGCCACCAGGCTGGTCCTATACTATGATTTCCCTTGCTGTTCTCTGTCATTAACAGAACACGGCAAGAAAGGAGGAGGAAAGGAAAGCTGCAAGCCAACGGGTTGGAGAGAGGGGAGCTGAAACTTACCTCTGCGAGGAGGGAGAGAGCCTGAACACTGTACACAGATGGAGCAGAGGCAGAGACCATGGATGAGGGAGCAACTGAGCCATCTGTTGAAAAAGAAAAGTCCAGGGGCTTTCACATGTACACCTGAAATTGTGGACTGCACAGTTTTTAAAAAGATATTTCATTTAAGCACATAAAAAAATATAACCAAACTAACAAATGCATGATGATGAAATGATCAACAGGGTAGACTAGTTTTAAGCTATTTACTTGGGGAAAAGGACTAAAAATCATGCACCAGTTTTCACACTGTGCATACTTTATCTGGGCTACAGAGAGGCAATCCCAGGATGTGTTTAAGTCAGAGGAAAACCGTACGTGTACATGCAATTTTCCAAGGCACACACGCTATTCTGCCCTCACAAAATAAGAGGTGCAAAAGCATCCATGTGACTTTAGTGTGTGTACTCTGGAAGCTATAAAGTTACAAAGGGAAAACAATACAGAGAGTTTCCCTTTGACAATCTATGCTACGTACATGGCGAACAATGTGGGCTATCCAAAATTGCACCCTCACAGTGTACATTAACACTGTGGAAGCTGCAAAAGGCATACAAGAAGACCACAGGAAAACATTTACAATATGTTAGAATGGGATTCATACCCCTCCCCACCAAGCCTATCCACCTGATTCATATTGAGGACATCATATATACATTCCAGTGTATCATATCAAAATATTGCATTTGGTCTATGGTTTAGAAATCCAGTTTGCTATATTCACTGGAAAAGATACCAAAGTTGCTCACCTGTAACAAGTATTCACAGTAAACTACAAGACAAATCAGCCACACATGGAGGTGACGTCATCTGATGGCACAGGGATGGATAGGTATTTCTGAGCATGCATAGGTGTTCAAATGCAGCTGACACTACACAAGTCTACTCTCTGTAGCAGGTTGACTTTCAACTCTAAAGGGAGAAGAGATTAGACTGTATGGCTAATTTGTCCTGCAGTCTAAAGACAACCCTGGTTACAGGTAAGTCAATGTTTTTTCCATGGAAAAACATGACAATCAGCCATACAAATGGGGACACCCAAGCTGAGAGTTACATTTATTTTTATTTATTTATTTAAGATTTTTATATACCGGCATTCATGATACAATCACATCATGCCGGTTTACATATAACAGGGGTGTACAATAAACAACTGAGTAACCTGAAAGTGTAGAAGGAGGCAGTTACAAATAACAAGGTTGATAGAACTGGGAAAAAAGAAAATGATTACTCTGTTTTATAAAAACCCCCCCACAAACCATGCATCTTATATAATGCCAGAGGCTAGAGAGACAGTTGAAGGAATAAATGAAATAAGCTATTTGAACTGCCTGTCTTGCTGCAAAGCATTTTCTAGGTAGCAATGAGCATTAAAGGTGGGGATAGAAGACCAATTGGCAGCCTTACATATATCTTCTATGGAGGCAAAGTGAAGATGTGCTAAGGAAGCTGCTACAGCCCTGACTTGTTGGGCTTTTACTTTTGCTTGGAGATGGAGTCCTCATTGATTATAGCAGCGGGAGATGCAATCAGACACCCAAAACCCTTCTCTTTCAGGCTGATGCAATATCGACGTAATTTAAACGGGCGTTCAAATCATGAGCACCCGCTCCCTTAATGCATGCCAATCCACCTCTCCCAGGCGCCTGATTTAATATTTAAATCGGGTGCTGTGGTAATAAGGAGGTGTTAGGGGAAAATTGTGCACCCCTAGCACCTGTGGCTGTGGACCCTCGTTAATTGAACATCCCTTTTCCTAACCTGACTGTAGGCACACTTTTTTTTTTTTTTTAATTCTATTTCAGTACCTCCGACTTAACGCAATAATATTAAGACAGAGGAACCGAAAAAAGGAACAGAAAATCAGTATTTTCTAATTTTCTGTAATTTTTTTGGGCTCCTCAAGAATTAACGCCTGGTCCAGGCTGGTGTTAATTTTTGCGGGTTTAAATGTGGGGGTTGGGCGCACATTTTTTTTTAGATCAGGAGGAAATAGGTAATAGCCTCATCAACATGAATTTACATGAGTGCTATTACCTACGCACTCAATTGAATGCGTGTTTGGACGTGCTAACCCCCATTTTGCATCAGGGGTTATGGATGCACATCCAATCGTGTGTTGAGCTGTGCATTATGGCCAGTGCATGGTATTGCATTGGATTGTCTGTAACTAAAGAACCTTGATTTACAGGGTTGAAAGCAACAAACTGTGAAGATTTTTTTAATAGAAGCTTGTTCTTTGTAAATAGACTAACGTTCTTCTGCAGTCCAATGTATGAAGAACCTGCTCACCCTTATTGGCATGTGGCTTGGAAAATGTTGGCAAGGCAAATGGATTTAAATGAAATGGAGGCAACTTTTGGTAGAAAGTTTGGACGGGTTTTCAAAAGGGCACCTTCAGGGTCATTGGAGCGGAGCATTTTAGCACAGAGAAGCCAGTGTCCATCCAACTTGGAAGATAGCATTGATGCAAAAAGTATCCCTGCCAGCACCAAATGTGAGACCTGGCATTGGTTAGCAAGATGCACTGGCACAGCCAGCGTGAAGTGCATCAGAACTCAGTGCTTCTGAGGTTCCAGCTTCTACACCCCCAAGTTTTTATTTGGCACTGCCTGCTACTGCACCACCTAGTGAGGATGAGCCCATATAGACGTTGGAAGAGGATGCGTCACTGTCTATTCTGGCACAGAGGGTTCCTCTTAAGAACATTAAGAAATTGCCATGCTGGGTCAGACCAAGCCCAGCATCCTGTTTCCAACAGAGGCCAAACCAGGCCACAAGAACCTGGCAAGTACACAAACATTATGAAGATCCCATGCTACTGATGCCAGTAATAGCAGAGGCCATTCACTAAGTCAACTTGATTAATAGCAGTTAATGGACTTCTCCTCCAAGAACTTATCCAAACCTTTTTTAAACCCAGCTATATTAACTGCACTAACCACATCCTCTGGCAACAAATTCCAGAGCTTAATTGTGCACTGAGTGAAAAAGAATTTTCTCCGATTAGTCTTAAATGTGCTACTTGCTAATTTCATGGAGTGCCCCCTAGTCCTTCTATTATCCGAAAGTGTAAATAACCGATTCACATCTACTTGTTCAAGACCCTCTCATGATTTTAAACACCTCTATCATATCCCCCCTCAGCCGTCTTTTCTCCAAGCTAAACAGTCCTAACCTTTTCAGCCTTTCCTCATAGGGGAGCTGTTCCATCCCCTTTATCATTTTGGTCACCCTTCTCTGAACCTTCTCCATCGCAACTATATCTTTTTTGAGATGCGGCGATCAGAATTGTACACAGTATTCAAGGTGCGGTCTCACCATGGAGCGATACAGAGGCATTATGACATTTTCCGTTTTATTAACCAGCCAATAGGATTCTAGCTGTCGGAACTGATGAAGAATTTCCTTGCCTTAGAGATGGAAGTTAGAGCCTCTCCTGTGTAGAACAGAGGAACTTTCCCCATTTATAAGGGCCCCAGAGAGTCCTCGAGAAGTTCATACCTCTCCTCAAGTACTGCCTGCATTGGGAGTGAGTCTGCTTCTTGATTCGGCCACTTCCGCTCTTCTGAGAGAATCTCTCCAGGAACTGAAGGGAGATCAGCTCACTCAGAGTTCCTACCAGTTCTCTTTCCTTCAGATCATCAGAGATTACCTCCTTAGTCTCCTTTGTCTTCCTCGGGGGTCCTGGCTGAGTGTCCTGCCATGATCAGAGAAGGAATAGTAACTTGCTGATATGGCTGTTACTACCCTTAACCAATAAGCCTTATGCTTGTGATGTAACTCCAATATTGTTCTCTGCTTCAACGGCAAGAGATAACGGGGAGTTGGACTCAGACAGCAACCAACAAGGGCCCTGATTAACGGTTTGGGAAACTAAGTATGGGGTAACTTGTACGGCATTGCAGTTGCCACCCTCTGATGATACCTTTATGGGGGAGACCTATATGGCACGGCTGGTGCTTCCATAAGTTTGATGGGCAGACTGGATGGACCACTTGGTCCTTTTCTGCCGTCATTTCTATATTTCTATATAAAAGTGTCAATGACTCTAAAATGGGAGACACCTGCACCAAGGAAGGAAGTGGCATATCAGTATAATGTTTTGCAAAAAGCTATCCACATCTTCCTAAGCATGAAATGTTTGTCTGTTATAGGAAGAACAGTGGAAGAATTGTTGGATTTAGAAACCAAAATCGTGACTGTAGAACTTTGATACTGAAAAATGATTCTCTGCCCAGAAGATGTCACCACAGCTTGTGCCCAAGGGGATAGGCTCTGCACCAGTAAAAAAGACTATTGATGCTGGAATGTATATGCGCTACTCCAAGGCACCAGACTGTGTCATTGCCCGCTTTTTCTGTGTTGTAACATTTCAGAGTCATAGCATGATCATGGCAAGACCACACCTTTTTTTGATCTAGGAACCTGCATTTGGTAGGTAGAATGCTTCACTTTAACTGCTGAGGTGGAAACTGGAGATTTTAAGAATTCCTGTAAGATATGAACCTTTCAAATTTAATGGCCCTTGATGGCCTACATGTATAGGCCTTGTGGTTAGAACATTATGGGAAGGACTGAGACATCTGACATATCTGTCTTGCTGATCCAAGACAGCCATCTTCAAAGAGTAACAGGATAACTTTCGACACGGGGACACCAGCTTGTTTTCTGCCATGCTGATCAGACGCGATGTTAAATCAAATTCAAATCTTGAAGAAAAATTATTTTTTTAGGAGACTTGTGAATTAAACAGAAAAGGATAACTGTAAAACAAAAAATAAGAAACAAAGGGAAAAACAACAAGCAGCTTAGAACAGAGAGCCCAAAAACAAGTCCTTTGCTGAACACAGAAAGAAAAAAAACCAAAAAATGAGGAGACTCATATGTGATGGCTGAATGAAAACCCCAAGCATACATACAAAGACCACCTTGGTTTAAGTTCTCAGGGAGCTATCCATTCAGTGCCTTTGGATAACATCATCCTCTTGTGTGAATGATCCCTGTCCTGCTTGTCCATGGAGAATCATGTGTACGTATTCATTCCTCAGGATGAAGGGCATGACTGTTCGTAGGCAGCAAACTTCACCTACACTTTGTCAAAGTACCTGGATAACATCAATACACTTTAAAACCACTTTGCCCAAGCTGAGAGCAGTCGCCCTCTTCTAAGTAAAAAGACTTGTTTGTCTGGCCACAAACAGCAGACAATGAAGCAGGGAGACTTCTTGGATTTTGATGGCATCCAGGACATGAAACTATCATTGTACAAGATATTTTGGCATAGGACTCAATTCTGGCCTGTGCTCTGGCCTAGAAAGGCTGAAGATGGAGCTGCTTCATGGTTCATGCACACTTTATGAAAAGTGTGAGGCTGACTTTCTGTGAAAATATCACACTCACATGAAAGAGCATATATTGCACAGCTCCTCTTTTCCCCAGTTTCTTTTCGGTGTATTTAAAGACTGAAGAGATGCTGAAGTGCTTTAGCAAATTAAGCAGCCTCAAGAATAAGAATAGGAAAATTGGTTCTTACCTGCTTATTTTTGTTCCTGGAATACCACAGATCAGTCCAGATGCAATTGTTTTTCATCTCTACCAGAAGATAGAGTCAGAATAAAAAAAGCTTTACTGACACTGTGCTACATAAGATAGCGTGCCACCTGCAGTCCCTCAGTATGACCTGTACCCAAGCCAAAATGAGATAAAACCATAAATCAACTTCACCCCCTTCAAATTGAGCAGTGGAAAATCAAGATAAGATTAAAATCACAACTTCACCCCCCAAATCTAGTAGGGTAAAAGGTCAAATCTCCAAACAGGAGCCCTTTCTTCAATATAAAAGATCAAAAACCCGCAAAGTAACTCAATTTCTTTAATTACACACAGAAAAGAATGGTCTTTCAAGAGAGGGCAGTGCTCTAGACTGATCTGTGATACTCCTGGAACAAAAATTAGCAGGTAAGAACCAATTTTCCTTTCTTGTTCATACTGCAGAGCAGCCTAGATGCATGGGATGTACCCAAGCTCCCCTAAACTGGGCAGGAATCTGAAACACCTGCTTGTAGCACACTGTCTCCCATAACCAGCTGTTCCCCGGCACTTGAACATCCAGTTGGCAATGCCTTGTGAAAATGTATAGAGGAGACCAGGTGGCTGCCCTATAGATCTCCTGTGGGGATACCTATGACATGGAGCCCTAATATGATGGCTTCACAGCCATTGTACATTGTATACAGGCCACTGATGAACGCTTTTGACAAACGGTAGCAGTAATGTGTCCCTCCTGATGCAGGACATCCGCGAAACACATACATGTAAGGGGACTTAGCTACTCTAGTAATTTCTGTTTACACTGCTTCATTACGATATAAATAAAACCTCTGATGGTTTGGATTAAGACTTTCAGCATTTCCCTGTTACACCTTCATAGTTTATTGTAAGACTGTGGCTCCTGCATGCCTTCCTTTTCTGTCTTATATTTATGGTGCGGTCCCTTATCCACCTGTTCTTTGGTAAATGGAATCACTAACATGCTTCCGCTCCCCTTGACACCCAGGATCTATCTTGGTCCGCAGCCTGCTTGCCACTGGAGAACATGAAGACTTCATGAACTGAGCACACTAACTCCAACGCAGAGGTATCTCTTTGCTTGCCAGGACCCAAACACTTTGGCCAATTCGCTGTGAGAGAGAATCTCCCTCATATGATCATCCTCAAAGAGTGGACCCCTTATTATTCATTATGCTCCTTTAAGCCCCTCAGAGTTAGGACTGGCATTTTCTTCTCAGGTGGCCTATGGGCTGATAGCACCCGGCTGATAGCACCCGGGCTGAAGGCTAAGGACCAACCAAGCCCATAGGCAGCATTTCCCCAAGCTCTAGACTGGCTAGGCCCCAAAGCTGACATCACAACCATCCTGAACAGTAAGGCTAACCTTCAAGAGTAGCATAAACTCAAAACTTCAGCTCCCCTATCCCGAGGGACCTTCAAAACTGCAAACCTGTGACAGGAAATGTTACATACTATGCAACCACTGCATTGAAGCTCTTCTTCCCTGCTGTCCGACATCAAACTCTTAGTTGACATGAGAAGCAATGTAGAGACAGCACCCATAAAAAAGGCCAAGGCACCTTCTAGGCACTTTACCTTTTCCTTGTGGCAAACCTCTGCTCCCACTGTGAACAGAAGTGCAGAAAAAAAACCCCACTGAATCTCTGCCCTCTGCATGCTGTTGACCTCCTCCAGCAGTGCCTGTATCAGGACCCAGCCGCAACTCTCTTGCAGCAGTCCTCTTCTCCTGCAGTTGCCCAAAGCCCAGGAGATCACCAAATGGCTGAAGATCGCAATCTGTGGGCCTCCAGCGGCAGCATCTGCCCGAAGTTCATGACCAAATAGCTGCCCACTTCTGCTCAGCTGGATGATCCTGCTGCTAAGCCCAGCTTCAGCTTGCTCTCGGCAGTTCTCCCTTCCCCTGCAGCACACTGAAGCGCAGGAAAGCACTAGATAACTGCTTTCTGCTCCGCCGGGCTCACCCAGTAGAGCTGGTATAACAGGCCCAGCCGCAGCTTTCTTGTGCCTGATCTCGACAGTGCAAACAGGGAGGGGTTCTTTCAACTGGTAACCCTGCATCCAGCGGGAGTGATCACCAAGGGCACTGCTGTAGCTGAATGGCACCGCAGTGTTCAATAGCCGCAAGTGACCCCAATAGAGCTGCAGTATACCACTTCCCGCAGTGGTGAAAAACACGTTGCTGCTGGACTCAACTGAGAAGGAGACCATCATGACACCACATGGCAGTAAGGCGAGAAAACCCCGCCGAGCTCTCTCATATCCTCTCTAGAGCTAACACCCAAATTGCCGCCAACCCACACTATGCAAGAGGCAGCTGCTGGTCCCAATACTTCCACATATCTGCTTTTCTTTTCTTTTTTTTTTTTTAAACATCACTAAACCGAGCCAGACAAGGAAACAAAGTAAATAACTACTTCCCTGCCCGCCATCTTCAGGAGCCAGAGATGAATTCCACAAAGAGAAGAGGAGAGGGGGAGAGAGAGAGGAATGAGGGAACCAGCTCTACTGCACCTCTACCATCTGCTGGAAACAGAGAAACACCGAGGGACTGCAGGTGGAACACTATCATAGGTAGCATAGTGTCAGGAAAGCTTTCTTTCCTACCTCCATCTGCTGGTAGGGATGAAAAACCTATGCATCTGGACTAATATGGGATATGAACAAGAACCTTTGTTTCTCTCCACTATGACCAGGCTTTCCTGGCTAAACTGAAGCCCCAGCTCTGGAACACCCCCACTCTGCCTTGTTTTTATACAACTAAATTTTAGATGGCTAACAAGGGAGGGGAAATATTTAGTCTCCAGATTTGTCTGGCTAAATCCCAAACTTACCCGGACAAATCCTTTTGAATACGGACCTCTCTATTATCTGAAAAAATATGGCACTTTCTGCCATGTCAACAACTCTAGCCTGTGAAGTTCCTCAATAATACAACCCAGCAAAACAAAATACGCCTTAGAAATTTACCATAGAAATCGTCTGTGGAGTCCGTCTCATCAAAATTAATCTGTGGTTGCACTTTCACTTCCAGATTCCTGCTCAGCCAGCTGGTCTGTTCCAGCGAGGAGCCAGCAACATTCCCCACAGCTTCCAGGATCTTCTGTGTCACCTCCTGCAAAAGAAGGGAACATAATACTCTTTGCCTTTTCCTGGTTATTTCTGTACTGCATGAGACACAGAATAACCAACAGGAAAGCTATAAATTACTAAGTGGTAAGGGAATCACATTGAAGGATCCAGTAAATAATCTAGAACAGGGGTCAGGAACCCATGGCTCGCGAGCCAGATATGGCTCTTTTGAGGGCTGCATCTGGCTCGCAGACAAGTGTCGCCATAACTTCGCGTTCCCCACTGGACCCAGCTGCTCCCCGGTCCTCCGCCGCCCGGGCTTAAAAATGCTGTCAGCCCGGGCGGAACGCGGCAGGACAAGCTGGAGTCAGCGGCACCGGCGTGCTCTCTTCTCCCCCCCCCCCTGCGGCCCGGAAGAGGAAGTGGAGAGCATCGGGTGCCTGCGCGGGAAGAAGAGACCACACTAGCGTGGTCTCTTCTTCCGCGCAGGCACCCGATGCTCACCACTTCCTCTTCCGGGCCGCGGGGGGGGAGGAGAAGAGAGCACGCCGACTGGAGTCATCCGGGTGCCTGCGCGGGTCTTCCCGCGCAGGCACCCGATGCTCTCCACTTCCTCTTCCGGGCCGCGCTAAGAAGAGAGCACGCCGGTGCTCTCTTCTTCCCGCGGCCCGGAAGAGGAAGTGGAGAGCATCGGTGCCTGCGCGGGAAGACCCGCGATCAGGCACGCTAGTGTCCGACGGGAAGAAGACTGCAGCGCGGCTCGGAGGGAAAATGAAAATCTTCAACCGCGGCCGATGGGACTCCGCCTTCGCCTCCGCGAGGGCTGAAAATGAAGGAGGTAGTGTTGGGAGGTGGCTGCTGGCTGCCGCGAGTTCCCGGGGGGGGGGGGGGGGGAAGGGGGAGAGAGAGAGTGAATGAATGAGCGAGCAAGCATGTGTGTTTGAGATCCTGTGTGTGTGAGTGAGAGATTGCATGTATGTGGATGATTGAGAGCCTGTATATGTGAAAGAGAGTATGTCTGTGATTGAGATCCTGCCTGTGAGAGAGCGAGCATGAATGTAAGTTTACCATTGGGAACCTGTATGTGTAAGTTTGTAATTGAAAACCTGTTTGTTTGAAAGAGTATGTGTGTATGATTGAGATCCTTTGTGTGTGAGAGAGATCATGTGTATGTATGATTAAGAGCCTGTGTGTATAAGTAAGAGAGAGATCATGTGTGTCTGTGTCTGATTGACAGCTGGTTTAGGTGATGGAGCATGTGAGTATGTGATTGAGAGCCTGTGTTTAAATGAGGGAGAGAGACCATGTGTGTCTGTGTGATTGAGAGCTGATTTAGGTGAGGGAGCATGTGAGTATGTGATTGAGAGCCTGTGTGTAAATGAGAGAAAGAGAGGACATGTTTGTAAGCATGTGAATGAGAGTCTGTGTGTGAGAGAAAAAGACAGCATGTATTTATGTGATTGAAAGCCTGTGTGTGTGTAAGCGTGAAAGATAGACAGCATGTGTGTAAATGTGTAATTAAGAGCCTATATAAGTGAGAGAGAAAAAACATTTGTATATGTGAGTGACTGAGAGCATGTGTGTATAGGTGTGTCATTGAGAGCCAGT
The DNA here is from genome assembly GCF_901001135.1 of Rhinatrema bivittatum. Lineage (NCBI taxonomy): Eukaryota > Metazoa > Chordata > Amphibia > Gymnophiona > Rhinatrematidae > Rhinatrema > Rhinatrema bivittatum. Next base: position 235,277,384 of record NC_042619.1, read on the forward strand.
GTGAGAGAGAGCGCTGGTATGTGACTGAGAGTAGAAAGTTCCAAGCAAACCACCCCCACCGTCCTGCTAATTCAGAACAATCTCAGGACACCTGGATATCAAATGTTCCCAGGTATGCAGAGCAAAAAATTTTTGTATCCTTATTATTTTTCATTACTGGATCTTTGTGTCTGCTATTTTGAAATATTTTGTTGGTATCTGGAAATGTTTTATATGAGTTTTTAATTATTGGATATTCCACTCATCAGCTGTTTCGAAATATGTTCTTTTTGTTAGTACAGTTTTACTGCTGATGATTTTATATTTCTTGATTTGTTTTATAAGGATGTGTGATGTTTCTTTTTTCCTTTGTTACACTGCATACAGAGACTCTGGCTTGTTGCAGTTTCCAATTCAGTTTTTGTCTGCATGCTTCTTGTTATGCGTTTTGGTCTCTTTATTCTATGTTAGGTGAGGGACAGCACGTGATTCAGGTGAGGTTTTCTGCTGGCGTGTAGTTTCTGTGTAGGACTCTATAGCAGCCTGACTTGGTCCGTTTTCCTAATAGGAGATGTATTGGTGTCTTAAGGCCTGGTGTAATATTTTCAGAGACTTATTGTACTTTAAAAGTGTGATCTTACATAAAAATGCACACATTTACTTGTGTTTAGTTTTAAAACATATTGTATGGCTCTCATGGAATTACATTTAAATATGTGGCGTTTATGGCTCTCTCAGCCAAAAAGGTTCCTGACCCCTGATCTAGAAGATTAAAATCTACGGTCATTCAATCCCCTCATGTGCAATTCCCATGGCAGAATGGTCATACAACTCACTGTCCAAAAATGAAATCTCCAACTTGTTCCCCTCTTCTGTTACTTCCAGCTCCAAGGAATAAGTACTTATTGCTGAACTCTCAAGCTAATCAAATAGCACAAACCACTGCAGAGCCGATCTGCATTTGGATTTAGGGAACCATTAATTTTTACAATTACAATAGGATTTTAATGCTGACATGACATATGTAGCCAGAAATCAAAATTTTCTGTTATTTTGTAAATTCCTTAATTTATCTTTTACCCAAAGGACAGGAATAGAAATGAGACCTGAGGGACCTGCATGTGAATGCCAATTCCGCAAATCTATTTAGTCAAAATAACCTTTTGCAACTGCACATGTAAACATAACTTGAGAAAACATTGGAGCAATTTCCTTTGCTTTACAGAGTTGAAGACAATCGTTAATTTGGATCCAGAATATAAATATACAAAACCAAGCACACTCATCGTAACTACCAAGAGAATGGACTTCTGAAATCCAAATATGGATCTTGATGTTTCGGCTCCTCCTCAGAACTCTACAGTGAATCTGAAGACCTGAAATGTTGGTATCTGCCTTTGGAGTTTTGAAGTACATTTTCTTAATAAATGTGCTTCCTGTGGTTTTAGACATGTTTTATTCTGAAGTCCAAGCCCCTGTCACTCTGTGGTTAAGTTCCAGGGAGGCTCTGGCTGAAAGGATTTGCATGAAATTATGTTTTGGAGATTCTGGTGACAATAAGAGGTTAAAGTGGAGCCTTGGATCTGATTAAAATGTGCCCGTGAGCAATTTTGCCAGATTCATTGTTGCAAAGTGCGCGATGGATTGCGTGCAATTTGCGACACAGCACAAGTGCTACCAACTTGTTTAAATTTTCTGGCATTCTTTTTCTGCTTAGCATCCCATTTCTTGACAAAAGAAAAAAATTCTTCCTGAATGCGGCGCACTGCCATCACTCCTGTTTAGCTCCGAGAAAAGCGACTGGTTGGACTACAGACCGTTAACTCTTAGAAAGTTATTCTTTTGCAGATATGGTCTTCTGCTCCCAGTTAAACATTACCATCTCTATCCCTTTGACACATGCACACACAATTCCCAATCCACCTGGCAAGCCTACATTGTAACTGCTCCAGTACCTGCAGGTCTCTCTGGTCCTTTTTGTTTTCCAGGTTAGGGGTCCTAGTCACAAAATCGTTCAGGATGCTGAGGGAGAAAGAAATACACTTTTTATTGAATGAGAGCCACCTTTTTCATTTAATTAGTCACCAAAAGGGAGTTTAAAACAGCAGTTCAATCACCAACACAACAAATTTGCTAAGCACAGCTATGTGTATTGTTCCCTGTAAATTATGACTAAAACATTTTTTTTTGGCTGTATTTTTCAGTTCTTTTTCCCTTAATTGCTGCTTTTTTTTTTATCCTTGAGAGGCTCAATAACAGCACAGCTGCCTGAGTGGAAGCCTTTGGAATGGCAGAGAAACAGGAAGCAAATATTAGTGAATAAAAACAAATGATAAATGATAAAATTGAATGTTTTGGAGCTTAGAATTTATAGGTAGAATGTGCATAGTTCTGCACAGCCCGAGGGAACTCTTCCCAGCTGTCAAGGTACCACTGTAGAAACCAATGGCAGCTATCTTTGGAAGAGTTATGTCTTCAGAGACACCATCAAGCCATTCAGGCGCTTCAGTAGAAGCCAGGGATCCATCGATAATGATAATCCATGGAAACCCTCCAGCAGATGCCAGAGATTAGCATCCCTGCTGTGAGATTAATCCCAAAAATGTCAAAAGGTATAAAAAAAAAAAAAAGTGACAGGGAAAGAATCTGATCCCTAGCTTTTGAGTGGCCGAACCCATCTGCCATGCCAGAAGATGACATCATTTAACAGCCAAGATGTTTATTTTATTCACGAGTCACCTAGATAGGATTATAGACAGTGCTGGGGAGGAGCCGGCTGTCATGGTACATGTGGGCACCAATGACAAGGGAAAATGTGGAAGAGAGGTTCTGGAAGCCAAATTTAGGATTTTAGGTAGAAAGCCGAAATCCACAACCTCTAGGGTGGAATTCTCTGAAATGCTTCTTATTCCACGTGCAGGTCCCCAGAGGCAGGCAGAGCTCCAGAGTTTCAATGTGTGGAGGAGACAATGGTGCAGGGAAGAGGGTTTCAGTTTTGTAAGGAACTGGGGAAACTTTTGGGGAAGGGGGAGACTTTTCTGAAAGGATGGGCTCCACCTTAACCAGAGTGGAACCAAGCTGCTGGCGCTAACTTTCAAAAAGGAGATAGAGCAGCTTTTAAACTAGAACAAGGGGGAAAGCTGACAGTCACTCAGCAGTGCATGGTTTGGAGAAATGTATCCTTGAAGGATACTAATGAAACAGGAGAGTTAGGGCATCCCAACAGAGACGGTTCCATTTAAAAACAAACATATAGTCCATGTGCCTATATGTAAAAAATCACCAAAGCTAATGATCTTCCAAATTATCCCTAACAACTGAAAAGCAGGTTGTTACATACAAACAAAAAACACACTTTGAAATGTCTGTATGCCAATGCCAGAAGTCTAAGAAGCAAGATGGAGAGTTAAGAGTTTATAGCAGTAAATGACGACATTGACATAATTGGCATCACAGAGACTTGGTGGAAGGAGGATAACCAATGGGACAGTGCTATATCAGGGTTCAAATTATATCACAATGATAGGGAGGATCAACTTGGTGGGGGTGTGGCACTTTATGTCCGGGAGGGTATAGAGTCCAACATCATAAAGATCATACAAGAGACTAAATGCTCAGTAGAATCTATATGGATAGAAATCCCATGTGTGTTGGGTAAGAGTATAGTGATAGGAGTATACTACCGTCCACCTGGACAAAATGGTCAGACAGATGATGAAATGCTAAGAGAAATCAGGGAAGCTAATCAATTTGGCCATGCAATAATAATGGGAGATTTCCAATTACCACAATATTGACTGGGTAAATGTAACATCAGGACTTGCTAGAGACAAAGTTCCTGGATGTAATAAATGACTGCTTCATGGAGCAATTGGTTCAGGAACCAACAAGAGAGGGAGCTATTTTAGATTTAATTCTTTGTGGAACACAGGATTTGGTACTTGGCAACAGTGATCATAACAATCAAATTTAAACTAATAACTGGAAGGAAGACAATAAGTAAATCTACGGCTCTAACACTAAATTTTCAAAAGGGAAACTTTGATAAAATGAAGAAAATAGAAAAAAACTGAAAGATGCAGCTGCAAAAGTTAAAAGTATTCAAGAGGCATGGAGATTGTTTAAAAATACAATCCTAGAGGCACAGTCCAGATGAATTCCACGCATTAAGAAAGGTGGAAGGAAGGCAAAACGATTACCGGCATGGTTAAAAGGTGATAAGAAAGAGGCTATTTTAGCCAAAAAAACATCCTTCAAAAATTGGAAGAAGGATCCATCTGAAGAAAATAGGATAAAACAAACACTGTGAAGCTAAGTGTAAAACATTGATAAGACAGGCAAAGAGAGAATTTGAAATGAAGTTGGCCATAGAGGCAAAAACTCATAAAATATTTTTTAAATATATCTGAAGCAAGTAGTTGGTTGGACCATTAGATGACCGAGGGGTTAAAGGGGATCTTAGGGAAGATAAGGCCATTGCAGAAAGACTAAATTAATTCTTTGCTTCCATGTTTACTAATGAGGATGTTGGGGAGATACCAGTTCCGGAGATGGTTTTCAGGGGTGATGAGTCAGATGAATGGAACCAAATTATTGTGAACCTGGAAGATGTAGTAGGCCAGATTGACAAACTAAAAAGAATAGCAAATCACCTGGACCAGATGGTATGCATCCTAGGGTACTGAAGGAACTAAAAAATGAAATTTCTGATCTGTTAGTTAAAACTTGTAACCTATCATTAAAATCATCAATTGTACCTGAAGACTGGAGGGTGGCCAATGTAACCCCAATATTTAAAAAGGGCTCCAGGGGCAATCTGGGTAACTATAGACCAGTGAGCCTGACTTCAGTGCCGGGAAAAATAGTGGAAACTATTCTAAAGATCAAAATCGTAGAGCATATAGAAAGACATGGTTTAATTGAACACAGTCAACATGGATTTACATGGGAAGCCTTGCCTAACAAATCTGCTTCATTTTTTTTGGAGGGGTTAATAAACATGTGGATAAAGGTGAACCGGTAGATGTAGTTTATTTGGATTTCCAGAAGGCATTTGACAAAGTCCCTCATGAGAGGCTTCTAAGAAAACTAAAAAGTCATGGGATAGGAAGCAATGTCCTTTCGTGGATTACAAACTGGTTAAAAAGACAGGAAATAGAGAGTAGAATTAAATGGTCAGTTTTCTCAGTGGAAAAGGGTAAACAGTGGAGTGCCTCTGGGATCTGTACTTGGACCAGTGCTTTTAGGAAAATTAGTTTCTTACCTGATAATTTTCGTTCCTGTAGTACCAAGGATCAGTCCAGGACACCTGGGTTGTGACTCCGCACCAGTAGATGGAGACAGACTAAAACTTGTGGGCAGAGCCATATATGCCCCTGTGCCAGTCACAGCCCCTCAGTCATACGGAATGTCAGAGTAGAACACAACCAGAGAATTAAAACTAGCTATAAAACCGCTAATAGAACGGGGAAAACACCCCTCCTGGAAACGGACTCTCCAACCGAGAGAGCTAACAAGCGGAACAAAGTAAATCAGAACAAAGAGTGGACTCTCCATTACTTCAGCGCAGCACTGCGGGCGGGATCCTGGACTGATCCTTGGTACTACAGGAACGAAAATTATCAGGTAAGAAACTAATTTTCCTTTCCCTGTATGTACCAGGATCAGTCCAGGACACCTGGGATGTACCAGAGCAAACCTACTGAGGGTGGGAAGCAGAGAGTCCCGCTCGGAGTACCCTCTCTCCAAAACCCCCGGAATCGGTAGCCCGGACATCCAACCGGTAGTGCCGGACAAAGGTATGCAACGACTTCCAGGTAGCCGCCCTGCAAATCTCTTGAGGCGACACCTGCGAAGCTTCCGCCCAAGACGCTGCTTGAGAACGAGTCGAGTGAGCCCGCAGCCCCACGGGAAGAGGTTTTCCCCGCAGCAAATACGCCGAACCAATGGCCCCCTTGAGCCAACGGGCGATCGTTGTGCGTGACGCTGCGGCTCCTTTCTTTGGGCCAGAGAATAGGACAAACAGATGATCTGTGACCCGAAACGGATTAGTGACCTCCAGATAACGAAGGGGGGACCTCCGCACGTCAAGCTTCCGTAATTCCCTCGCTTCTGGAACAGAGGACTCCCCGCCCGCGAAAGCGGGCAGCTCCACCGATTGATTCACGTGAAACGACGATACCACTTTCGGAAGAAAGGAAGGAACCGAGCGCCAAGAAACTCCGGAATCGGAAATACGCAAGAAAGGTTCCCTACAGGACAGGGCCTGTAACTCGGAAACACGCCGAGGCAATCGCCACCAAGAACGCCGTTTTTAACGTGAGATCCTTAAGCGTTGCGCGTTTCAAGGGCTCAAACGGCGCCGCGCATAGAGCGGAGAGAACCCAATTGAGATTCCAAGCCGGACAAGGAAGGCGTTTTGGGGGACGAAGTTGCTTGGCACCCCGAAGGAAACGAGAAATGTCCGGGTGAAGCGCCAGGGACGTACCACGGACCTTACCTCGCAAACAACCAAGCGCCGCCACTTGGACCTGTAGAGAACTGCATGCCAGACCTTTGGCCAGACCTGCCTGGAGGAACGCCAGAATGTCGGAGACAGAAGCCGAAGTGGGATCCACCCCACGCTGCACGCACCAATCCTCAAAGACCACCCAGACACGGACATAAGCCAGAGACGTCGACTGCTTCCTGGAAGGCAGCAGCGTAGCTACCACCGCATCTGAATAACCTTTTCTCTTCAGTCGATTCCTCTCAAAAGCCATGCCGCGAGACAGAAGTGATCCGCATCCTCCAAACAGACGGGGCCCTGATGGAGCAGGCCCGCCATTCCTTGGAGCCGAAGGGGTGCCGTTACTGCCAGCTGTACAAGGTCTGCAAACCACGGCCGGCGCGGCCATTCCGGTGCCACCAAGATCACGTTGGCCGGGTGCAACTCTATGCGCCGTAGAATCTTGCCGATCATCGGCCACGGGGGAAACACGTAGAGCAGCACATCCGTCGGCCAGGGAAGCACCAACGCATCGACGCCTTCTGCCCCCCGTTCTCGACGTCGACTGTAAAATCGCGGGGCCTTTGCGTTGTGCCACGTGGCCATCAGATCCATGTGGGGCACACCCCACGTTTCGCAGATGAGAAGAAACGCTTCGTCCCCCAGCTCCCACTCTCCGGGATCCAGGCGATGACGGCTGAGAAAGTCCGCCTGAACGTTGTCGACTCCCGCAATGTGAGATGCTGCAAGGTTGCTGAGATGTAGCTCCGACCAGGCCATCAAGCGCTGAGCTTCCTCCGCCACCTGGGGGGCTCCTTGTCCCACCCTGGCGGTTGATGTATGCCATGGTGGTCGCATTGTCCGACAACACTCGGACTGCCTTTCCCCGCAGCAACGGTAGGAAGGCTTGCAGGGCCAGACGGACCGCTCTGGTCTCTAGGCGATTGATAGACCACTGGGCTTGCAACACTGACCATAGGCCTTGGACCGAGCTCCCTAGGCAGACCGCTCCCCAACCGGAGAGGCTGGCATCCGTGGTCACCACTGTCCAATTGGGCACCAGAAGAGAGAATCCAGCGGACAGATGACTGGGATCCAGCCACCAGAACAGGCTGGATCTCGTGTGTCCCTCTAGAAGAAGCGGTAGATGGAAGTCCTCCGAGACCGGCTTCCAACGGGATAGCAAGGATGACTGTAATGGTCGCAGGTGAGCGAACGCCCAGGGAACCAGCGCCAGCGTGGAAGCCATAGACCCTAGGACCATAAGGTAGTCGCAGACCCGCGGTTGGCGGAGAGACAATAAACGCCGTACTCGCATTTGCAGCTTGCACACCCGTTCGTGCGACAGGAACACCTTGCCCTGCTTCGTGTCGAAAACAGCTCCCAGATATTCCAAGGTCTGCGTAGGTGTCAGATGACTCTTGCTGAAGTTGATCACCCATCCTAGGGACTGCAGCAGATGTAGGACCCTGGCCACCGCCATCCAACACTGATCCTCGGACTTCGCCCGAATCAACCAATCGTCCAGGTAAGGATGGACCAGGAGACCTTCTCGGCGCAGCTGCGCCGCTACCACGACCATAACCTTCATGAATGTACGGGGGGCTGTCGCGAGCCCAAACGGGAGCGCTCGAAACTGGTAATGCCGTCCTAGGATGCAGAACCTGAGGAAGCGGTGGAACGACGGCTGAATGCCTATGTGAAGATACGCCTCTGTGAGATCCAGGGAGGCCAGGAACTCGCTGGGCCGTGCCGCGGCGATGACGGACCGAATCGTCTCCATTTTGAAGTGAGGAACGCGAAAGCATCTGTTCACCCCTTTGAGATCCAGAATTGGTCTGGACTTGCCGTCTTTCTTTGGGACGATGAAGTAAATGGAATAACGGCCTTTGCCGTGTTGGCTGACCGGAACGGGGGAGATAGCTCCCAAGCCTTCTAAGCGGCGGATGGTGTCTAACACCGCCGCCTTCTTCTCGGGGGCCTTGCAGGCCCATCTCTCGTAAAAGGACATCAACCGCGCCCCGATGTTGGTAACGGCGTGCTGAGGCTGCGGTGGGAGATGGGCCGACCCCCTTTCATTGCGACGACTTGGCCCCTGTGATCGCCAGGGGTCCCCCTTGTCTTCCGAAGCGCTTCCCCCGAAAGGACTGCTGCTGCCACTGCGGAGTACGGGAGGAGGAAGACCTATACGATTGCCCGGACGACCTTTGGGGACGCGACTTCCTGGGACCACGAAAACGGGACCTGGCAGAAAACGAAGACCGCGACCTGGATCTATCCTCGGGCAGCCTGAAAGCCCTATTTTCTCCCAGGGAAGCCATTAAATCATCTAATTCCTTGCCAAACAATAACTTACCTTTGAATGGCAGCGCCCCGAGATGAGCCTTGGAAGAGCCATCCGCCACCCAGTTGCGTAGCCACAGGAGACGGCGCGCCGAGACAGCAGCCACCACGGATCTCGACGAAGTGCGCAGCAGATCGTGGAGCGCATCTGCGCCATACACTATTGCCACTTCCAACCTATCCGCCTGCGCTGCCTCGTCAGCAGAAAGATCCGCATTGGCTTGAAGAACCTGAGCCCATCGCAAGCTAGCTCGCATAGCGAAATTCGTGCAGATGGCGGCACGTACTCCCCAGCGCTGAAACCTCAAAAATCTTCTTAAGCTGTACTTCCAGCTTCCTGTCCTGAAGATCCCTGAGGGCTGTCGCTCCCGTAACCGGAATGGTGGATCTCTTCGTTACCGCAGAAACCGCTGAATCCACCTTGGGAAGCTTGAGAAGGTCCAGCGCATCCTCCGGGAGCGGGTAAAGCTTGTCCATGGCCTTGCTGACCTTCAAACCCAACTCCGGAATGTCCCATTCCTGGAACATGATGTCCGTGGAAGAAAAATGAAACGGAAAGGCAACTGCCGAACCCGTGAGGCCTAACAGGACCGGATCCATGTTCGCTTCCTGACGAACCACCATCGGAGGGGCCTCTATACCCAGCTCCTGGAGAATGGCCGGGATTAGAGGTGGCAGCTCCTCCCTGCGGAATAGACGGACCACCTTGGGATCGTCTCCCTCCGCCGTCTGTGATCCCTTTCCTGCGCCAGATGGAGCGGATCCGTCCGCTCCCATCTCGTCGGCCCCCTTTTGGGGCTCTTCAGGGGAATCCGTGTCCGCCCCATGAGAGGAATCGGATTCCGCCTCCTGTGGGACGCCACGTGGAGGCCGTTTCCTCCCCCGCGACGTGCCCTGGGGCACCTCCGCGACCTCAGGACAGCCTCTTGGACCTCTTCTGTGGTGAGCCTTGCGGGTGCCACTCTGGCCGCGTTTGCATTTTTTATATTTCAGGACTTTGCGCAACAAAAGCGCAAAGTCCTCCGAAAACGAGCTCGAGTCCGACGAATCCTCAGCGGGACTCCCCGGGGACCCCGGGTCCCCCGAGGGACCCCCACCGGAAGCGATCCGCTGAGGAGAAAGCGCGGGAGGCAAGGCCGAAGGCCCTGCCATTTCCCGCACCATTTCGCGGCCCGTGGCCAAAATGGCCGCCACTCCCGCGCTGAGCGGGAAGAGGTCTTGGGGCCTATCTACTTCGCCCCCCCCCCCCCCCCCCCCCGCGCGCGGCGGCGATCGCGCAGGTCGCGAACAAGCCCCCCGAGGCGCTCCGGACGACCCCTCTCCGCCCGGGATGCAAGCCACGCGCGCCGAGCCACAGGCCCGGCAAACCGAGCCACGAGGCATGCCAGGCGAAAGGCGCGAAAACGGGGGACCCCAGCCGCAAGAAAATTAAACAAATCGAACGACCGGCCTCCCCCCTGTCAGCGGCGCCCCCCCCCCCCCGAGAGCGGCGACGCAAGTAAGAGAGAGCCGGCACAAGAAAAAAATAAACACACTTTTTTTTTTTTTTTTTTTTTACAAAAAAACGCCTGTCGCTGTCCACGGTCCTGGAGCCCTAATCCAGCAGGGGTGAGTGAACCGGGCTCCCCGGTGTCACCCCTGACGCTGCTACTAGGCAAGCCGGGTCCTCGACCCTAGCAGCGGCCTCAACCAGGGGGGGGTGGTCCCCTCAGAACCTCACAAACCCCCCCCTGGGAGGCAGGGCGGACGGGACCAAAGTGACAATTTAGAAAAAAATTCCCAATTAGAAACACCGTAGCCTAACTGGCCTAATCAAACAAAAAAGAACCGACCCTGACGGAGCACCAGAACCAGGGCAGGCAGGAGCTGTGACCGCAGCTGCACCATCTACTGGAGACAGAGTAAGACTGAGGGGCTGTGACTGGCACAGGGGCATATATGGCTCCGCCCACAAGTTTTAGTCTGTCTCCATCTACTGGTGCGGAGTCACAACCCAGGTGTCCTGGACTGATCCTGGTACGTACAGGGAACAATATTTATAAATAAATGATCTTGAAAGGAATACGATGAGTGAGGTTATCAAATTTGCAGACGATACAAAATTATTCAGAGTAGTTAAATCACAAGTGGATTGTGATACATTACAGAAGGACCTTGCAAGACTGGAAGATTGGGCATCCAAGTGGCAGATGAAATTTAATGTGGACAAGTGCAAGGTGTTGCATATAGGGAAAAATAACTCTTGCTGTAGTTATACGATGTTAGGTTCCATATTAGGAGCTACCACCCAGGAAAAAGATCTAGGCATCATAGTGGATAACACTTTAAAATCGTCGGCTCAGTGTGCTGCGGCAGTCAAAAAAGCAATGTTAGGAATTATTAGGAAGGGAATGGTTAATAAAAACGAAAATTGTCATAATGCCTCTGTATCGCTCCATGGTGAGACCGCACCTTGAATACTGTGTACAATTCTGGTCGCCGTATCTCAAAAAAAAGATATAGTTGCGATGGAGAAGGTACAGAGAAGGGCAACCAAAATGATAAAGGGGATGGAACAGCTCCCCTATGAGGAAAGGCTGAAGAGGTTAGGACTGTTCAGCTTGGAGAAGATACGGCTGAGGGGGGATATGATAGAGGTCTTTAAGATCATGAGAGGTCTTGAACGAGTAGATGTGAATCGGTTATTTACACTAGGGGGCATTCCATGAAGTTAGCAAGTAGCACATTTAAGACTAATCAGAGAAAATTCTTTTTCACTCAATGCACAATTAAGCTCTGGAATTTGTTGCCAGAGGATGTGATTAGTGCAGTTAGTGTAGCTGGGTTCAAAAAAGGTTTGGATAAGTTCTTGGAGGAGAAGTCCATTAACTGCTATTAATCAAGTTGACTTAGGGAATGGCCTCTGCTTAATTGCATCAGTAGCATGGGATCTTCTTAGTGTTTGGGTAATTGCCAGGTTTTTGTGGCCTGGTTTGGCCTCTGTTGAAAACAGGATGCTGGGCTTGATGGACCTTTGGTCTGACCCAGCATGGCAATTTCTTATGTTCTTATGTACCTGAGTAGCAGGAAATATCCAGGTGGAGCCAAATTCAATGACACGGACTCTCTCAGTAATCCCAGTAAGGATGGAAGGTTCTCCTGCAAGGAGGAGGCAGACAGCCTGCAAACAAAACATTTCAAGACATTTGAGTATCACAATGGAGGGCTTAATAAGAAAACAAAATGCTTTTAGGTTATATAATCTTCATTAATCAAAATATAACAAGTCACTTAAATACAGGGATTTAAATCAGACGTTCTACAGAAAGAAATTCTCTTCAAGCAGCAGACACATACACACGCACACATATACAATAAAGCCAATTGTGATCCCTTATTCTTAGTTTGAATTTATCTGTCTAACCTCTATTTTTACCTTACAGAATGCAAGTTGAAGATTAAATAGATTCTGGGTGTCTGCACTCTGGCACACCCTAAATCCAAGAACCACGTACCCTTATTTATAAAGAAGAAGTTAGAAACCCCATCATCTCCCCCTACTCCCCTCAATGTCCCCCCCATAACCATTTCCCCTATTTTAGGTTTCAAACTGAGGGTATTACTAAGAGTCCTAAAATGAATTTGCCAAAGAGGCCTGCAAACCATTTACAAAGTATTAGGATCAATTCAGGTTCTTCCAAGTAAACTCTGATATATTTTTCCCATACCGCCAAACAGTGTGCTTGAAAAGAGAAATTAATATGGGAGGCCATAGATTTCATGGACATCATCTCATGAAAGGAATTTATCCATTGCCAATAAGAGGGTGGATCTTCTTCCCGCCATACTATTAGGATAGATTTTTTCCCCCCCCAATACAAACGCCTTCTTAACAAAACTTCAGTCCCCGATTTTTACAATATAACCGACTAAGAACCAGACTGTAGATTTTGCACCTCCACCATCTGCTGGAGGCAGAGAAATACTGATGTACTATGGGTGCACCTCAAGGAAGGGGCGGAGTCAGTTGGAACTTTCTCTGCCTCCATCTGCTGGTGAGTGGACAGAACCCAGGAGTCTGGACTGATCCGGGTATGTATAGGGAACTATCCTTAATTCCTGATCCAATTTACATATTTCTTCATGTAGCTGAGACAAAGAGAGCTTATCACACTCTATATGGAAAAAATCAATTATCATAATCTTGGTCTCTTCAAGATCCTCTCTTGCAAGGATGATACATTTATTTGTTTGTTTTTATATACCAGTGTTCGATTTACACATCACATCTGTTTACATGTAACTTGAAGGTGCAAGAGGAAAGGTAAAGGTTTTAATGTTTTAATTGTAGATAAGAAAAAAGATCAACATCTTGTAACCCAGATTGGCCTTTTAAAACAAGGCAGACAACATACCATCCCCATAAAGTACATGAATTAATTGGGTAATCCCCTGCTTTTTCTAATAAGTGAAATTTTTTGATTGGGTTCCCACTATTACCCTGTATAGGTAACAATGGAGAACACATTTTTTAAAGTTTCATCAAACCCAGTAATTTCCGCCAGGCCCATCATTGAGTGAGTAAGATTTTGTTCAAGGATCCTGAAGGCAGCTTATCAGAGGTCACATATAATATATGTATCTAAGATCCATGGGAGCTGTTAAAGCCTTCTCACTCTCAATACAAACATATTTCAAGGTATTATATAACCAATCCCGGACAATCCTCAACAAGCTGGCCAAATTATATTTTCCCATATCTGGAAGTCCCAAGCCACCTGTGGCCACTCCTTTTTCAATTTAGGGCAAGTGAAACTCTAGGTTTCTTACCCTTCCATAGAAATGTCAGTAATTTGTTCAATCTAGCAATATCCTTCTGTAATATTCTAATGGGTAAAGTCTGAACTGTATACAACCATTTCGGAAACAAAATAATTTTGAAAAGATTGATATGACCAGTTAAAGAAAGAAATAATTGTTGCCAAGTGAGCAATTTCTCTTTAGGGACAGATAGAAGAGGAGAAATATTTAACAAATATAATTTCTCCAGGCCTAAGGTCAACACAAGCCCTAAATATTTAAAGGAGCCAGATGCTCATTGTAGCTGAAAATCCCTCACCCAGTTTTTTTTAATCCAGTCAGGATACGACAATACCTCAGATTTATTTATGTTAATCCAAAGACTCGAGAGCTCTCATATTCTTCAAAAAGGAATAAAAAAGACGACTGAGGAGGGGATATGATAGAAGTCTACAAAATCATGAAAGGACTTGAACAAGTTAATGTAAATTGGTTATTTACTCTTTCCGATAATAAAAGGACCAGGGGGCACTCCATGAAGTTAGCAAGTAGCTCATTTAAAACAAATCAAAGAAAATTCTATCACTCAGTGCATAATTAAGCTCTAGAATTCTGTGACAGAGTATGTGGTTACAGCAGTTAGTGTAATTGGGTTTAAAAAAGATTTGGATAAGTTCCTAGAGGAAAAATCTATAAACTGCTATTACGGTAATTAATAAGCAATAGTAGCTTGTGATTTATCTAATGTTTGGGTACTTGCTAGGTTCTTGTGACTTGGGTTGGCCACTGTTGGAAACAGGATGCTGGGCTTGATGGACTCTTGGTCTGACCCAGTATGGCATATCTTATGTTCTTGTAACTTTATTTTATTTCTGGGCTTCCTTCAGTTTGTTTCTGTTCCTAGATAATGCATCCTATTCTGTCTCTGCATCAGATGATATATTTTACAACTTCCTGAGTGTTTTCTGGCAGAAGGTGGAAAGGGGAGCCTTGAATAAATTTTATGCAACTGATATGTCATTGTTTAAGGAACTCTTCTCTTAAAATCCATCCAACACAGCATCCTGTTTCTGAAACAGGAAGAGTAAACATTTGTATATTCCCTGTCAGACCCTACCATTTTCCAGCAGCTGTGGTTTAGGAATGAACTGAGCTCAGGTAGAAATAATTGGCTTATGTTAAATAGCCTGTAACTGCTCTGTCTTCCATAAATTTTCCTAATTAAGCTATGAAACTAGTTATACTGTTCACCTCCACAGTGTCCTGTCGCAGTGAGCTTCACAAGTTAGCTCTGAGTTCTGTAGAGAAATTCTTTTGTTTTTTTGTTGGTTCAACTATTGCCATCCTGGTTCTGCTAGATTTGTATCATTGCATGTGAGCTTTACAGAAGAGCTATTAGTTCTGTAAATATATAATCAGCACAAAGCTTAGGAGATAATTTTCAAAAGGTTTTATGCAAGTAAGTGGGTGTTTAAAACCTGCTACTTTTACGTGGGGTTAGGCCTTTGAATCATTTGCCCCACAGAGCTGAACTGTCAAAAGGTTTTATGTGCACAAATGGGCTTTTGAGAATCGCTACAATATATGCTATACTTACGTGTGCAGCTCCTTTGAAAATTACCTTCATAGAGAATACGCCAGCAATCTGTTTCTGATAATATCAGTAGTGATGGCAGAGATGGGAAGCATGAAGGGTTCACTGAAAATAATTACATTACCTTTGAATAAAAACAGAGCTGAACTGCAGCATTGGAATATCCACTAGAGAGGCTTTCTGAAAAAAGAAAAAATCATCATTTTCATTTATGTATTCAGATTTCTCAAAACCTACACAGCATATATTTCATTGAAGAGGAGCACGGGTGGGTGATTGTACCCTGTCCCAGGAATTCGTGCAGAACAGCTAAGGGATAATCCTGGCCTTTTATCTCAAATGTTTCCCCAACCTTTTGAACTGAGCAAGCCGGAGGTTCCCAGGAATTAAAGGGAACATGATTCTGGTGAGAACAGAAGAGCATTCCCTGTAGGTACCCAGATTAGTCCAGACTCCTGGGTTTTGCCAACCTGCCAGCAGATGGAGTCTGAGAAAGTTTCACCGACACTGTATATAACCCAGTATGCCACCTGCAGTCCCTTAGTATTTCCCTCTCTCCAGCAAATGGTAGATGGTGTAAAACCTGCAGTCTGGAGAGAGGAAAAAAAAAAAAAAGATTAAAAGACCAGAAAAATTTTGGTTCCTCCCAGGGTGTTGTCAGGTCCTGAGGTCTGTGGGGCAGGCATCTAGTGGTCCAGATCCCTCATCCCCATGAGACAGCAGTGGAACTTGCTGGCAGCTCTGCACTACAAGCCCAGTGGAGCAGGGAAGTTTCCCTTTTATATGGTTTGCCCTGGGATGGGTCGCTAAAGTTTGGTGAAAGGAGACGCATATATAGCCAGTGGTCTGGCTCTTTCCTGATCTTCCATGTGGCCTGTGCTCCTGAAACCTGAACCTCTGCACCAAAGGAAAGTATTGGCTTCTATGTAACTTTATTTGTTCTCAAGGAGCGTTAAAAAAGAAAGAAAGAAAGAAAAAAAAGAGAACATGGAACTAGTTAGAGGAATCTGTGCGGCAACGGGGTTCCAGAGGGTGAGCTACCTTAGCAGCTTGGGGAGCTCAGCAATGGGGGTTTTTTTTCAGCAGCTTTGCTGCTTGCGGAAGAGACCAGACGTTGGCTCTGTTGCACAGAGGGACTGATCCCTGCTTGCCATTGAGGTGCTGATGGTGCCGCGGGTGCGTGGAAGAACAGCTTGCGCAAGCGGCATGGCATTCGGGGGTCTGTGGCGAGCATGGCTGCACCAGTAGAACAAGGGTGTCTCTGGAGGGGAGGGGAGTGGAATGAGAGATGAGGCAGCAGTCAGTTCCCCTCCTTTCTTGTTCCTGAGGGCAGAAGGTTCAGAGACAGAAAAGTTGGAGAGCGCAAGATTGGGCCTATGGGCTCCGGTACAGATCCATCCTCCTCCTCCTGGGTGGAATGTTTCCAGGTCCTGCAGGGGGCACCCAGCAAAGGCAAAGCCACCTACTATAAAGGGATTGTGTGCTCAGGCCTCCTCTTTGTTAGTCACGGCAGGCAAATGCCACAGGGAGGCTGTCCCTGGTAATGTTCAAGGGGATGTGGATCATGAGACATCTGAGGATTCTGATGGGGAATTGGCTCTCTCACCTCTAGAAGAGGGAGAAATTGCATATGATAGAGAGCCGCTTTGGACGTTGCTCAGATTTTTTCTTTTTTCACAAGGACTTCTTGTTGAGTCTGTTGGCTCAGACCCTGAACACACAGTGTGGCTGGAAGTCAATTTTAAGCTAAGTGCCTTGTTTCACATCATCACCGCCCCCCCCCCCCCCCCCAGTATCCAATTCAAGAGATATTAGATTTAAAGAAGGTAAATGCGGCTCTCAAGGCTCCCTGTTTCCGCATGGAAACTCTGTGGCCCGTCATAGTGGTGGTACGCAAGGGAGAGTTCTTGGCATCTCTCACCTTGACAGAGGCATATCTGCACATAACCATCAGGCCAGAGTACCAGTGATTCCTGAGATTCATGGTCCTAAGAGAACATTTTTGATTTCAAGTCCTTTCTTTCAGCTGGTGATGGCTCCACATACCTTCACCAAGGTGATGGTGGTGGGAGCGGCCACACTGTAAAAGGAGGGTGTGTTGGTGCATCTGTGTCTGGACAACTGTGTCATTCGTGCAAAATCAAAGGTCCAATGTCGACAATCAGTACAAAAGGTACGACGTGCTTGAAGTCTCAAGGAAGGGTGGTGAACCTAGCAATGAGCCAGCCATTTAGTCCTCTTTCAAACTCTGGAGTATCTGGGAGCTCAGCTGGACACATTGGCAGAGAGTGTGTTTCTTACAGAGAGAAACTGCTGAAATTGCAGAGTCAAATTAGGCTTCTGCTAGAGTTTTTGTTGCTCAGGGTCTGGGACTATTTACAGATCCTGGGTTCTATGGTATTGACACTGGAATTAATGCATTAGGAGTTTGTGCATATGCAGCCTCTGCAGGGGGCTCTTCTCTCCTGCTGGAATCTGTTATTGGAAGAGTTTCATCTTCCTCTTTCATTAGAGGGAAAAGCCAGGACAGTCGTGGTGGCTTATTTGCACCAGTGTCGAGTGTGGTGCGGAATTGGAAGTTCCGAACTGGGTAATAATCACTACCAATGAAAGCCTCTCTGGTTGGAGGGTGGTGTGGCAAGTCAGTTGGCGCAGGGCCAGTGGTCGAATCAGGAGGCCTCATGGTCTAACAATCGGTTAAAGACCAGAACGGTGCATTTTGCATTGCTTGCCTATCTGTCAAGGTTATGTAGCCATCTAATATGGATCCTATCAGACAATGTGACGGTGGCCTTCATCAACCTTCAAGGTGGAGCCAAGAATCAGGCAATAGCTTGAGAAGCCCGAAAGTTGATTATCTGAGAAGAGTGGCTGGGAGTCTCTCACAATGCTGGAATGAACGACGTTCAGGCGGATTTTCTCAGTTGGTGGAAGTTAGAGCCTGGGGAATGGGAGCTAGAGGCAGTGATGGGTCTCATTCACGGAAGATGGGGATATCCTGACTAAAGAACACCAAGGCATTGTGGTTTTACAGCCACTGAACAAAACTAGGTACAAAATGAATCAGAGCTCTGCTACTGAAGTGGACTCGAGGGATTCTTCTTTGTCTTTCCTCTGTGGCCTCTGGTGGACAAAGGATTACAACGAATAGAGAAACATTTCGGCAATGTGATTCTGGTAGCTCCAGAATGGCCACGATCAACCATGCTTCTCAGATCTGATCAACATGGCCATAGAAGGGCCCTTGAGGTTCAGACATTGGTCGACTCTTTTCCACCAGGGACCAATATTTTCGGGTCAGGCAGCTCATTTCTGTCTCACAGCTTCATTTCTGAGGGGGAGACTGAGATGGAGGGGATATTCCGAAGCAGTTATTTCCACCTTATTGCAGGCTAGGCGACCTTCTAAATCTTTGACGTATGAGCGAATTTGGAGGATCTTTTAGTTCTGGTCTGCTGTTGACGGAGTGCAGCCTCAGCCTGTTCAGGCTATAGTGTCACATATTTGACTTTTCTACAGAAAAGTTCTGGTCAATGAACTGGCCTTTAACTCTGAAAGTCCAGGCAGCAACACTGGATTGTGCAAGGATATCCTCTGGGCACACATCTGGATATTATACAGGTCCAGTCTTGGAAATTGAATCTAGTCTTAGAGGATTGTGTGAGGCTTGGTCTGAACCACTAAAGAGGGCTATGGTTAATGAATTAATGCTTAAAGTGGTTTTCTTGATGGCTATTTGTTCAGCCAGGTGAATTTCGGAGCTCCAGGCACTGTCGTGTTGGGTATCTTTATGCATGGTGCCTTCCTTAGGTAGTCTCAGCACTCCATCTTAAGCAGCAGAACTTCCAGGTTTTCTGGATTTGGATTCCTCTACGCCTCACGTGGGGGGAGCTTAGGCCCTTAGATGGGAGCCGTGCATTATTGAGGTATCTAAAGGTCACTTATGATTTCTGTAAATCAGATCTCCTCTTTGTAGATTGGATCACCTCTTTGTATTGTGGAGTGGTCCAAAGAAGGGAGGTAAGGCATCTAAAGCTACAATTGTGCTGTGGCTGAAGGAAACATGCACGCTGTTGGGGGATTTAGAAGCATGCTCAACGTGTTCTCAGGCAACTTTCTGAGCTGAGTCACAAAAGGAGTCTCCGCATGAAATTTGCTGGGTGGCTACTGGGAAGTTGTTGCACACTTTTGCTAGGCATTCATGCTTGGATGTCGGGGCTCTGGCTTCCATGTGCTTTGGTGAGAGGATTCTACGAGCGGAACTCACCAGGGCCCACCCGAGTTAAGGGGAGCTTAGGTACATCCCAGGAGTCTGGACTGATCTGGGTATGTACAGGGAAAGAAAAACTGGTTCTTTCCTGCTAATTTTCGTTCCTGTAGTACCACAGATCAGTCCATAGACCCACCCATTTACTGGGGGGGTGGGGGGGGGGGGGAGGAGAAAAGAGTCCACCGCTCGTACTGTTGCTTTGTATATAGTGTGGAGTTGGAGGTAGTATATAGTGTGGAGTTGGAGGTTTTGAATGCTGACAAGTTTTCCGTTGTCTTTTGGGTAACTTCACCTTCTTATAGCTCGTTGGAGGGGAGAGAGTTTGCTTAGAAATTTTTGGTTGTTGCTGTCATCTTGGCTTGGGTACCGGTCAATACCTGAGGGACTGCAGGTGGCCAGAAAGCTGCATCTCTTTGGGATCCTGAATGCCTGAAACCCAAAGGTATTTCCCTAACTGGTGACCCAGAAAGCTGCCTCACATCTGACTGACTGAAACCAGAGGGTATTTTCTTGTTTTAGGATCCAGCAAGCGGCTTCAGTCTAGGGATGCTGTCTACCAGGTTTTACACAGACTTAAAAATACTCACTGGCTTAAGTACCTGAATGTTTTCTTAGCAAAGGAATAAGGTTGGAACTGCACATGCCAGGAAAACAAACAAAGTTCCCTTTCTGGTGGCACTCAAAGTTTCTGCTCGGCCTTCAGCAGCAGCCCAATAGGCTCCAGCAGAGGGTTTAGAGGGCACTCAGTTGATAAATCACTTAGTTTCTGATAAATTAACATTCAGGAATATTTTGTGTTTTGATACCCTTAAAACACTGGTATGGATTGCAATAAATTGCAATACAATATGTGTTATGAAAACAAACTTCAAGGAAGGGGTGAATGAAGAAACTTCTGAATCTTTCAGATTACTACAGATGTTTTTACAAAAACATATTTGGAGGAGAAAGCTAAGAGAATGCACGTCTATACAACTTTGTATAAAACCATTATACATATCAATTTATTGCTTGAATCCCTTGTACATATCTTATCCCCATGTGTCTGTTTTCACCCTCCCCCGCCCCCCCCACTTTGTCATGTCTACCCCTACCCCTCCCTCCCTAAGTTATTTAGTTTCTTGCTCCGTTACTGCATTAGTTTCTTGCTCTGTTACTGCATTTATGTTACATACTGTTATTTGTAAAGGCTTCTGCCTATATATCTTATGGTTGTAAGTTACTTGTAAACCGGCACGATGTGCAAACGGCTGTCGGTATATAAAATTAAATAAATAAATAAAATAAATAAAATGCTCAAGTCTTCAAGTTACCTCTTCACTTTTGATCTGTGGAGGCTTCTTCACCACTTCTTTTACCAGCTGCAGGATGGTGTCAGTCTTCAAGGTGTTCAGTGAGCACACCAAGTCCAGAAGGGTGAGCTGAGCCTCACTGGCAGCAGGAAGAATCTGCAACAATGCAGGAGCCCAATCAAAGAGAGAAACAGCAAGGCAACTACAGCTTCATATGCATTCTCAGGCCAATTAAGGATTAAAACAAAACAAAAAAAAAGGTTAACAAGTACACATTTTGTTCTAGACTGCACACAGGTACTATGTGTCACAGCTTATATCACAAGTAAACATAGTAGATGACAGCAGATAAAGAGCAATTAACCCATCCAATCTGCCAGCTGTTCCCATCTACATTGCACTAGGTAAGATATCTTCTAGCTGTCAGATGTACAAGCTTGATCACTGCAGGATATCACTGCTGTTCAAATTTTAACATTTTCTCTCTTTCATCCTTACCCTCTACTGTTCTGGATAGATGAGCAGACACCATTCTAAATGTGGTTGCTTAAATGTGTTAAGGAATTACAGCACAGCTGCTTACAAAATGCATGCAATAGCTTAGGAGTTAAGGGGGTAATTTTCAAAAGGATTTACACATGTAAATATAACTACTATTGCAGCAATTTTCAAAAGTCCGCTTACATGGGTAAATCCCATAGTCAATTTAATGGCATATATTGTAGCAATTTTCATAAGCACACTTACATGGGTAAAATGCACTTTTATGGATCCATTTTTAAGCATTTAAATGCTTTTGAAAATCAAGCCCTAATTGTTTAATTAATACAGGCTAGGTATTCCTGCTTCTTGTGCACTTTCCATCACTTCTAGAATGTTCTGCATTGTCTTGGTTGCTGGGATCCTTATGGTAGCCAGGATTCTTTTCCATCCAGCTACAGGGCTCAAGCGAATTACAGACAAGAACCCCGGCCATAGTTCAGGGTAGCCATCATACAAAATGTCTCAGAATATAGAAAGGAAGAACCACAGCTGCTGAGGAGGGAGAGAGAGAGAGAGAGAGAGAGAGAGAGAAAGAGAGAGAGAGAGAGACAGACAACCCCCCCCCAAAAAAAAAGAAAAATAGGGTCCCACAGGTATAGAACGCAGACATGCAGAATTCTCCTCCCATCCCTGCTGTAGCTTGCGAAGAGCTATGAAGCAACTCTTTCAAAGGCCAAACCGGGGTGGGGGAGGTGGTCGGTGAAGAGCACCCTGAAGAAAGCTCCTACATTAGGGGAAAAAAATCATTTGAAAAGCAACTTTCTTCTCCTAAGTGTGGCTAGGCCATCATTGACATTATACAATCACAAGCAGTCTCAATCTGGCTCACTTCCTGGGGGAACTTGGCTGAAACACTGCTTTAAAATACTCTCAGAAGCATTTGAAATCCAACTACCTCATGGATTGAATACCGCAAGGAATCCTGAAGATTTCCTTCAGGTCCCACTGCTCACCTCCGATCGCCTAAAAATCAGAAAAGTCTCCAAGTCTTGTGAATTTGAAACAATTTCAACGTTGACTGCTACATAAAGGAGCAGCCACTTTGCTAGCCCGATCCAATCTACTCTTCTTTACCAATGACAGCATGGAGTTTTCTGTAATTCTCACTCTCTTGCACTTCACATCTTGGCACGCATTTTCAGACTTGGGGAGCTGCAAGTTTAACACGCTACGCTCACTTGTAAATTCTGGGCAAACCTTTTCACCTGGCGCGTGCCTGCACAGAGACGACCTTTTGCGGCAACTAAGAGCATGAACGGACCTTTCTACATCTCTGGGAATTAAAGCCCTGCTTTACCTTTGTTTTGTTCTGACTTCGGGCTTTCTTCTTGTTCCATACAGAGGCTACTGCTGCAATCAGCTGCACCCCCAGAGGCGCTGTCAGAGGGTTCAGAAAGTCCAGGATCTTTTGCCTCAACGTCTACACAAGGGCAATAAAAAGAGGCACATTTATTTATTTGATAGTTGAAGGCATCCTGCTGATTATCATCAATACAATAAGGGCCTGATTCACTAAACTTCCCTTAACCTCCCCCCTCCAAATTGACAAAGTATGTGAGGAGAGCCTTCGTGGATCAGGTCCTCAGGAATGGAAATTTAAGATATAACACATTTTCTTCATTAAACCTTGCTACTTCTTGGCAAGCTTAATTGGGCACTCAGAGATATATTATTTAAAGTGGCACATTATCCCACTGCTGATCTGGTTAAGACACACTAAACTTCTACCTAAGGAATCCTGCCAATCATTTCACTCCCATGTCTCTAACAATTAGTACAAAAATAGAAATGTTGTTTTCACTAACACTGCAGTTTTAAATATAGTTGTTTCTATTCTACATGAGAAGCATTTTGTTCAGAAAGCTGTCCGGCAGACTTCATACGTACTTGTTCCTGTTCATACCCCAGATCAGTCCAGACTCCTGGGTTCTGCCTCCCTGCTAGCAGATGGAGACAGAGAAAAAAAGCTTTACTGACACTGCTACTTAACCTAGAGTGCCACCTGCAGTCCCCCCAGTATTTCTCTGTCTCCAGCAGATGACAGATGTAGAACCTGCAGTCTGGAGTGAAGAAAAAAGAAAGAATAAAGAGATCAACAGGATCTTCCTCCTAGGGGGTTATTAGGTCCCTGGTAGGGACCATCCTCCTTGATTGAGGTGGACGAGCAGGGGGTTGGTCACCCTTGCTTGGTGTGTCTCATCCTTGGACACTGAGGAGATTTTGATTAGCTGGTGATCCAGGTCCCTCGATCCCCCGGAGAATCCTCAGAAACCAGAAGCCACTCTAAAGGAAAGTACTCTAACTTGCTTCTAATCTGTAAAATTAAAAAAAAAAAAAAAAAGCATGACAGGCAGCTTGGAGAGAGATTCTCGATTGGTGGGCTCTGAGAGTCATCAGTGATCACAACAGGTACAGGTGAGAACCAGTGGTAGCTGGGGGTCCAGATGTTGATCAGACTGCCATGGCGAGCAGCGAGGAGGCAGCACGTGTGGGACACATGTTTGTCTTAGCCATGTAGATTTGTGCACCTGCTGCATCTCCAGGGAGAGGGCAGCTTAGATGGTATATGCTTCATTTTGGCATGTATGGTTTCTGTGCATAATAATGCACATTCCGATTTGGTGCATAAAAGACCATCAGGCTCAAGAGCCGCTACAGATCCTTTTCCCGTGGGAACGGCATCCATCAAGGGTGTAATTCATAGCATGAGAAGCTCCCAGGGAGGCAAGGGATTCCCCACCTCCCTTACAACTGGGCCATGCAGAGAGAAAGGAAGCCTCATCGCAGGAGATTCTCAGGCCTTTTCCTCAGATTTTGTGTTACTTCTCCAGAGCCTTTCTGGCTAGAAAGGCAGCAGGGTGAAGCACTCTCATACCCAGGGTCAGCTACAAAGTGGCTCAAGGCCTGCTAAATGGCCCAAGGTGACCAGCAAGAAGGCACTGGCTAGCATCCAGAGGGTGCTCTGCCTGGCTGGGTAGCACAGTAGCCCCATCGAGGAATCCGAGGACTCCAAAGATGAGACCGGTCCGCTGGATGGGTCTCCGGGTGCGGAGTCCACACAGGAATTTGTTGGATCTGGAGGAGGTGCCGGTGGCCAAAAGGGACGACCCTAAGATGGTCCGTCTATTTCGCAGGGAAGTGTTGTGGCCCTTGATTCCACATGTGCTTAAAGAGTTAGGCATAAAACTTCCTCAGGAAGGGTCAAACCAGGATGGAGTGGACCCTGTCATGAATGACTTGAGAGGTCCGGCTAATGCTTTTCACCTTCACAAGTCGGTAAAGAAGTTGATCGACAGGGAGTGGGACATCCCAGAGCTGGTCTGAAAGTTGAAAGGACAATGGTAAGCTTATACCCATTGCTGGAAAAGCATTCAAGCTTTTGTTGATTAGGAAAGTTGATGTTTCAGTCTCGGTGGTGACCAAGAAAACCACCATTCCAGTGGTAGGATCCACCACATTGAAAATGTTCAGATCTGAAAGCTGGAAGTTTACCTCCAGAGGATTTTTGAGGTTTCTGTTTTGGGTATATGAGCTGCCGTATGCAGCAGTTTTATGTAGAGAGCTTGTTTGCGCTGGGTTCAGCAGTTGTAGGCGAAGGAGAGGTCTTAGTCATCCTCCACGAAGCAAGCAGAGCGTTTGGAGGCAGTGGTAGTCTATATGGTGGATGCTTTGTATGGCTTAAGACATCGCCCAGAACTGTAATGTCAGCGGTTTCGTCCAGGCGGCTGCTATGGTTAATAAACTTGTCTGTGGACATTTGTTCAAAGTCTAAGTTAGGGGCCCTTCCATTCAAGTGCAAACTGTTCGGGGAGGATATAAAGCAGCTGGTGAAGCATCTCCTTCGGCTTGTCCTCCAGAGGGCTGGAGGACAAGCCGAAGGAGGGGGGGAGGGGGAGAAAGCCTTTTCGGCCCATCCATGTTTTAGAAACTTTAAGAGATATGGGCATAACAGAGACCTTTCAGCAGCATAGAGGGCAAAGCTTGAGCAGGACCCAGTCCTTTTGAGGTGGGCATAAACCAAACCCATGATATCCCTGGTCAGGGAACTGGGGGAGAGGGCAAGTCTTCTCAATGAAGCAAGGCCGGTGCACTCTTCTCTTCTGGCTGTCGGGGGGGGGGGGGGGGGTGCGATTAGCCCACTTTTATGAGGAGTGAATCAGAATCACAATGGACCAGTAGTGGGTCTTAGAAGTGATAAAGTGGCTACATGTTAGAATTTGCTTGCCCGATGTAGGCTTCCCTCACCGTCGCTCCCTGTGCAAAGCAAGTGGCGGTCTTCTAAGACCCACTACTGGTCCATTGTGATTCTGATTCACTCAGAAGGAAAGAGTACTGGTACACTGATATCTGGCCAATTAGCTTGTTTAGACAAAAACAGCGGCCCTCTGTCAGCTGGCAATACACTGGGTCTTAGAAAGGTGGAGGGCTCTGGGCTGGGTGGTGAACCTAGCAAAGGGCCATCTAATGCCATATGAAACCGTGGCACTCCGAGGAATGCATTCACCATCTTTAAATCCAAAATGGGTCTGAGCATCTCCTCCTTTTGGGTCCACAAAATAATTGGAAAACTGACTTTTTCCCACATTCCTCTCCAAATTGACCATGTCCAGTCTTTCCTGGCAGCTTGGTCACCTCACCTTTTAACCATGCCGGTAATCATTTTGCCTTCCTTCCACCTTTCTTAACGTGTGGAATACATATGGACTGTGCCTCTTGCACACTTTTTACCTTTGTAGCTGCTCCTTTCAGTTTTTTGCTAACTATTTTTCTCATTTTATCAAAATTTCCCTTTTGAAAGTTTAGCACTAGAGCTGTGGATTTGCTTACTGTTCCCCTTCCAATCATTAATTCAAAATTGATCATTCCTTGTCCCCTTCCTGGAGCAGGAACCAGCACAAAGCACCAGCCCTTGCAAGCGAAGTAGAGTGTCCTGTATTGCCTTTCGCTTGGATCGGGATATGCAATGGGACACCATGAAAGTGTCCTGTATCAGATGAGAAAATTCCAAGGCATAACAGTCTCTTATCACCTCTAGAACCCACCGGTCCAAAGCGATCCTGGTCCACTCTTTGTAAACGCAGGTCAATCTCTCTCCTACCGTTTTGACCAAATAGTGGACCTGTATGACTTCATTGTGAAGTCTTACATCCTCCGGTTCCCTGAATCGGCACCAACCCTGTAAATCTGGCGTGAACACTGAAGGGACTGCTGCTTACCCGAGCCTTGATTTTGGCCCGCATCAGAGGCCATCTTGCCAGTTTGAAAATGCCGCAAATCACTCAACTGGGCAAGCGGCGGAAAGGTATACTTGACATCCTTCTTGTCCTCTGGCAATCTATTCCCGTTGGATTCCCCCAGGGTTTTCATCAACTGCTCCAGGTCTTCAGCAAACAGCAGCTTCCCCTTAAAAGGAAGATTACACAGCTGTGATTTAGACCTCTCATACACCGACCAATTAAACAACTATAGCAGCTTTCTTGCTGCCACCGCAGAGACCATATTCCTGGTCGACATCCGGACCAAGTCATATAGTGCATCTGCCACAAAGACCACCCAGCTTCCAGCCGAGCCCCCTGCTTAGAATGTTCTGGCGAATCATCCTTCTCCTGTGCCTTCTGCACCCAGTTCAAACAGGCCCACTGCATCAGGCTACCACAAATCGCCACCTGGAGACTCAAGGCCAACACCGCGAACATCCTCTTCAACTGGATCTCCATTCTTTAGGGCAGCCAACCCCACCACAGGGATAGTGGTCTTCTTTGTGACAGCTGAAACAGCTGCATCTACCTTGGGAAGCTTCAGCCGCTCCAGGGTCTCCTCTATCAGTGAATACAATTTCTCCATTGCTCTGCTGACCTTCAAGCCGGCTGCCAGAGTATCCCACTCTTGATCCACTAGTTTTCTGATCTTCTTGGGCAATGGAAAGGCCTTTGGCAGGGCATCCAGAACCAGATCCATACCCTCAGTGTCTGAATCCTCCTGAGTGACCCTGAAACCTAGCTCATCCAAGACATGGGGAATGAGGGGCTTCAACTCTTCCTTCCGAAATAACCTAATGACCCTTGGATCATCCCCTTCATTCCAAGAGTCTCCTCTGAATTGGCCGCATCATTATTCTCCCCTGGAAAGCTACCCAATGCACCTGTTTCTAGGACAACCCCTGGGTTGTCTCCCAGATCATCCCCTAGGTCTTTACCATCTTCAAACAGATCTTCCGGATCTGAAAAATCCTTGGCATCTGAATGGTCCATCTCACCCGAGGACAGAGCCAATCCCAGCGATGCATCAAGGCTCCAGAGCCCTCCCCCCCCCCCCCCCCCCAGGCTCACCTTGACCCTTTTCAAAGGACACTGCAGCCTTCCTCTCAGGGACCGCTTCTCTTTGGCTGGCCAAATAGGCCTCGTGTAGGAGCAGGACAAACTCCGGAGAGAGATACTCCCCAGCCACAGCATCAGACTCCTCCGGATCCCCCCCCCCACTCTCCAAAACCTCCTCCAAAGGCTGCCCCATCGGAGAAAGAGGAGGGGGGATGTCCCTGGGTCCTGCAGGAGCAGAGGTCTTTCTGCTGCGTTTCTCAGGAATCACCTCCGCACTCTCAGCTTCACCAGGAGCAACAGACAAGGGGCCCATCAAGCAGATGCTTCTCCAGCTGCCTGCACGGAGATTCCCTTACTCTCCGAGGTGCAATCGCTGCAAAGGGCACTCAAATTTAGCTGCATTCGTTGTGAGCCGCAGGCCCAACAAATTGGCAAGCTGTGATGCGGGCACCATCGGGCCTACGCCAGAAAAGGTCAGCACACAGCCACACAGAATATGCACCCTCTCCCATGATTTTGGATACCTCAAATAGCCTCTCCCCGATGCGTTTGCAGCCCTTCTGCACCAAGGCCTGTCTGTGATCAAGCCTAATCTCAGCTCCAGTCAAGATTTTTTTTTTTTCAAATTTAAAACTGACCACAAAAAATAAATGAATACAAAGGCTGCAATATATCCCTGCCATCCACGGGTGTGAGGGAACCAGGACTCCTGGTTATCAGTCCCACAAGAAGATGCGGGCAGAGCCACCAAGGGATTACCAACCCCTCAGTCGCCCAGCTCCACCTGAAGGATGGCCCACAAAAGTACCTAATACCTCAGGGAACGCTAACTTCTTTCTCTCTTGCTTCTTTTTAAAATCTCCAATTTCTTTTTTTTTTCCACTCTCACTCAGACTGCAGATTTGCAGCTCTACCATCTGCTGGAGACAGAGAAATACTGAGGAACTGTAGGTGGCAATCTTGGTTATGTGGCAGTGCCTCAAAGTTTTTATTCTCTGCCTCCAGCTGCTGGTAGGTATACAAAATCCACTTGTCTGGACTGATCTGGGGTATGAGTGGCTCACTGGGTTAAGCAGCAGTGCCAGTAAAGCTTTTTTTTTTCTCTGTCTCCATCTGCTGGCAGGGAGGCAAAACCAAGGAGTCTAGATTGATCTGTGGTATTCTAGGAACGTTTGTCGCTATATGATGATGATATATATGATGACATGTCTGATTGGCTGGAAATGATTTGATGCTTCTTTGCATTCCCAATTCAAAGCAGTGTTTAAGTTTATAAAAGCAAAGATCTATTTAATGGATCCTACACTCTGTGGTAACATTTCCTGGAAATTTTCTTATTGATTGCTCAAATAAAGGTTTGCATACGATTGTCACTGAGCCCTTGCATAACATCAATATATGTATGTTTGTATATATGGGACAATTTTCAAAGGGTTTAAGCTCCTAAGCTTTAGACCCCTAAACTGTCTGGGGTAGATTTTCAAAAAGCGCGCCTTCGCGTACTTTTGTTGGCGCATCAGGCGCAAACAAAAGTACGCTGGATTTTAGTAGATACGCGCGTAGCCGCGCGTATCCGCTAAAATCCTGGATCGGCGTGCGCAAGGCTGCCGATTTCGTGTAGCCGGCGCACGCTGAGCCGCACAGCCTGCCGCCGTTCCCTCCAAGGCCGCTCCGAAATCGGAGTGGCCTCGGAGGGAACTCGCTTTCGCCCTCCCCTCACCTTCCCCTCCCTTCCTCTATCTAACCCACCCCCCCGGCCCTATCTAGACCCCCCCCCACCTTTGTCAGGGGATTTACGCCTCCCGGAGGGAGAAGTAAATCCCCGCGCGCCAGTGGGCCTCTAGCGCGCCGAGACGGGACCTGGGGCGGTTCCGGAGGGCGTGGCCACGCCCCCGGACCGCCCCGGGCTGAAACCACGCCCCCAGGTCCGCCCCCAAAACGCCGCACCGATCCGACATGCCCCCGACACGCCCCCCTCGAAAAACCCCGGGACTTACGCGAGTCCCGGGGCTCTGCGCGCGCCGGTAGGCCTATGGAACATAGGCGCACCGGCGCGCAAGGCCCTGCTCGCGTAAATCCGGGCGGATTTACGCAAGCAGGGCTCTTAAAATCCGCCCCTCTGTTTTTAACAATGATTGGGGCTGAGTCCCTAAATTTAGGGTCCTAGAGGTTGATATTCAAAAGCCATTTAGATGGATAACTGAAAAGTTATCAGTCTAAATGGGAAAGCCGGCATATTAAAAGACGTATGTGCTTAAATTCTAGTCAAATAACTAGTTATCTGGCTAGAATTTAGGCACATAAATCGAGGGTATTCCAGGGCGTGCGAGAGGCATTTCAGAGAGGAGCGGTTAACTCCGATATTTGGAGTTAGCCACTTAACTTATGTGGCCAACTCCACTTGTGCCGTTGACCTGTCTTAAAGTTAGCTGCATAAACATGGAGCTAACTTTAAAATAGCCAGGTAAATTCAATGGCGTGACCATATTGCTAAATATAACCTAATTAGCCTGATAAGTTTATCATGCTAATTAGTCAAACTGCTCAGCGGCTGAATATTGTCATCCCCCCAGCCTAGTTTTATTAGGTTTCTAAATTTAGGATCCTAAAAAGTGAGTGGCTTTGGAAGTGGCTTAGGGCAGGGAAAGGAAAATTGGTTCTTTCCTGATAATTTTTGTTCCTGGAATACCATAGATCAGTCCAGACTTCTGGGTTTTGTACCCCTGCCAGCAGATGAAGACAGAGAAAGTTTTATTGAAACTGCTATATAATGTAGAGTGCCACCTGCAGGCCCTCCGTATGGAACTGTATCCAAGCCAAGATGCCAAAACTAAAACAATTTTAACAACTCAGTGACCTGCTAACAACTCTGCAGTAACTCTCTGAATACAAGCAGACAATTCCCCTCCTTATACCATGGGTGGGTGTCTGAACTGATCTGTGGTACCACAGGAATGAAAATCATCATCAGGTAAGAAACGATTTTCCTTTCCCTGTATGTTCCCAGATCAGTCCAGACTCCTGGGATGTACACCTAAGCCCAGGACTCTCCAGGACCCTGGATGGGTCCTGGAGAGTCCTGCTCACAGAACACACTCACCAAAACCAGCCACAGACGGAGCCCTGATATCCAACCGATAGTGTCTGGTGAAAGTGTGCAGCAACTTCCAAGACGCTGCCCTGCATATTTCCTGTGGCAACATCTGCTGGGCCTCAGCCCAAGAGGCTGCCTGTAAATGCTTCGAATGAGCAACCTCAAAACTTCAGGCACTGACCAGCCACTAGAAATATAAGCTGAACTGATCACCTGCTTGAGCCGACATGCAGTCATAGCTTTGGAAACTTGATGTCCCTTCCTTGGACCATTCCATAGAATGAAAAGGTGGTCCGTTGCATGAAAACCATTAGTGATGTTCAGATAAAGTAACAATGCCTGGCGAACATCCCTTGCATGAGGGGCTGAGGAATCCAGATTCAGAAAAGCTGGAACCTCCACTGTTTGATTAACATGGAATGCCGAGACTACCTTAGGCAGAAAGGAGGACATTGTGCGTAACACCCCTGCCTCCAAAATCTGCAAAAACGGATCCCAGTAGGCTAACGCCTGTAGCTCTGAAATCCTCCTTGCTGAACAAATGGCCACCAGAAAAACCAACTTAAGCGTTAAATCCTTCAAAGTTGCTCTCGTCAGAGGTTCAAAAGGAGCCACACATAAAGCAGTAAGCATCAAATTCAGATTCCAAGATGGACACGAGTTCCTCACAGGTGGTTGTAAGTTCTTCACCCCACAAAGAAAAAGTACAACATCCAGATGGGTGGACAGGAAATAACCTTGTAGTTTACCACGAAGACAACAGAAAGCTGCTACCCGCACCCTCAGAGAATTAATGGCCAAACCTTTTAACAAACCCTCCTACAGGAATGTCAAAATATAAGCCACTGTAGTTTGCAATACCTGCACATCTCAACCCAAACACCAGGACTCTAAGACCTTCCAGACCTGCACGTAAGAAATAGAAGTGGAAGGCTGCCTGGCCTGCAGTAAGGTAGTAATAACCGCTTCTGGATAACCCCACCGTCTTAATCGTCTCCTTTCAAAAGCCAGGCTGTGAGACAGAAGTGAGCTGCCTGTTCTGAAAATATAGGTGCCTAATGGCTCTAGTATAAGGGCAGTGCTTGCTGAAGGATGTCCAGCCACCCTAGGCGGTGTCATGTGATATCTCTCTCTATAAATCTCTCCCTCTCTCAAATCACACACAACAAACAATCCCAGCTCCTCAAAGAAATATATACTCGAGAACAGAAAACGCCCTCTAGCTCCATGTCTCACCCATGCCACTTCTCATCTCAGCCTTCCTTTCAAAACTGCCACCCTTACCGGTTACTCTGCCACCTTGCCCACTTCTGGCACCCTAGGCCATCGCCTACCTTACCTAATGCTTCTGCTGGCCCTGTATAAGGGCCATTGAATCAGCTGTGTACTCATTACCAGATCTAGTATCTCTGCCAGTGAAATAAATAGCCATATCAATCCCAGCATCAGCATAATCAATAACTACAACTCCAGAAGAAGAAGATCTTAGTTTGTCTTTGCCACTTACTTTTTTCAATGATTTCCTCTATTGACCTTGCCCCAGATGAATCTACTGAAACAAGATCTTGTTGCTCCTGAGTCTCAGGGTTTGACAACGTAATCTTAGTGTGACGATCACTGTCAAATTTATGATGCCTAGTCCCAGACTTTTTTGCTAAAGCAGAATGACTACATGCAGAAGACAAGGATGTTTCCTGAAGCAGGAAAAAGTAGTAGAGAATAAATCCATAAACTGCTATGACGGAACTTAATAAGCAATAATAGCTTGAGATCTATTTAATGTTTGGGTACTTGCCAAGTACTTGTGACTTTGATTGGCCACTGTTGGAAACAGGATGCCGGGCTTGATGGACCCTTGGTCTGACCCAGTATGGCATCTCTTATGTTCTTATATTCTCTAGATGGCTGAACCTTAGGGGCCTATCTATAGCCATGTTGACTAGGTCCGCGAACCAAGGATGTCAAGGCCATTCTGGAGCCATCAGAATCACATCTCCCGGATGCTTCTCTATCTGTCTTATCACCTTGCCCAAAAGAGGCCATGAAGGAAAGACATACAGCAGCACATTGTGAGGAGACAGCAGGACTAGAGCGTCGATGCCTTCCACACTGTGCTCTCTCTTCTTCGGCTGAAGAACCGCAGCGCTTTTGTGTTTCTTCTGGTTGCCATTAGGTCCATATGAGGTGATCCCCATCTCTCACAAATTAGAGACATCACTGCCTCTGACAGCTCCCACTCTTCTGGGTCCAATGACTTGTGACTCAGGAAGTCTGCCTGTACATTGTCCACCCTGGCAATGTGTGACGCCTCTATCCTCTCTAAATGCTGCTCTGCCCAGAGGACCAATTCTTGCACCTCCTACACCACTGCTCAACTCCTGGTTCCACCCTGATGGTTGATATAAACTACCATAGTTGCAGTGTCCATCAAAACTCACTGAACAACCTCGTAATCTTGGAAGAAAAGCACGTAAATCTAATCGTACCACTCTAGTCTCTAACCAATTGATAGACCAAGAAATCTCTTTCTTCGACCATCAGTCCTGGGCCACCTGATCCTGACACACAGCTGAGAGACTGGCATTGGTAGTGACCATCACCTGATACAGAATTTCCAGAGGCATGCCCTATTCCAGATTGGCCTGAAGTAGCCACCAGAGACACTGTTCTTGCCTTTCCCCTCTAGCGGAAGGGGGATTTGAAATTCCCCCGACAAAGGATTCCATTGGGAGAGAAGAGCCCTCTGTAGAGATTGCATATGTGCAAATGCCCAAGAAAAACTCTTAAGGTTGAAGCCATAGAACCCAGGACCTGCAAATAGTCCCAAACCCTGGGCGTTGACAGCCCCAGCAGGTGACGAATTTGCCCCTGAAGCTTCCACAACCTGAATACTCTCCCCTTCCTTGTGCTGAACCATGCCCCTAAATACTCCAGGGACAGAGGGAACAAGCTGGCTCTTTGGAAGGTTTACCACTCAGCCTAGCGACTGTAATTGGTCTAACACCTTTTGCACCGATTGCCGACAGAGATCCTCTGACTTTGCCCTGATGAGTCAATCGTCCAGATACAAATGTACTAGCATTCCTTCCCTTCTTAACGCTGCTGCCACCACCACCATCACCTTGGTGAACGTACACGGTGCTGTTAGGCCAAAGGGAATGGCTCGAAACTAAAGATGTTCCCTGAGAATCATAAACAGCAGAAACCTTTGCGGGTCCAGTCTGATGGCTATATGAAGATAAGCCTCTGTCAGATCTAGGGACGCTAAGAACTTGTCTCCTTGTATTGCCGTGATGACTTACCTTAAGGTTTCCATGCGAAACCAAGGAACTCTGAGGGCTGAATTTACCCTCTTTAAATCCAGAATGGACCTGAGACACCTTCCTTCTTTGGAACCACAAAATAGATGGAATACCTCCCCGTTCTGTTCCTTTACAGAAACTGGAACTACGACCCACAGATGTTTCAAGCGAGCCACCAACTCTCAGACCTCCAACTGCTTCATAAGCATCCTGATGGGATGAGCAAATTCTAAAGCATAGCCATGTCTTACCACCCTGAGGACCCACTGGTCCATGGTAATCTTGACCCACTCCTCGAAAAGAAGTGATAAACGCCCTCAGACAGCTGGAACAGAAGAATGGGTGAGCCTTGCATCATTACGAAGGCTTTGAGCTTCCTGAACTTGTCCCAGAATTATCCCTGGTGGCTCTACAGTCCCCTCAAAAGGAATGCCCGCCAGGATGAGGTCCTGGCAGAAAACTGATACTTCTGTTGTCCCGAAATGTAGTTCACGCCAGTACCAACTTTCTATCCCTAGGCTTGTCCTCCGGAAACTTGTGCACCTTGGTTTAACCCATAATCTTCTCCAAGTCTTCTCCAAACAACAACTTTCCTTTAAAAGGAAGTGCTCCAAGCTGTGACTTGGACCAAACATCTGTTGACCAAGTCCACAACCAAGTCAGATGCCTAGCGGACACTGCTGACATCATAATTATAAAAGGCATTGGCTCCATATGCCAATACTGCTTTCAGTCAATCTGCATGTTGCGCTTCTGCTGCTCCCTCAGGATGTGACTCCTGCATCTGTTAGACTCATTGGAGACATGCCCTCTGCACCAGACTGCTGCCCACCACAGCCCTGATGGCCAGAGTGGAAACCTCAAAAATCCACTTGAGATGGAGTTCCAACTTTCGATCCTGCACATCCTTCA
This sequence comes from Rhinatrema bivittatum, assembly GCF_901001135.1. Classification (NCBI taxonomy): domain Eukaryota; kingdom Metazoa; phylum Chordata; class Amphibia; order Gymnophiona; family Rhinatrematidae; genus Rhinatrema; species Rhinatrema bivittatum. The sequence continues at coordinate 235,312,296 of NC_042619.1, forward strand.
ATGCTGCGGAGTTCGCTACCAGAATAATAGTATTTTTGGTGACTACAGACACCGAGGCACCTACCTTGGGCAGAGACAACTCCTCCAAGGTGTCTTTTGGTAAAGGATAGAGCTTCGCCATAGCTCTTCCGACTTGTAGACCAGACTCAGGAGTATCCCATTCCCTGACCACCAGCTTCTTTCCAGACTTGTGGAAGGAAGGGGAAAGCCTTAGCCGGCCCTCTCAGGCCACCCAAAACTGGATCTGCACCCTCCAAGTCAGACTCTTCCTGCAGCACCTTGATTCCAAGCTCCTGAAGAACCTGTGGAATCGGTGGTCCAAGTTCCTCTCTGCAAAAGAGGCGAACAACCTTGAGATTGTCCCCTCCTGTGGATCATGGATCAAGTCTGGCACGTCCTGTATTGCAGTCTCTCCTGGGACTGTTCCAGGGACCTCCTGCTAATCCTCTGAATCGTTTTGTAACATCCTGTGGGTCCCCAGAACCCAAAGCCAAGCTGAAAAGACACAGAGGTCCCTCAATGCGCTGTCTCTTAGGAAGATTAGATTTTGTTCACGCTTTAGACCCTCCCCCAGGGGTCGAGGCTGAGAGTCATCTTGCCCCCCCATGACACTTTCCTGGCCAGAAAAGCCTTGTGCATCAGGAGAACAAACTCAGAGGAAAAAACTTGAGTCATTAGAATCATAATCCTGAGGGGATCCAACAGCGGCCAGCCCTGCATCCAGAGGGAAATCTTTACCTTTGATGTCATCCTGAACCATCCCAGGACCTGAAGCAGCTGGGAAAAGATGCAGAGGAAAAGAGACAGGCTCCCCTGAAACTGCGGGAGACCACATGGCTAACTGCATGGCAATATCCAAAATGGCCACCGACACCTCCGCACTGGAGAGAGGGGCCCTGGGAGAAGCTCTGGCATGATGCACCAAAGATGCAGAGAAAAAAATGAGGGGATGGCCTTGCTGACACACCTCTCTCACCAGCAGCACACCCAGCACATTGGCTGAAATGACTGAGACGCGAACTCCACCCCCCCCCTCCCCTGCAGGCCCGGCAAAAAGCAGCACACGGCATGACCAAAAACGCGCACTTAGTGCCTGAAACCAGCTCTACACAGCACCGCTGAAAAAATAAGATGCCAGGAAAAACTTGCCTGCTGCCATGCACCCCCTCAGTCACCTGTGCTCCCCGAGCTAAGCAGCAAAACAGTAGCAGAGAAAAAGAAAAAAAAATATTTTTTTTTTTAAAAGAAAACTTTACCAGGAAAAGAAGGAAAGCCAAAAGAAATAAGATATTTCCCTGCATCCTTGATGGAGCGGACAGGATTGCCAGCAGGTCACAACACTGCCTCATGAATTCTGAGGGCTCTCTACCACCAGATGTCAGCCACATGGTAACAGAAGCGAGCTAAAGAAAGGTCACAAACCTCCTGCTCATCAGCCTTGACCAGGGAGAATAGCCCCATCAGGACCTCACAACTCCCCGAGAGGCTCCTTCTATTTTTTTTCCCCAGTCAGACTGCAGGTTTTGCACTAATTGCCATCTGCTGGAGTCAGAAAATACTGAAGCACTGTAGGTGGCACTCTACATTACATAGCAGTTTCAATAAAACTATATCTGTCTCCATCTGCTGGCAGGGGTACAAAACCCAGGAGTCTGGACTGATCTGGGTCCATACAGGGAACCAAAGTTAAGAGTTGAGCACTGATTTTCAGAACTAGGCACCTAAATTTGAACCCTAAATCTAGGCAAATGAATACCAGGCTTAAATTTAGGATCTTAACTTTTAGATCCCTACATATATGTGAACTTTCAGCTGAAAATGTAAGCTGAATATAGCACCTAAGATAGGAGCCTAGCTTTTTTTTTCAGTAATCGGCCTATATATTATATATATGACAAAGCAGTGAGAATCATACAGCCATACACTAGGCAAAAGTGCTAATCTAGCAATTCTGAGCTGATCACCATATCTAGGATTGGAAAGACCTTTCTATTATTGCTGCTAAACTGGCTACAGATGAACAATGGGGATTTTTTTTTTTTTGCCTTCCCCTAAATTTCCATGTTGAGAGAGCTCTTAGGCAATAAGGAGAAGGTTAGATTTGATGAAACTCTGGTTTTCTTTCAACCTAATCATCAGGCCAATACAGAACGGTGCGCTCAGCCAAGTGCACCGTAGGCTTATACAGTAAGGGGTAATAGTGTGTGAAAAATGTGCGGCCAATCCCCCCCGAAACTAATAGCGCTCATCACATGCAAATGCATGTTGATGAGCCTATTAGGTATTTACCCACAATACAGAAAGCAAAATATGCGGCAAAGCCGCACATTTTACTCAGAAATTGGCGTCCTTTGGCAGGAGTTAATTTCAGACAGCACCGGACAAGTGTACAAGTGTACAGAAAAAACTGCTTTTCTGTACACCCTCCAACTTAATATCATAGCGATATTAAGTCGGAGGCCCCAAAAATAAAAAAATAAAAATCTGCCTGCGGGTTGGAAGACAGACACTCAATTTTGCCGGTGTCTGTGTTCCGAACCCATGGCTGTCAGTGGGTTCGACAACCGACACCGGTAAAATTAAAGTGTCGGCTGTCAGACCCGCTGACAGCTGCCGCTTCCGCCAAAAAGGAGACGCTAGGGACGCACTAGTGTCCCTAGCGCCTCCTTATTAGCTCGGGCCCTAATTTAAATACTGAATCGCGTGCCCAGTAGAGGTGCCTGGGTGCGCGTTGGGAGAGCGGGCGCAGTTTACTGTATGGGCCTGTATGTGATTACTTAACACACAGAGACAAGGACAGTAGCCATTAAAGGTAAACAGGAATTAAAAGGCCCTATAAGCTCTTCTTACTTTTGTGGCTTTAAAGTAGACTGAAGATGATCCTTTCATGGTTCTGAGCAGATCACCCGATCTCTTCTGCAAGTCTTCCTTCCTTATCACTCTCCACAGAAGTGACATGGTATTAACAATCCGAGGCAGTTCTTCCAAAATGGCACTCCTTGCATTCCTCATGTTGGTAGGGTCTGCTAAAAGGGACTAGGAAGGTAGGGAAGTCAAGGAATTTTGTTTTAATAGAACAATTTCCACACATCCATTTATCATATACAACTCTACCAACTCAGACTAACGTTAATGCCATAACTTCTGAGAACAATATTTCCATTTATTGATACAGCTTCTAATAGTTAAATCTAACACAAAAATATATATTAGCTGTTTTATAAATATGAAAACACACTCTTCATTGGTACAGTTGTACTGATTAGGTGCTGAATTGCTAGCAAGTGTCCAAAATTAAAAGTCCAAGGCCTTGGTGTTTTTGACCCTTCGGAGGCTGCAGACTCAGCGGCTCCTACCATTAGTAATAATGCACTATGCAAGTTGGAAATTCCTGGCCTCAGGCACCAAAAGGTTAAGAAAAAGAAGCAACCAGCTTTTGCATTTGTGAAACCAATAGAAATATAACGTTCCCTCAAGCTTATATGGCTGTTCAAGCTAGAATTGTTAAAAGATAGACTTGATTCTTTTTAGGTACTAAAGGAAATACTTATTTTTACACTTTTCAGATTAAAAAAAAAAAAAAAAAAGGTGATGATGATGCATGGCCATAATAAAAAGTGGCACCCACTTATAGCGGTCACAAATACCTATTCTTAGAATTCTTCTCTAAGTCTATCCTTCAGCTGGTTCATGTTGTCTTCTAAATGGGACATGTAACCTGCATGATGGTGGCATTGGGTCCCCAATGACAATCAACACAGCTGCGTCCTCCCCGCTCTCTTATTCTCTTAAGACTCAGAATGGTGACTCAGAAGGAGCTTTTAATTACATTTTAGGCACTATGATGACTTCTAGATGGAAATAAATACCTGAAAATAAAGAGGGTACTTTTATAACAGTCTGTGTGTAGAATACACACGCAGACTTTAGCCCCAATTTTTCAATGCAGACACTTGTGCACAAGTCTTCTTTAAAAATTAGTGAGCACACACATACTCCTGTGTAGTGTCTGCATGCACCTTTAGCTCTGGCTTATGAAAATGGAAAGTATATGCGTAAATGGCTTCCCTGCCCCAATCCTACTCCCTGCCTCTTCCACATGCACAAACCCCTGGACAATTTTCAAAAGCAGATTCACATGCATTAAATTGACAGAGCTCTGACAGACTGCGGAACGCACAAGCTGGGAAAAAAAAAAAAAGAGTAGATAGGATGCACCGGATTACACTAGGGAGATATTCCAGGACTTGGTGAGAGCCAATCTAAAAATGTTGTACAAAAAAGCCTCCCACAAAACTATGATTTCATATCTGGGTACTACAATAGAGTTATGGCCTCTTTTCATATTGTTTTTTTGTGGAACCAAATTGTGAAGTTTATATATGATCTTAACTAGATTTACAATACAATAACAGCCTTAATACCACCTAACAAAGGCCACACTGTCTTATTACTGCAAGCCTACGCTAGCAGGCAGGTGCACAACTGGTCACACTCTCTCCCACAATTCCTGTACATTGTAACTCTGTGAACCTTTCTGATCTGTTTGCAGAACATATGACTATTTTATTAATGCTTGTTCAGCTGTCAGGGAGACTAGCACAAACTGTGAAAACAGTCACTATTAAAGGCGCCTTTCCATTGTTTCCTATCCCATGGTGTGTTTACTGTGCAGCCACATGACACTAAAATCACAAAAAGTACTGTTTGCTCATCCATTTTATAATTTAAAAATTAAAAAGCCCTATTTACAAGCAGAGTACAGCTAATTGATAGGTGAAGGAAGAGCTGCCCCAGAAGGTAAAAAAAGAAAAAAAGCCAGGAAATGTGATGTGTCCCAATGCATTACAGTGCATTGGGACACTTACACCAGGACTTAAGGAATTTTCCGGGTGGTGGGGGCTTTGGCTTTGCACTTTATAATATACCTGAACTTCTTTAATGCAAACCCTGTCGTATGTTACTGCCCATGCAGCTTTGGCAGTAATTAAAAAAAAAAAAGACAAAAATGTATTTTCACTTATCAAATGTATTTACATAAACTAGCACATTAACCTTTTGTTTATTTCTCTACCTCAGACTAATTCTTGTTCTTCTGATGAGTAAATGTGCTTTATAGGCCATCATGGCAGGAAGGCTGCAATTGCTGCAGAGTGGGTTAAGAGTCCTCTGACTTTACTTTCTATTTACAACCCTCTGACCCAATCTGTCCTTCTAACTCTCATCTTCTCTCTTTTCTAAACATAAGATCTATTCCCGGGCTGTAGAAGATTATTTTCTGCTGGGATACCTTCTGCCCTAGGACAGTCACTGGTGCCCAGGGTAAGGGCTGCTTTCCACCCCCGCCTTCCCTTTCAGGCTTGCAGACTGAGTCAAAAGGGAAACCTCAGAATCCCCCTCTCCCTGCCTTGGTGCTCCAGTCACCCTGCTTTCCCAACTCCTTTTAATAGTCCACAGGAATGACCTTCCTGTGTCTCCTCCCCCTAAATCCAGTCACAAGACTGAGCCCTTCTCTCTTATCAATGTGCTGCTCAAGAACAATAACATTGCACTCTACTGAACTGTTATGTAAGAATTTAAAGCATTTCAAACTACACTGGTTCATGTTATTATATAGCTTGTTTCATGCTGATTTACATTGTTTCTACATACCTGAGGTCTGATCACACAGTTTAGAGAGAACATTGATCAAGACAAGTAATGACAACTGAGAATACAGATTTAGGATAGTTGTGGGAGCAGTGGGATGCTAGATCTGAATAAGCAACAGGAACAGAGGGAGACCCATTTCTGTATTGTGAGTATGTTGAGTTTCTGAATCCATGAGCAGTAAATCCAAGTTATTTTGCCCCTTCTGATATAAGTTTTGATACAGAGTGGAGGATCTTGCAACTAAGTTTTACTGATTGTAGTTCATCAGAGTTTTACTTTCTCAAATAACCAATACATGGGAAACATTTTTCACACATTATGTTTGCTGATCACAGTTTTCAAAAAGCCCCAAATGTAGAAGTGATACTTTGTAGATATTTTATTCATACACTAACAAATAAAATGTGATGGATACAAATCCTGTCTAATTAGAGTCTGCAGCAAAACAAAATGCAGATATACCTTTTTTGCAGGTGTAGGATGATCCAGAAGACAAAAATGGCTAATCGTTGTAAGTCCTTCCAGGAGGGTGAGAGGATAATCTGGAGGGATGTTTTCTCTTTTAGATGTCATGCTACCGAAACGGAGCATACCATTAGACACCATTCACACATTACAAGGGCAACACTTGTAACCTCAGATGCTCTTCGTGTGCATAAAGAGCTTTCTTGGCAATATATAAACAATGATGTGCAAATATAACCCTTCCTCTTCTAAGAGCTTCTGTATGGGGCTATAGTTTGGAACAGACAGGAGAATAATCCATTTGTAAGTTGCTAATATGTGATTCTGTCAGAGACAGACAGACAATCTCTCAGTGCCAGCAATAGATGTTTTGAAACTGGATTTAAGGTTTTTTGCTTCATACTTAACATTTAAATGGCATAAGGAAAGCATATTAGATCTGAAGAAGAAATCTCAGCTTAGCAGGCTCATATAATAAAGTTATTTTCTCCCTCTAAAAGCACACAGCATTACATTTTAACACTAAATTTCACCAAGAAGCATTTAACTTAACCTGCTGCTTTAAAGTATTTAAGAATCTCTGTAATAATTAAAATTTCAAAATTATCTATTTCTCCAAAATCCATTTTCCTATTTAGCTTCGTTTACCTATGAATCATTTACTTAAATTTTATTTTTTTGCATTTGCACTTTGTATTCATTCATCTGTTTTCTTCCTTTCATAGTTACAAGCTACATAGTTCAACCTTCCCACAAGCAATCTTGAAATGCATGCCATCCCACTTTCAAAAGCAATCAAGCAAATATGTTTAAAACTCAACGTAGAATGCATTTCAAATCCAGAGCAGGGAGTGGTTAACGAGGATGGTACTGCACAGAGGACAAAAATTAACCTGCACGGAGAATGCCACTAACCTTGCTTCCATCTTCACAGACTCGTTTTCATACTGCTTGACCAGTTCATCCAAGTTCTTACATATCTGAGCGATGAAAGGCGCAACAGCCCATCCTAATGATTTCCTGAAATAAGGTAGGGAAGATGTGACCAAGGCAACCCAGGGAGGGTGCATTCCATAGCCATACTCTGGCCGGAGCGCTCTAATAATGGCCGAGACGAATAATCCCTGGGAAGTTATCGGGTGCGACTGCACATACTGCATGGCATTGATGGACTTCTGGAAATTCAGGGTCTGCTGCCACTCTTTAGAAAGAGCGATCTGGTTCTCCTGCTCCTCGTGCACCTGTCTAAGATGGTGCTCCAGAACAATCAAGACCTGCAGAAGTTTTAGCAGCTCAATCTGAAGAGGATGCTCACTCCAGATTTGATCCTGGCCAAAATTGATAAGGCTTTCTTCAAAAAGGCTTTCTTCAGCATCATTGCTGGCCTTCTCACCCACCACTAGTTCATATTTTTTCTGACTGATGTGCATAGAAGCTGACAAAGAAAGGAGAACAAACTCTTGAACCTTGCATCTTTCTAGCAGGCTGTGGATAAATTCAACATTCTTGCCTTCTGCTGGTTTGGCCATCACTGTGAGTTGAGACATTATTCGGATCAAGACTTCTACGCTCTTGACTTGGACATCTCTGTTGCCAAGCACATCTCTGTGGCTTATCTTCAAATAACAAGAGTAGTAAGACCTTAAGAAGCTCAGGCAGAGATAGATCAGCAGTTCTATCAATAAAGAATGGGGACACATGGTAGGGGACTGCATCTGCAGCTTGCCATAAAAGCTTTGGCCCACAAGGGCTTCCTGGTGACGAGCCAGTAGGTTATAAATTAAATTCAAGTGAGCAGTGGAGCTGGTGTCCATACTAGCCTCTGCCACTGCCTCAATAAATTCCTTGGGGTTTGTTTTAAGCACTGCCTCGAGTACTGAAAAGGCATACAAAACCCTTTTGGAATCATATGGCTGCAGGTACAACAAGATGTGCTTAAACAAAGCCTCTATCATTTCTTGTTTCTCCTTCTGCTGCTTCAGCAGGCGGCTAGTCTGGATTGCCTTCAGTTCCAAATCTGCCTCCTCATCACTTGATAGTGACTCAGAGGCCTGAGTTTTCTCAGAGTCTGTGCGTGCCAGATTCAGCAATGCGCTGGGTCTAGCGACATTGTGGAGGGATAAGCATGCATGTTTCAGATTTCCCTGGTCACTGGCTGTTCTCCCGCAGTTCTCCTCGTTGCTCCTCTCCTGCAAATCAAAGGAAGGTGGAGAGAAGGAAGAAGTGTTTTCACTGTCCCCATGGCCTGTGCTCGTATCTGCTGATTCTGTATGATCACTATTATCCTCGCTGTCTTCTGTGTAATGTGCAGGTTCCGTTAAATGAGAGATGCCTCTGTCTGTAACCCACTCGACATTCAGCTGAAGCTTCTCCGGGTCCTTTTCAACTTCAGCCCAAATAGCTTCCCTGTCCACTGTGGTAATCTGGTTCACTGGAAGGTTTTCAGAACTACTTTCCTGCAACTCATTAGCTCCTACAGACTCTTTCAAATAGGTTCTCTTTCTTCTGAACCAGTGGTTTAAGCTTCCTGGAGAAATCAAGATAGAAAAAAAAAAAAAGATCTCAGACCACAAACTGAACTACTTTCACCAGCTAATCCACTGAGAGATCCAGTGAGGATTTATCTAAAGTGTGATTTAAAACAAAAATGCAAAAATGTTGTAAAAAGGTAAGAAAATTATTCCTTACCTGCTAATTTCCGTTCCTGTAGTACCAAGAATCAGTCCAGACAGTGGGTTATCTCCCCCTTCCAGCAGATGGAGTCAAATAGAACTTTGAAGGATGCTTCCTTATAAGGTAGTGCACCCTCTACTAATCCTCAGTATGGAGTATATCAAAGCAAAGAGGAAAATCAGGATGGATCAAGAACAATAGAATTAAAGTAACAAATAACAGTGTGCAACGGGCACAAAACAGTGTCAAACAACAAACTTGCAGAATGAACCATTAACCAGCCAAAGGAAAACAGGCACTGAAGAACAATTTGAGCAGAGAGGCAATCCCAAACCCAATAAACAGTCAGGGAGGGCGTCTGGACTGATCCTTGGTACTAAAGGATCAAAAATTAGCAGGTAAGGAGTAATTTTCTTTTCCCTGTACGTACCAGGATCAGTCAAGACAGTGGGATGTACCAAAGCTTCCCTACATAGGGTGGGCCCCGGAAAGCCCTGCTCGAATGACCCTAGAGCCAAAGGAGCCAAAAGGTAGGCGACTGTATGTGTAGACGATAATGACGAGCAAAGGTATGTAATGATTTCCAAGTTGCTGCTCGACAAATCTCCTGGAACGAGACAGATTGCATCTCCGCCCAGGAAGCAGCCTGAGCTCGAAGAGAATGGGCCTTGACACCCACCAGAGGTTGTCGGCCCGCTCCAATGTAGGCCACCGAGATCGCCTCCTTCAGCCAACGAGCAATGGTAGTTTTCGACGTCTTGGCCCTCTTCTTCGAACCATGCCAGAGAACAAAAAGATGGTCAGACAAGCGAAAATCATTAGTGACTTCCAGATAGCGAATGAGGATACGCTTGACATCTAGCTTGCGTAGATCCGCCGATCCGTCCGCTGAGAAGGACGGAAGCTCTACCGTCTGATTCAAGTGGAACTCGGAAACCACCTTGGGCAGAAAAGCAAGGAAACTCCCGAATCCGTAAAACGAAGGTAGGGCTCTCTGCACGAGAGTTCTTGAAGCTCCGAGATTCTGCGGGCAGACAGATAGCTACCTGGAAAACCTTCTTGAGAGTGATATCCTTGAGGGTCGCGGAACGCATGGGTTCAAAGGGTGGTCCAACCAAGATTCGGAGAACGAGATTGATACTCCATGAAGGATAATGAGCATGGACCGGGGATTTCACGTGCTTCACCCCCCTGAAGAATCGGATGATATCCAGGTGAGAGGAGAGGGAAGTTCCCTCTCATTGATGAAGTAGAGAGCCTAGGGCAAAGACTTGCACTCTCAGCGAGTTGTTGACCAGACCCTTGTTCAGTCCCGGTTGAAGAAAAATAGGATCTGAGCCACTGAGGTGGTCTGTGGCGACACAGGTATGGAGGCACACCAGTTCTCAAAAACTTTCCATACCCTGATATAGGAGATGAAGGTAGACGTCTTTCTAGCCTTGAGGAGGGTCGAGATAACAGCCTCTGGGTATCCATGCCATATCAGCCGGCGCCTCTCAAAAGCCAGGCCGCAAGACAGAAGCGATCGGCCTGGGCGAAAGATACCGGACCCTGATGCAGCAAGCGTGGAAGGTGAATCAGACGAAGAGGTCCGTCCACTGCGAGGTTGATCAAGTCTGCAAACCACAGACGACGGGGCTATTCTATCACCACTAGCATTACTGGACCCTTGTGGGACTCTATTCTCCAGAGCACCTTGCCCACTAGAGGCCAAGAGGGAAACACGTAGAGAAGAACGTGACGGGGCCACGGGTGGACTAAGGCATCCACTCCCTCTGTGCTGTACTCTCTTCTGCAACTGAAGAACCGAGCTGCCTTGGCATTCCGGGAGGTTGCCATTAGATCCAGATAGGGGGTCCCCCATCTGTGGAACAGGAGATTCACCGCCTCCTCTGAGAGTTCCCACTCTCCGGGATCTAGATGTTGACGACTGAGAACGTCGGCTTGAATGTTGTCTATGCCTGCGATGTGGGAAGCCGCTAGGAGGGAGAGATGAATCTCCGCCCACACCATCAACCTGTCTGTCTCCCGAGAGACATGCCGGCTCCTCGTGCCCCCTTGGCGATTGATGTAGGCCACAGTGGTCGCATTGTTTGAGAATATTCGGACTGCGCGATGATGGACGAGAGGTAGGAAGCGTTTCAATGCTAGATGCAGTGCTCTGGTCTCCAAGCGATTTATCGGCCAAGTTGCTTGAGACAGCATCCACTTCCCTTGCGCAGAACTCATCTGACACACCGCTCCCCAGCCAGAGAGACTGGCGTCCGTCGTGAAGATTACCCATTTCAGGATGTCCAAAGGAACACCCTGGAGAAGATGAGACAGGTTGAACCACCACGAGAGACTGTCCTTGGCTCCCTGTGGGAGAGGAAGGATGGCTTGGAAGTCCTGAGACATCGGCTTCCAGCGTGAGAGCAAGGCGCGCTGTAAGGGACGCATATGTGCAAACGCCCAGGGGACCAGATCGATGGTGGAAGCCATGGATCCCAGGACCTGGAGGTAATCCCACGCCGTTGGAAGCGAGAGACCGATGAATCGCTGTATCTGAGCTATGAGTGTGTGAGCCCTGTCCGGGGGCAGAGACACCTTGCCCAGCGCTGTGTCGAAATGCACCACCAGGAAGTCCAGAGACTGAGATGGAGAAAGGCTGCTCTTGGCAAAGTTGACAACCCAACTGAGGGAGTGCCTTGTTGATCGCCCGGTGGCACTGGGCAGAGGACTTTGCCCGAATGAGCCAGTCATCCAGGTATGGGTGCACCAAGACTCCCTCCCTCCGGAGAGCAGCAGCTACTACTATCATCATCTTCGTGAAGGTTCGAGGAGCGGTCGCAAGACCAAAGGGTAGAGCCTGGAACTGGAAATGCTGTCCCAGAATCTTGAAATGCAGAAAACGCTGATGCGCTTGGAGGATGGGAATGTGTAGATAAGCTTCCATCAGATCCAGGGAGGCCAAAAATTCTCCGGAGTGTACCGCCGCTATCACAGAGCGCAAGGTTTCCATCCGAAAGTGGGGAATCTTGAGGGCCCTGTTGACTATCTTGAGATCCAAGATCGGGCGGAAGGAACCTTCCTTCTTGGGGACTACAAAGTATACTGAATAATGTCCCCGGCCTACTTCCAGGGGGGGGGACTGGACGAATCGCTCCGAGAGCCAGAAGCCTGTCGAGTGTCTGCCGTACTATGAGTTGTTTCTGAACTGGGCCACATGGAGAGAAGAGGAACCTGTCTCTTAGCGGCCGAGCAAATTCTAATGCATAGCCAGGTCTTAGAATATCCAGGACCCACTGATCTGACGTGATATTGACCCACTCCTCATAGAAAAGGAAGATACATCCCCCTATCCTGGGGATCGGGGAGTGGGCCAGCATAGCTTCATTGTGAAGACTTGGAGGACATCCCCTGGGCCGGACCAGAGCGGGGCTGTCTTGGGGCACGAAAGGACTGAGTCCAGGATTGAGATTGAGAGGACGGCTGACGAGGAGCTGCAGTCCTTGCCTAGCGGAAACAACACTGATTCCGGAATCGGCTTCTAGTGGAATTAAAAGACCTAGAAGAACGAGGGCAATCCTCTGGCAGTTTGTGTACCTTATTCTCTCCGAGGGACTTGATAATCTGGTCCAGATCCTCTCCAAATAGCAGCTTGCCCTTGAAGGGTAGAGATCCCAGCTGCGACTAGGAAGAAGAATCCGCCGACCAGTTGCGAAGCCAGAGGAGGCGTCTAGCCAAGACTGCAGGGACCATAGAGCTGGCCAATACTCTCAGAATGTCATATAAAGCGTCTGCGCCATATGCTATGACGGCCTCCAGGTGGTCTGCCTGAAGTGCTTTCTCAGGAGGCAACTCCTGAGAGCTGAGCAGCTGTTGAAGCCAGCAGAGGCCTGCATGCTGAGCGAAGGAACTACAAATGGCCACCTGGACCCCCAGGGCGGACACCTCGAAAACTCTCTTAAGATAAACTTCCAGCTTTCAAGCTTGAAGATCTCGCAAGGCTGCACCACCCATTACTGGAAAGGTAGTTCTTTTTGTCACTGCTGAGACTGCAGAATCTACTTTGGGAACCTTAAGAAGCTCCAGGAAATCATCCGGGAGAGGATATAGCTTATCCATGGCTCTGCCGACCTTGAGGGAGGTCTCCGGAGAATCCCATTCTCTGGATAACAGTTGAAGGAACGTGGGATGGGAAGGAAAGGACCTACACAGCGGACATAGACCAGCCAGAAGGGGGTCCCCGTTCTTCGCTGGTGGATTAGGCTCAGGCGGGTCCTGAGGGGCCTCAATGTCCAATTCCTGTAGGATATGTGGAATGAGGGAGTCCAGCTCATCCCTCTGAAAGATCCGCAGAACTCTAGGATCATCCCCTTCCAATTGAGCCGTAGTTGAAGGTTCATCCGGATCTGGGTCCTGCTGAGGAACAGACCCCCCAAGAGGGGTGTACCAAACGGACCCTCGGAGCGCTTGAGGTGGTCGGAGGTACCCCTGGTCCCGGGACCACTGACCCTTGGGCACTCCCCACAGTCTGGGCATGTCCCAAGACCTCAGTGGAATCAGCCATTCTGGGTACCTTAGGAGGAGGTCCCGCCAAAAATTCCTGGTGCTGGCCCATTCTGGCCAGGTAAGCATTGTGAAGCAGGAGAACAAAATCCGTGGAAAACGGAAGTGGCCCCGATGGAGGAAGAGTGGGAAGGTCCTCTGACAGAGGAAAAGGCTCCAGAGGTGGAATGGGTGTCAAAACCAGCGGCTGAGATGAAAAAGGAGCGTCCTGCTCTTCTCCTGTTAGCGCCGAGCAGCAGAGTCTGGAGACAAAATGGCTGCCGTTCCCGCGGTCAGCAGGATCGGGGCCGGCCCCTGAGCGTCGAGGCGCGCCAGAAGACGAGAATCAGAGCGGCCCAGCGGTTGAGAGGGTCCCTCCCCACCAGGGAGACAAGCTGTGCAAATCCCCTCGCGGGAGAGCCTCAACCCGGGCTCTCCACAAGCGCAGCACCTGGACGAACGAAGCATGGGGAACCCCGACGGAACCGCGAGGGAACCAGCTGTTCTTAACGCGAGAAACAGGCAAGGTTTAAAGCTGCGGGAAGCGGGAAACACCTCCGCTTCAGCCTGTTTTTCCTCACGCTCACCAGGTTCGTGGCTGTAAGAAGCGGGTAATAGCCTCCGCTTCAGTCCTGCTCCCTCTCTATTCCTCAGCGACCCACAGATAGAGGCACAGAGGAATAACGCCTCTCTGTGCTGGCTGCCCCGAGGAAAACGGCGTCTCAGGGGCACCCCGGAGAGAGGAAATAACCTGTCAAAAGGAAATAAAAACAAACTTACCCCGACAACAGAGATGGGAGGGGTGGAGAGAGCTGCAAATAGTACTGCCTGCAAGCAATAGAATGCTCCCACTAAAACAGGAGCGGATGCTACAGGAAAGCTCTCCAAATAATTCCCTCAGAAAATTAAAAAAAAATAATTTTTTTTAAAATTAGACTTGATCCATTCAAAAGAAAGGAAAGCTGAGGAAAATAGAGAAAATTCCTAAAACAGCTTTCTAGTCATCTCAGTGGGGAATGAAAGCCACCACTGTCATCTGCTGGAGTCAAGAGAATACAGAGGATTAGTAGAAGGTGCACTACCTTATAAGGAAGCATCCTTCAAAGTTCTATTTGACTCCATCTGCTGGAAGGGGGAGATAAATCCACTGTCTGGACTGATCCTGGTACGTACAGGGAATTCTAATTATCCCTTTCTCGAAGTGACAGCCTCTGTGGTAGAGGGTCCAACAATCAATGTATTTGTTCTAGACATCCTCAGCTGATCACACATGAACTTGGGATGCTTCGGCATCATAGGCTCTCTTTATGCAGTCCTATTACTATTGATAGCCCTCAGACAAGTTTTATATGACATTTCCCTAGTGCTGAATGTATGCAGTGCTAAATACTGCTTCACACCCACTGCTTCACACCCACACCAGTTTTATTTATTGCTTTAATTCCTCCACCTCCTGCTCTTTGTATACTCCTCCTTGTTCGCCCTCCCTGTTCATTGTAATTTCTGCCTTTAAAGTTACATTGTAAACCGGTATGATGTATGCATACTAATACCGGTATATAAAAGTTTTTAAATAAATAAATAAATAAATAAATAAATAAATTCTCTCTCTCTAGATATATTTATAAGGTGATACCTTTTCATTGGACCAACTTGACTAGCTTTCAAGAGCTAACACTCTCTTCTTCAGGTCAGAATCCAAATTCATTTGAATCTGCGCTAGCTTCAGTCCCAGCTAGTCTGTGGCAAAGCCAGGGTTTGTGCTCCGACGTGGACTCCCAACTCTGTGCGTTGTCCACTAAACCATGCCACTTCGCTATGCTTTCTCATGATTATATACTGTATATAATTTTAATTTGTTAACCTTTACCTCTGCGCATTCAAGTGGACTAACACCGTAGCCAAACTACTGCTTCAAGAAGACTGTTTTCTCACATACACAAACTCTGTGGCCTTTTTTTTTTTTTTTTTAAATAATTTACATTTAATTTTGGGGGATATGGGGATTTAGCTTCTTATACTCCATTTTCTTCCCTTAGCTGCTCTAAGGGAAGAATTACAGGTTCCTTGTGGGCCAAGGATTGGAAAAACCCCTCCCCCATCAGCTGAACCCCTCTGTCTGTTTTGCCCGCCTGCATGACTGGCCCATACAGTGCTGGTCTTTCACTCCTTCCTGGTCTGGAGAGCAACCCTTTTTCAATAAGCCTGCACCTTTTGCAATCTTAATGCAGAAGGTGGGGGGAGGGGAATGTGGCTGGGTGGTGAATTGGTCACATGGCTAAGCCACCATATTGTCTTTCCACAAAAAACCCTCCTACCTGTTGAGTTTTTCTGTTTGATGCAGTGAATGGATGTGCGCTGTGTCTTTGGATGGAGCAGAAGCAGCAGCACTGGCTCCAGGATTCGTGCAACATCATTGAGCGAGAGTGCCCGTACCAGCCAGCCCTGCGCTGCCGCACCAATGGCACCATCTGTGCAATTCAGGCTGTCCAGTACCACAAACAGAGACCTGCACACAGGACACCAGACCATTAGCAGCAAAATGATTGCACTCTTCGATGCTTCCAGTTCACGGTTTATATAACAGCACACACAGAAAGAGCACATGCGCCCCAGATAGGAAAACAAGGGCTTTATTCTGCCTAAGCTCAACGTGACAGGGTCCCTCAGGAATCATAATGCTGTAAGCTCTGCAGAGTAATCCCTGGGATACTGGAAATATTCGGAAAACTTTACTCAAATTTGCCCAAGTGTTTCACTTCTGTAGGTTTCTGATTTTCTCACATATGGCCAGATTTGCTAAGCATTTCCCCCATAGACACAGAATGGAAGAAAAGCCTTAGTAAATCAAGCCCTCAGAGCTAGGATTCCTTCTAGCTGCCTCAAATCTTTGCTGAATCTGAAGAAAGGAGAAGAAAATCAAGGTTTTAAAAATGAACAGATTTATTATCACCATGTGCTTGGTGCTAAAATTTTTAATACACTTGACTTCTGGGCATATTACACTGAGAATAGGTAACAGAATAGGAGGGAGGAAGAGTGGCCTAGAGGCTACAGCAATGGACTGACAACCAGGGAAATGTCTTCACCCACTGACCCTTCCTTGCAACCTTGAACAAGTTGCTTTATTTCCTGCTGTCTCTGGTACCCACTTAAAGGTGAATTTTCAAAACGGTACAAGCATAAACGCTATTTGCATACTCAGTATTTTAAAGAAGTTGAAAATAAAAACACATTTTCAATTTCATGCGCACAAAAACTTGTGCAAAAAAGGGGCGATCTAGGGGCATTCAAGGACAGGGCCAACACTTACACAAGCAAGCTGTTATTTTAAAAGATGCACACACATTCTTTTTTCTAATTTACTTGTGTATTTTTACATCTGCTAATTATCTGGTATAACAGAAATTAAATATGTTAATGGTGTAGTATTGACTGGGTGGGAATTTTGGGAGAATTGGGAAGGGGGGCGTTCAGGCCACAGAACCAGGAAGTTCTCACTGACCTGGAGAAGGATGGGCAAACTGGTAAACTCCTTGGTAAAAAACTGGTAATTTCCTTGGCACGCAAATGTTTTAAAATTGGCCGACTTACGTGGTAAATCAGAAATTACATAAGTCCTACTTTACTTTTGTGCGTATGTTTTTAAAAGTCGATGCATTGCATGTATTCATATGTAAGCCTACTCATGTGAGTACAGTGCAGGGTAGGGATATTTTATAAAATATTTTATAAAATGGTATGGTAAAATTACAAACAGCCATATATATAGCATGTATATATCGCCGTGCGCAGTTGTTTGGAGTTATCCTTTTTGACTGTAAGCTCCTTGGAGAAGGACTTATTGTATCTGAATTCTAATGATGCAAAGCCACCTTGAGCATCGTTTGGAAAAGCAAGCCAAAATATCCAAAATGAATTTAAGCTTGAAATCTGCAGAGGGATAATAGCCAAAATAGGGTTTACCTTTCAAATGCCATCTCCTCACTACCCCACATCATTTTCAAATTCTCATCTGGCAGACTGCCCAGAGGCTGACCAAATGCAGGAAACCCCTTTTCCTCCCTAGCAGAGATGGCTAGAAACTGTGGAAACTGCATTTTATTTGGCAGGCACAATCTTTCAGGATCCCTGGTCACCCCTGAGAAATGAACACAAAAATCTCTCTTCTTTCCTCAAGCCCCTAACCCAGTCTGGTCTTGCAGCTCTTTCCTTTTCAGAAATGTAAGTGACAATGATACAGTTTTAGTCGTTCTCTCTCTCTCCACCAGCAGCTCTGAATGTCTCTGCAAGACTGACGGCACCAGCGCAGTTTCTTGTGCACGCAGAGGACGCAACCTCCACAAACGCAGATAGAAGGCCAAGGCTTGCTTACAGTCCAAACTGTGCCGTGCACATTCACCCTGGTGCAAATGGGGCCTGGATGATGGACTGGTTAAGATGAAGTCCGTCATCACCTTAGGCAGGAACTTAGGGTGCATACGCAAGACCACCCTGTCATGATAAAACTTTGTGTAAGTTGGATAAGTCACTAAGGCCTGGAGCTCGCTGACCCTGCGCACTGAGGTGACCACCACCAAAAATATGACCTTCCAGGTCAGGTATACTTCAGGTCAGAAGAGAGCAACGGCTCAAAAGGAGTTTACATCAGCAGAGCTAATATCAGGTTGAGGTCCCAAGACACCGCAGGAGGCCTTAGGGGAGGCTTCAATTGAAGCAGACCCTGCATGAATCGTATAAACTATGGGCTGTACAGAGATGGGCGTACCATCTACACTTTGGTGGTAAGCACCAATTGCATTGAGATGAACTCTAACGGAGTTGGTCTTTAAGCCAGCCTCCTATAGGTGTAAGGTAATCAAGCAGTTTTTGTGTGGGGCAGGAAAATGGATCTAGGGCCTTCTGCTCACACCACACAGAAAACCTCCTCCACTTCAGTCCATAGGATTTTCTAGTTGAAGGCTTTCTGGAAGCCACCAGGACCAGAGACACATCCTCTGAAAGATCAAGCAGCTGCAAGACTAACCTCTCAACATCCAGGCTGTGAGAGACAGGGCCTGGAGGTTGGGATGCCGCAGCCTGCTTTGATGTTGAGAAATGAGATCTGGGGAAGTCCCGTAGGAGTTGAAACCAGACTTGTCTCGGTCAATGAGGGGCTATGAGGATCACAGACCCTCTGTCCTCACCAGACTTCAATAGAGTCTTAGCCACTAAGAGAATCAGAGGATATGCATACAGAAGAACCTCGCTCCAATTGTGAGTTAGGGCGTCCGAGGCTGGTTTGCTGACTGGCCTGTACAGGGAGCAGAACCGAGGGACCTTCCTGTTGTAAGGGGACATGAACAGATCTATGTCTGGGCTCCCTCAGACGCGGAATATCCGATTCTCTACCCCCTTGTCAAAGGACCACTCGTGGGGTCTTAAGGCTCGACTCAGACTGCCCGCTACCACATTCTCCATCCTGGCCATGTACATGGTCCTGAGCACCATCCTTTAGGATAGGGCCCACGGCCAGATCTGGACCACTTCCTGACACAGAAGGTATGATCTTGTACCTCCCTACTTGTTGACTTCCCACATGGCTACCTGGTTGTCAGATTGGATTAGAACAACTTTGTTGGACAGCTGATCTCTGAAAGTCCACAGGTTGTACCTGTTCATCTGAAGCTCTAGGAATATGAATTGACAAGAGCGTTCCTGAATGGACAAGAGACCATGGGTGCTGAGCCCATCTACATAAGCTCCCCACCCCAGAGTGGACGTATCTGTGGTTAGGACAATTTGGGTAGGGAATCTTCAAAAAGATACCCTGTTCCTACACAAATCCCTCACCATTATTCATAAAACCATTTACAACCAGGTCCCCACAGACCTGCAATTCCCACTCAGACTCCACACCTCTTCTATACTGATCAGGGAAGCTTACAAAGGTTCTCTACAAGCCCCTTCCACCAAGTCTACTCATCTTTCAACCACTAGAGAACGGGCCTTCGACTGCAGGACCAGCCATTTGGAATGCCATCCTTCCAGGGCTCTGACAGGAACCCTGCCAGTTAACATTCAAGAAAAAACTCAAGACCTGGCGGCTGTTTTAGCAAGCCTTCCCCTAACTTAATCTTGTCACAGATAGGCCACATTTCACATTCTAAGGCCCTCCATTCAGTGCTCGCCTTCTAAGACATTGTAATGGACCTGTTATAGTTACTGAGTTACCTATTTTAGTTACTGAGTTACCGCTCTCCTACTGTCTTCTTCTGCTCCCCAGTTCCATTACCCTGTTTTATTGTAACTTTTTGCCCCCTCTTCTTTGTTAAGGTTAAGGTTAATGTTATTACCCCCTGTTCCTTGTAAACTGACATGATATGATTTGTATCATGAATGTCGGTATAAAAAAAGCACTAAATAAATAAAATAAATAAATCTGAAAGTATCCACCATCAGGACAATGAATCCTGGAGAGACGGGGTGACTTGGATGCAATCCTGGAGGCACTGAGTGGCCTGGTGCCACTGCAACCTCAGGGACCATTGGGCTTTGTGCATGAGTAGACATGCCAAGGGAGTGACATAGACAGTTGCAGCCTCAAAATGTCAGGCTGACACCTGCTGACTGTTGGACCTCTGCCATGATGGTCACCAAGGTGACAGCCCTCTGGCAAGGCAGGAAGGCCGTGTCTAGCAGGGCTCCTATGAAGTCCAATTAAAGTGACAGGCTGAGATGGGATTTTGAGTAGTTTCAGAACGAACCCTACTGACTCCAACACCCATCTGGTGAAGCACATGGACCTAGCAGCCCCTGCCTGAGATGTGCGCTTAACCAGCTAATCTTCCAGATACAGGAAAATATGCACTCTCAGCCTGCGAAGGTGCACTGTCACCATGGCCATGCATTTTGTGAAGTCCTGGGAGGCTGACGAGAGCCCGAACACCAATACCCAATATTGGATGTGCTGTTTTCCCACCACAAATCGGAGATACTTCCTGTGACTGGGGAAGATCCTGATATCAGCGTATGTGTGCTTTAGGTTGAGGGAGCATGCATCAGGGGGATCAAGGTGCTCAGGGAAACAATCTTGAATTTTTTTATTTTTTTTTTAGAAACTTGTTCAAGACCCTCAGGTCTAGAATGAGACGGAGTCCTACTGTCCTCTTTAGAATCAGGAAGTACCTGGAGTAGAATCCCCACTCTCTTTGCCCTGGTGGTACGGCTCGAGTGCTCTGGTTGTTAAGAGGGAGGAAAGCTCCACTAGTACTTTCTGATGTGCTACCAGCCCCCAAAATGGGCACAGAGGGCAATTTGGTGAAACATCCAATAGATTGAATTGGTACCCTTGACGAACAGAACCCTCTGGTATGAGATTATATTGAGCCATTGATTCACAAAGAACCACAGCCTGACCCCGACTGGAGTTTCCATCATCCCAGGGTTCGGGCAACTGGCCTACACTCCCTATGACCCAGTCAAAACCCTGTCTCCGGAGTTGACAGAGGAGCCGGCTGGGACTTAGAGGGGCTCTCTGCTGCCTAGGACGGCCATGGGAGCCCTGGTGTTGACAGGAGCGAGGGGGCGGAGGATAGTACTTCCTTGGCCCCATCTTGCCAGCTTCCTAGAAGAGGATGACGAGTCCGGAATGCTGGCAGAGAGTTGTTGGAGGGTTTCATGATGGTCCCAAAGTTGGGCCACAGCATCCCTCACCCTAATTCCGAAGAGATTCTCCCCAGTACATGGCATTCCTGTACCTCTGGTTGGAGATCCAAGGCCCGCAGCCATAACATTCTGCAGGTGCAGATTCTCACTGCAGAGATTCTCGATGCAGTCTCGAAAACATCATGGGTTGCATGGATCTCGTGCTTTCCGCACTCCACTCTCTTATAGACCAGTGACATGAGGGTGTCCTCCTGCTATTGAGGCAGTTACTCAGCAGCCTCCTGCAACTGCTTCCAGATGTCCCGTGAGTACTGTTTCATGTACAGCTGCTAGGCAGCAATGCGGGCAATAAGCATGCCGCCTTGAAATATCTTCCTCTCAAGAGCGTCCATCGCTCTATGGTCCTTCCCCAGGGGCGCCAAGGAATGAGTCAGAGTGCTTGGATCTCTTGAAGGTGGATTCGACCACCACAGACTAGTGGGGTGGCCGATGCTTATCAAATTCGACAGCCTTCTGGATGATGTAGACCCAGTCTACCTTCTTATTAATCGGAGGCACTGTCAAGGGTTGCTCCCATATCCAGAGCAGCTGATCCTTAAGGATCTTTTGTACCGGGATCGCCACAATCTCCTTGGAAGGCTCCGCGAACTGGGGGATCTCAAGCATTTTGTGCCCATGCTCCTCAGTTAGTAATGGAAAAGGGATGGCTTCCACCCATCCTCCTCACAAAACCTGGGAAGATCAAGTCCTCAGGTGGAGTCTTCCTTCGCTCCTCTGGAAGAGAAGGGTCATCCTCCCAGGGGTCATAGGGTTCCTCATCCTCACTGTAAGCCACAGGGCTGGGTCCTCTAGGTGTTCGGCCATCCAGAAGTGCAGGCACCAGTAAAACTGGATTGGGGGGAGGGGGGGGGAGGCAGCAGGTCTAGGCATCTCTGCCGGCCTCAGTGGAACTTCCTCTTTAGAGGAACCGGAGATGACTACCATATTGGTAGGGGGAGACCTTTGTTTCCCACCGGGAACAGACACCAGTTGGGTTGGTAACGCATCAATGAGCACGTTGATCTTCTCCAGAAGGTGGCATCGGGTCCGGTGTCGTCTGTGCCACAGGACCGAAGCCCTGCAGCACCTGGTCCACTGCTAGCTGGACTTGGCGCTCCAGCTCCTCCTCAAAATGTTGCTGATGCCAACACCTACTAGGAGGAAAAAGGGGTGGACTCGAGGTAGATTGGTGACTGGCATCCGGATCAGTGGAGACCATCGAGGACCCCTGGCACCGATGGAGGATGGCACGCCTTGTGCTGGGTGACTTTGGGGACATCGCCGCAAAAGCTGGTGCATGCCCATACCCAGCCCCATGCAACAACAGGGACCAGTGCTGATGCTTTTTTGGCTTCCCTCAATGCTCAGCCCTGTCCTTCCCTGGTGTTGAGGCCGATGACTAGGAACACTACATCCTCAGCCTGGAGGAGACAGGAACACCGGAGACTGACCATAGTCTATCTGCCTACAGCATCAACTGAACTGACAATCTTGCCGATGTCTATGTCAGTGCGGCTCCTTAGTCCTAAGATAACGATGCCTCGGACTTCTTCGATCCAAAGGGCTACTCCGTCTTGTTGAGAAGCAGCAGACATCCCTTTGGGGTCATCTGGGTGCATAAACAGGAACCCCAGACATCATGCGATGCTCCCAGGCAGAGGATACATATCTCATTCGGATCTGTGATGGACATGGTCTTCATGCACCAGGGGCATCAATGAAAACCGGACATAGCCATGTCAGATGAAACAAAAGGGCACAAACCGAAAACGATGGTGGCGGGGTGTTGATGGCCAGCAGGCACTGACGCACTGCCACCACGGGGAATCAATCGTGAAAGGAAACTTACCTGAATCGCTGAAAACCCTGAGACACTATGGGAAGGAACTGGAGATGGACCCAATAATGGAACAATGAGAAAAACCCACAAAAAATAAGCGAGAAAAAAGTTTTCCACAAGGTCAAAAAACAGCCAAAGTGAGCTAGTTCACACACCATGAAGCTTACAGCTCCATGAAAAAAAAGAGTCAAGAGGGACTCCATATGCACGCGTGGTATAGGGCATGCTCAGTATGCCTAGTCAAAGTTCTTGAAGCTTGGACAAAGTTTTCCGCATTGGGGCGCCATCTGATGATGTCACCCATGTGTGAGGACTAACATCCTGTTTCTCCGCTGATAAAGAAAATTGCCTCCTTTATTTTCCTTGAGGTCCATATTCAAAAGCATTTAGCCAGCTAACTTAGAACTTTTGGAGTGTAATTTGTTCCTATAGACTTCCATACAAAAGTCAAACTCAAAATAGTTAAATGGAAGATGCTAAAATATTCCACAACATGTGACATTTAAAGAAGGGGCTTAGACTTCTAAAGCTAATATTTAGGAACATCTACATGAAAAATGTTTTTCTTTTCATCCAAGATATCACAATCTCCACAGTACCCAATTATTCCTGGGACCAACAGTGTCACCAACATTTTAATCTGTATTATAAATAAAAAAAAATATTTAGAATATTGAGAGATGTTGCATAGAAAAGCACTATGACAAAATAAACACGTGTGATAAAAAACAAAGCATTACCGATCAAAGGATCGATTATGGGATGTGACTCTGCTGCCTTGAATTTCTCTTGTCAAATGCCATATGATGGAGAATCTGAACAGTGCCTCCAGTCTCGTCCCCTTTAAGAAAAATAAAAAGGTGCCAAATCACTAAGAGTTGACTTGGTTAGTTATAAAGAACTTTGAAAGCCTCCATTTGCTGATGAAACCACTGTGGAAAATTAAGACTTCTGGATTGCCTTTGAGTGGCAGCTCTGATTTCCAGCTCAGAGATAAAAACACAGGTCTTGGGATTCTTAACATGTCACTGCAGGGTTCTGTAGCTTTCATCATCTAAGGTCAGCTATCTGCTGATATCAATGATCAAAGAATATATGCTGAGCTTCAGAGTCCTTTCCCACCAAATCTGTAAAAAGTGATGTGAAATCAGTAAACAGTAGATCTGCTATGCAAGTCCTAATCACCATTCTTGCACTGTGATTATAATCACAAAGGGAATACCTTCATGGTCAGACACAAATGAAAATTTACGTCAACATCTCTTATTTTCTATTTGTAGAGTAGAGAGCCCATCCTATCTTAATCCAGGATTAGGGTGAAGGTCATTTTCCATTACAATGACTAAGGCCTGGATTCTCTAACACCGCCGGGCTCTTTGAATCACGCGGTACAGGGGGGCGGGCCTGTGAAAGCTGGCAGCGATCGCACCTGTGCGGTGTGATCTCTGCCGGCTTTCACACCCAATAGCACCATCATAAAAGGTGGTGCTATTGGGCGTGAAATTGGCAGCAAAAAGGGTTCTTACCTTTTCGCTGTCCGCGATGTTTTCGCGGCATCCACCCCGGTGCCGCCCTGACTCCTCCTGTTCCATCTTGACGCTGCCCCGACTCCGCCCCCATTTAGTGATCGCTTTGGAAAATGACCCCCTAAATCTGAGGTGGACCCTTAGTTAACTCCAGCAGCTGGAGACCTCAGCCATTTATCCTGCTAGAGACTCAGAGTAGTGTTTACTGCAGCTCTTTTTTCTTATGGCTTCCCAAGTCTTAATTAATCTCTCTAAAATACCTCTGTCCCATTCTCTTGCACCAAAACGTGATCTATCCCTAGAACTTCACAGCTTCCATTAGGAGCTGGATAAGAATACCACTACTGGCTTTTAAACCAGAAGTCTCACTAATTATTATTTTATACTTCTTGGCACTGTATTATTTTCCTGTTATTTTTTCCCAATTTTGCTTATCTTTTGTTTTCTACCCCGATTGTCTCTGTCTTCATTAATGCAAATCTTCTGCTATCCTAGGATCACAAACAGGCTCCTGCTGCCTTGAATGATGTTACTGTACCTGAGGGAGATGTATTATTGCAGAACAGGCAGAAGTACACACACAAACTTCTACTCTCGTACACCATGGTATTTCTCAGCTTTGCAGATTCTGTACCCTCTCAGCAGGTGGTTGTGACTGTGTATCTCTAGGATTTCAGCCATTCCTACAATACTAACTGCGCCAAAGCAGTTTGTGTCTCTCTCTTCCTAAACCTGCCACTCAAACCTGCTTCAGCCATCTTGGAGCTGAGTTTCAGAGTCATCAGTAATGCATCATGGGACGCCGAGCTGTTGTAAAAGCAAACTACCACTTTTCTGACCCCATGTTCTTCCATGTTAACACAAAACATACAAAAATATATAAAAACAGGGATTCTAAAAAAGAGTTTAAGGAGATGGCTTTTTTTGTTGTACAGCCTGTAAGACCTCCTCTTTACACTAAGCAATAAGCTAGCGAAAGCAGCAGAAATTCACTGATGCATAGTCACCCACCAAAGGACATTGGCAGGCAAAGCAGTCGGCACTTAAATCTGATTCCATCTTTCCTGCTGCTTGCTGTAGTCATTCTGCACACAATCACATGGCTCCTATCCAATGTTCCCTCAAAGTTTTGAAAGCCTGTGTATGCAAAAATGTTCTCCGTGTGCAACATTTTATAAGGCAAGCTCAATTTTTAGCACTATGAGCCAATGTAATGCAAATACCATTGGGATTTCTTGTGCACGCTATATGTTTTGTTGTATGCACAGAGCTAATGACCTATGTACACATGCACACAGCTTAGAGGGAACAGTGCTCTTATCCAAAGCTCTGGACATCAATGCACAAAGGAAGTGGCCATGTGTATATGGCAGTACTCACATGGCCATCCCAATGGATGTACATCACAAAAAAATGGGAGAAATTACCTTATCGTTTTCCAGCAACGCCTGGCATATGATCTCTTCGCAGATATTAGCAGATGGTGCCAGGCAGTGCAGTCTGTAGAAGAGCTCCACACAGGTAATGTGGTGCTCCCGGGTCTCCTTATTCAACTGATTCCAGAGCACATGCGCTACCCTCTGGGGAAGAGAAAAGGCATACAGTCTCTCTCTCTCTCTCTCTCTGCATTTTACAGACTGTCTACACATTTAAAAGAAGTGCTGTCTTATAATAAAACACTTTTCTTTGGACCATCTGGCATCTCCTTTGCATTGGGAACAAAGATAAAAGGTTCATTGTTCCCTTGCTAATAAGAAAAATGTTACCATTGTCAAAACCCGGAACGAAGATAGACTGCAAAAGGAAAAAACCAAACAAACACTTTCAGGTGTTCTAAATCCACCTCACTGCAAATGGAAGTCAGAACCTCTATGTATAACATACATCTACCATTCTCAAAAAAGAAGTACAACTGCTACTTCAGAACAAGCAAGAACACTGGCCTTGCACCACGGGAAGGCTGTACTCAAATAACTAATAGCCAGGATGGTCACAGCACAAGAAGTCTATACCCAACATCTGTAGCAGCCAATCGCACTCACTCCAGGTCCACCTTTATGAGACTTCCAATAGGTTCTATATATAATAGATGTGCAGTTCTGGCCATATCTTGCCTGTACCTTTGAAATATTAACAGTATGAGACTGGATAGTATATTCACTTCCCATCTTGGGCATATTATTTTTTGAAACAAGCAGAAATTGTCTTAGGAGGCAAGTTATCAGATTGTGTCTACACAGTTTGCAGCTGCTGGTACATACCATGAATACAAACAGCTGGGATCCGTTGACCTCCTACTCCATCAGCAGCTCTCCCAAAGGCTGTCCTCAAGCTTCAAACTGCGTTTCAGATACCCAAAACATAATGCATTGCTACACCTGCTCTTCAAATCATTTTGTCCCAAACTCCAGGTTCTGGGAATCAGCACAGCCTTGTTCCCCATGTAATACTATTGCAGTTATTCTGGGAAAATCAAACTGGCACCTTGAGATGCCAGCAGTTACACTTTTCAGCATCCCACCCCCACTAAAAACCAGCCTATCAACTAGTAACATTTAGACTCAGAAAAGTCAATACAGCCCACACGAGCCACAATGTGCCGTGACGTGCTGAGAAAGGAAAACTGACTCTTACCTGCTAATTTTCATTCCTGGAATACCCCAGATAAGTCCAAACTCCTGAGTTTTGCCTCCCTTCCAGCAGATGGAGACAGAGAAAGTTTCACTGACACTGCTATATAACCTGGAGTGCCACCTGCAGTCCGTCAGTATTGACCTGTACCCAAGCCAAAATACATGCTAAAAAATCCTAACATACTCTAAAACTCCCACAACAAGCAGAAGGGGGAAAAACAAAACAAAAAAAACCAAAAACCAGAACCCCACAATAGAAAAATCCTTTTTCCCCAACCACAGAACAGAGAGCGAGAAACATCCTGAAATCCTAAGCAATTCTGCAGAATAAATACAAAAGAAATACGAGTGGACTCTTCCTTGAACCAGAGTGGGACTCAATCTGATCAGTGGTATTCCAGGAATGAAAATTAGCAGGTAAGAACCAAAATTTTCCTTTCCTGTTCATACCAGAATCAGTCCAGACTCCTGGGATATATCCAAGCTTCCCTAATTAGGGTGGGACTGCGAGAGTCCTACTTGAAGAACACTCAAAGCCCATGGCCTCTGGAGCCTAAACATCCAAGTAATAATGTCTGGTGAAAGTGTGCAGCGACTTCCAAGTGGCTGCCCGACAAATCTCCTGCAGCGACATCTGCTGGCACTCTGCCCAAGAAGCGGCCTATGACTGAACAGAGTGAACCCTCAATCCCACCAGGACAGGACGCCCCTTACAGATATAAGCCAAGCTTATAGCCTCCTTCCCACCAGTCGTGGATTTTGAGGCTTTCTGCCCCTTCTTAGCCCCACTTCATAGCACAAAGAGCTGGTCAGACACCCGGAAACTATTGGTGACCTTGAAGTAATGTAACAGAGCTCGTTTTACATCTAAACACTGCAGATTTCTCGCTTGTGGTGTTGACGCATCCAAATTTGGGCAAGCCAGAAGCTTTACTGTCTTGACTCAAATGGAATGCCGACACAATCTTTGGGGGGGGGGGGGGGGGAGAGAAAAGGGCAACATACACAATGAGATCCCAGAATCAGAGATCTTCAAAAAGGGCTCTCTGTATGACAATGCTTGACGCTCAGAAATTCTTCTGGCCGAACAAATTGCCACCAGAAAAACTACCTTCAAAGTGAGATCCTTTATAGTTCTCCTTAAAGGCTGAAAAGGTGCCACACACATCCCTCTTGGGACCAAGTTAAGATTCTAGGAAGGACATATTTTTCGCACCGGGGGGGGGGGGGGGGGCTGATGTTTTGCCCCACGAAGAAAAACACACCACATCCAGATGAGCGGCCAAGAACCTTCCATGCACCTTGCCACGAAGACAGCCCAAGACCACCACCTGCACCTTGAGAGAGTTAAAGGCCAAGCCTTTCACCAACCCTTTCTGCAAAAAGATTAAGAATTGTGCTACTTAGATGCCTTAGGCTCTTAGGCAGAAAGCTTAAATCCAGAACCTCCAGGGTAACATTCTCTGAAATGCTCCCTGTTCCACGTGCATGTCACCAGAGGCAGGCAGAGCTCCAGAGTCCCAATGCGTGGATGAGACAATGGTGCAAGGAAGAGGGATTCAGTTTTGTTAGGAACTGGGGAACCTTTTGGGGAAGGGGGAGCCTCTTCCGAAGGGATGGGCTCCACCTTAACCAGGGTGGAACCAGACTGCTGGCGCTAACCTTCAAAAAGGAGATAGAGCAGCTTTTCAACTAGAACAAAGGGGAAAGCAGACAGCCGCTCAGCAGCGCATGGTTCGGAGAGAGGTATCTTCAAAGGATACTAATGATGCATTAGAATTAGGGCATCCCGACAGTGAGGTTCCAATAATAAGAAAAGTAGTCCAAGTGCCTGTAACTAAAAAATCAACTGAGCTAAAAAATTCTAACTTATCCCAATCAATTAAAAAGCAGAATGAAAATACAAACAAAAAACAAACTTTGAAATGTTTGTATGCTAATGCCAGAAGTCTAAGACGTAAGATGGGAGAATTAGAATGTATAGCAGGGAATGATGACAGACTTAATTGGCATCTCAGAGACATGGTGGAAAGAGGACAACCAATGGAACAGTGCTATACCGGGGTACAAATTATATCGCAATGACAGAGCACCCGGGAGGCAGTGTGGTGCTTTATGTCCGGGATGGCATAGAGACCAACAGGATAAACATCCTGCATGAGACTAAATGCACAATTGAATCTTTATGGGTAGAAATCCCAGGTGTGTCGGGGAAGACTATAGTGAGAGGAGTATATTACCGTCCACCTGGTCAAGATGGTGAGACGGATAGTAAAATGCTAAGAGAAATTAGGGAAGCTAACCAAATTGGTAGTGCAGTAATAATGGGAAACTTCAATCTAGAGAAGGTTTTCATGGGTAATGATTCAGATGGACTGAACCAAATCACGGTGAAACTAGAAGATGTGGTAGACCTGATTAACAAACTGAAGAGTAGTAAATCACCTGGACCGGATGGTATACACCCCAGAGTTCTGACGGAACTAAAAAATGAAATTTCAGACCTATTAGTAAAAATTTGTAACCTATCATTAAAATCATCTATTGTACCTGAAGACTAGAGGATAGCTACTGTAACCCAATATTTAAAAATGGCTCCATGGGCGATCTGGGAAACTACAGACCGGTTAGCCTGACTTCAGTGCCAGGAAAAATAGTGGAAAGTGTTCTAAACATCAAAATCACAGAACATATAGAAAGACATGGTTTAATGGAACAAAGTCAACATGGCTTTACCCAAGGCAAGCCTTGCCTCACAAATCTGCTTCACTTTTTTGAAGGAGTTAATAAACATGTGGATAAAAGTGAACTGGTAGATGTAGTGTACTTGGATTTTCAGAAGGCGTTTGACAAAGTTCCTCATGAGAGGCTTCTAGGAAAAGTAAAAAGTCATGGGATAGGTGGCGATGTCCTTTCGTGGATTACAAACTGGCTAAAAGACAGGAAACAGAGAGTAGGATTAAATGGACAATTTTCTCAGTGGAAGGGAGTGGGCAGTGGAGTACCTCAGGGATCTGTATTGGGACCCTTACTTTTCAATATATTTATAAATGATCTGGAAAGAAATAAGAGTGAGATAATCAAATTTGCAGATGATACAAAATTGTTCAGAGTAGTTAAATCACAAGCAGATTGTGATAAATTGCAGGAAGACCTTGTGAGACTGGAAAATTGGGCATCAAAATGGCAGATGAAATTTAATATGGATAAGTGCAAGGTGATGCATATAGGGAAAAATAACCCATGCTATAATTACACAATGTTAGGTTCCATATTAGGTGCTACAACCCAAGAAAGATCTAGGTGTCATAGTGGATAACACATTGAAATCGTCTGTTCAGTGTGCTGTGGCAGTCAAAAAAGCAAACAGAATGTTGGGAATTATTAGAAAGGGAATGGTGAATAAAACGAAAAATGTCATAATGCCTCTGTATCGCTCCATAGTGATACCGCACCTTGAATACTGTGTACAATTCTGGTTGCCGAATCTCAAAAAAGATATAATTGCGATAGAGAAGGTACAGAGAAGAGCTACCAAAATGATAAGGGGAATGGAACAGCTCCCCTATGAGGAAAGACTGAAGAGGTTAGGACTTTTCAGCTTGGAGAAGAGACGGCTGAGGGGGGATATGATAGAGGTGTTTAAAATCATGAGAGGTCTAGAACAGGTAGATGTGAATCAGTTATTTACTGTTTCAGATAATAGAAAGACTAGGGGGCACTCCATGAAGTTAGCATGTGGCACATTTAAAACTAATCGGAGAAAGTTCTTTTTTACTCAACACACAATTAAAGTCTGGAATTTGTTGCCAGAGGATGTGGTTAGTGCAGTTAGTATAGCTGTGTTTAAAAAAGGGATTGGATAAGTTCTTGGAGGAGAAGTCCATTACCTGCTATTGAGTTGACTTAGAAAATAGCCACTGCTATTACTAGCAATGGTAACATGGAATAGACTTAGTTTTTGGGTACTTGCCAGGTTCTTATGGCCTGGATTGGCCACTGTTGGAAACAGGATGCTGGGCTTGATGGACCCTTGGTCTGACCCAGTATGGCATGTTCTTATGTTCTTAGTAGGTCTTACTCTGATCCATACACCAGGCCTCAAAGACTCTCCAGTCCTCATATAAGAGGAGGAAGTGGAGGGCCTTGTAACCTGTAACAACGGTGGAAATGACCTCCTCCAAATATCCTTTCCCCCTCAAATGCTTCCTCTCAAAAGCCGCAAGACAAAAGCGATCCGCCTGATCCAAAAATATTGGACCCTGACGAAGAAGCCTCGGTAGATGAGCGAGCCACAACAGTCCATCCACCGCCAGATTGATCAGGTCTGCAAACCATGGCCGCCATGGCCTCTCTGTCGCCACCAGGATCAGTTCTCCTGGATGCCACAGGAGCGGGGGGGGGGGGGGGGGGGAGAAGAATCATCCCTCGGGGCCAAGGTAGAACTAGGGCATTGACTCCTTCTGACCTGTGCTCTCTTCTGCGACTGAAGAAGCGGGGCACCTTGGTATTCCATTGAGATGCCATCAAGTCCAGGTGGGGAATGCCCCATCTGCGACACACGAGTCATTGTCTCCTCAAATAGCTCCCACTCCCTGGGGTCCAGCCTCTAGCAACTAAGAAAATCTGTTTGAACATTGTCCACCCTGGCTATGTGGGATGCCACTAGCAATGCCAGATGCTGTTCTGCCCAGAGAAAACTCCTGGGCTTCCTGGGCCACTGCTCGACTCTTGGTTCCCCCTTGTTGACTGATATTTTATTATTTGTTATTAGTATTTATTCAATTTTCTCCAAGTTCATTTTCCTGTTCCATGTAAGACACACTTATTAAGTCACTCCAATGTTATATGTAAACCGAAGTGATTAGCAACATTGTTGCTAGAACTTCGGTATATAAAAAATGTTAAATAAATAAATAAATATAAGCTGCAGTGGTAGTGTTGTCCGACAAGATGCACACTGGGTGGTTGCGTAATAGAGGCAGAAAGGCAAACACGAAATGTACTACCCTCATTTCCAATCAATTGATAGACAAGGACACCTTGTCCTTGGACCATTGCCCCTGGGCTAACTGACTCTGGCACACCACATCCCATTCGGTGAGACTGATATCTGTGGTAACTACCACCCAGTCCAGAACACCCAGGTCCACTCCATGACTCAGATGGGTCCGACCAAGCCACCATGAAAGAGTTAACCTAGCAGCCTCCTCGAGAGACAGTGGAAGATGAAACTGTTCCAAAAAAGGATTCCACAAAGAAAGAACATACTTTTGCAGAGGTCACATGTGTGCAAAAACCCAAGGAACAAGCTCTAATGTCGATGCCATAGAGCCTAGAACCTAGATCAGGCGGATCGCTTTTGTCTTGCGGCTTTTGAGAGGAAGCATTTGAGGGGGAAAGGATATTTGGAGGATGTCATTTCCACCTTTGTTGCAGTCTCTGGGCACAGCATTCAACAGCCTGCAAACCAGCGTCTGCAGCTGAGAATGCGATCTCTGGTAAGAAAATCCTTCTCTATCCTGGTATCGAAGCATGTTTCTAAGAACTCCAGAACCAGAGATGGGATGAGATGACTTTTCATAAGATTCACCATCCAGCCTAGAGACAACAACTGCTGCAGGACCCGAGACACCTCTTGACTGCTGAGGACTTCAGACTTCGAACAAATGAGCCAGTCGGCCAGATAGGGATGAACCAGAATACCTTTCCTTCTGAGCTCCGCCACATCAACCACCATCACATTGGTAAATGTATGCGGAGCCATTGCCAAATTGAAAGGAAGGACACAAAACCGAAAATGCCTCCAGAGGATCATTAATCTCAGGAATCTTTAGTGACTGGGTGGACGGCTATGTGCAGGTATGCCTCGGTCAAATCTAGGGAAGCCAGAAACTCTGCTTCACATACTACTGCAAGGGGTTCCATGTGAAAATGCGCAGGGGTTCCATGTGAAAATGAAGAACCCTGAGAGCCACATTCATTTTTTTTTTTCAATCAGAAGTTTTTATTGGTTATCAAATAACCAATACAATAACAAAAAGCACAAAGATATCCAAAATTCTCAATATGATTCTCAAACCCAATCACCCCCATACAAGTAAAATATATAAATAGTACAACACATCCCTAGAAAATAGCATATATAATCATCATGCATGACAAACTAAAAAAGTCACCATGACTGCATAAAACTAAGTGTAAAACTGAAGCCAAGACCCTCCTGGAAGAAAATCTATCATAGAAATGGTTTCTGGGTATACATTCAATGTTCAGCAAGTAAGAAAAAACAAAAAACTATGCAAAAGAAAAATCGCCATGACCTACATTATGAGGTATCCATTCCCTGAGACTGTTGCCATTTGACAAAGGGATCCCAAATTTTCTTAGACAGTGATAAGCGGTTATGATGGAAGGCTGTTAAGTAGGCCTAGGGTAATGATTATACAAATGACGTGTTACAGCCTGGAAGAAGGGTGTTTCAGCATGTTTTCAAAATAAAGCAGTCTCACACCTAGCTGCAATAAAAATTTGTTGGCAAAGTCACTGTTGATATTTAGCAATACCCTCAACCGGCACGCCAAGCAATATATAGCAATCATATATATTCCCCACCCCCACGACATTAAATGTCCAGTCAGCGATCTGTTGCCAAAAGGGCGAAATCACTCTACAATGCCACCACATATGTATAAAAGTGCCTGTGATACTACAATTTCTCTAGCAGAGATCCTTCACAGAAGAATATATGTGATGTAGCTTAACTGAAGTCAGATGCCAGCAGAACAAGAATTTATAACAGTTCTCGAAAGCTAGCAGAGATGGAACATTTACTAGCACATGAGAAGATGGAATCCCAATCTTCTGCACACAAGGTATCTCCTAAATCCAACTCCCATGCATGCATATGCAATAATTTATCAGTTATGTGTCCATTAAGGAGACAAACTTTGAAAATTAAGCCCTTCATCTTATCAACCTGACCACAAAAATTTTCAAACAGGGATTTACTCTGTCACAAGGCAGAAACTGTTGCACCATAAAAAATTCCTAATTTGAGCATATTCTAAAAAGTTCAGCTTCTCCACATGATATTTAGCAGTTATGGCATTGGGAAGCATTAGAGCACCGCAAATGAGTAAATGTTCCACTTGTGCGATTCCATGCTCCGTCCAGTTATTAAACACCTTTGAATGTAAGCACACAAGAAAAATCACATTATGAAAAAGGTGCGAGAGATAGAAATAAGATCTAGTGCCCACCAATTTAGATTTCCACCGAGACCAAACCCATATAGTTGTTTGTAAGGCTAGTGGATAGCAATTCAAAGGATGCCAAGTAGAGCGAAGTTGCCATGGGAGGGCAGATAAAGGCATCACACCAATCAGCGCCTGCTCAAGTGAAAACAATTGCTTTATTGTGCATGATCTATGGAAATCAAGAAGCGCTAAAAGTTTAGAGGCACCAGAGTACCACATTAAATTGGGAACCTCTAAACCACCCCACTTCTTGGGCTGAAACAATATCAGTCGAGAAACCCTAGGTGGATGTCTCTTCCAAATAAAATAAAAAAATCTTCTGCCACAAGAACAGGATCGCAGTAGATAGGTATATAGGAAGGGTTAAAAACAAAAAGAAATCTTGAAAGAATATTCATTTTAACGATGGCTATACAACCTAACCATGAGAAATGTTCCTTATTCCACTTTTCCATATCCTTATCTATAGCCTTCACTAAGGGGACATAATTCAAAGTAAACAAATCAGACACAGAACCAATATGAACCCCTAAATATTTCAAAGAGTATTTAGCCCACCGGAAGAGGAATTGCTGACAAAGTGCGTAAGAGGTAGACTCATCCAAGTTATTATTTAGGATTTCTGATTCACCAAAATTAACTTTAAATCCGGAAACTGCACTGAACTGACTCAATTCAGCTGGACATCAACTAATTAAAGACAAAGGTCAGTAAAAATGAAAAGCTTATCAACAGCAAATAAAGATAGCTTAAACCACAAATCACCCAGACTGATTCCCTGAATCTGATCTGAGAGGCA
This sequence comes from Rhinatrema bivittatum, assembly GCF_901001135.1. NCBI lineage: Eukaryota > Metazoa > Chordata > Amphibia > Gymnophiona > Rhinatrematidae > Rhinatrema > Rhinatrema bivittatum. The sequence continues at coordinate 235,347,359 of NC_042619.1, forward strand.
AACCCTTGTAGTGAAAGGTTCCAAGAAAAGGGCAAACAATAAGAGGGGATAGGGGACAACCCTGTCACATACCTCAGCCAATAGCAAAGCATTCCTCATAGCCACCATTGACCTTCACCTGGGCTTTTGGGGATTCGTACTTCTCCACAATCAATTGAAGGAAAAAAAGGGGGCCAAACTGCATTTTGTACAGCGTCTTGAACAAGAATGGCCATTGCACCATATCAAATGCTTTTTCCACAGATAGACAGCAGTAGCTAACAGTGATGAGAAGACAGAAAGAAAGAAAAAAAAGGTGAAAGAATCCATCTGGAACTGAGAGGGGAGGGGCGGTGTGTGATCCTTGATTGGGAGACCCACCCCCTCTGATGTCACTGAGGACTGTGACGGATGTTAAACGGCGCCAGAACACCAGGCATCGCGCGCCGAAGGGGCGCGACAAAGGGGCGCGACAAAGGGGCGCGACAAAGGGGCGCGACAAAGGGGCGCGACAAAGGGGCGCGACAAAGGGGCGCGACAAAGGGGCGCGACAAAGGGGCGCGACAAAGGGGCGCGACAAAGGGGCACTCCCCTTTGTGCACCCCTTTGTGCATCCCGTAGTGTTAGCCATTCCCCATATTCTTTTATATCCCTTGTTAACAATCCCCATATTTAAATGTTTAATGTATTTGACAAAGGTAACGCATGAGTTCCTGCAAATTTTGTTTGAATGTAAACCGATGTGATATGTAAAATCAAACACCGGTATATAAAAATAAATAAATAAAATTAATAAATATAGTAGGGACACATTTTTTATGCACCCACCATAACAGGTCAACAATTTTACAAACATCATCTGCTGCCGACCGATTGGGAATGAAGCCTACCTTATCATGGTTAATCAGCACTGGTACAATCTTATTCAGATGCTCAGCTAGGACTCTAGCTAAAATTTTGAGATCCAAATTAATTAGTGAGATCGATCGATAGGACCCACAAAGGGTAGGGTCCCTGCCAGGCTTTTGCAAGAACTGAAATCCCAGCCACATTAGAATTGACTGCCAAAGAACCACCCTCCCCAATAAAATTAAACATATCAGTCAGAGGGGTAATTAATATACAAGAAAAACGTTTGTAACAACCACTAGAGAGCCCATCCAACCCTGGAGTTTTACCCACCTTTAAAAGACTTAATGACCTGCAATACCTCAAGAGTACCGATTGGGCTATCCAGAAAGCGTTGTTGTTCAGGGGTAAAACATGGAAGTGGGATAGAATTTAGATATGTATCTATATCGTCATCAGCTATGGCTTTGTCTGTACTGTAAAGAGTAGTATAAAACTGTGTAAAGCAATGCCGGATATCTGCAGATTTAGTAACCATACCCCCTGTGCAGTCTTAACTTTAGCAACAGAATTCTGGACATGAAGAGCTTTCAACCGCCTGGACAAATATCGCTCAGCCTTTTTCCCCCCTTCAAAGCGCTCCTGTTTATTTAGTTCAAGCCTGTGGAGCAATATAGCATCATCCAGTGACTAACTCTGAACGAGTTACAATTATTTTTTGAAATATAGTTTTGGATTGGGTCCACATATGCACATGGGATTACTGCGTAATTTTATTTAGCAGTTGAGATCATTTGAATTCCTTATCTTTTTTACAGTGCGTAGCATAGGAAATTATAAGGCCCCCACGCTACTGCTTTAGAGCACCTCCTGTGACGTGGAAGTATGAGCATGCAAGTGGAAATATTCTAGCATCTGATCTCTTAAAGATTTAGAGGAGTCATCTTTTAGCAAGCTTTCATTAAGGTGCCAAAAGCACTGACCACAATCCAGATCCTGGGGGAAAAAAACCCAAACACAAAAAAACATCCAACCAGACAGGCGCATAGTCAGACCATGTAATATCCCCTATACCAGCTTCCACCATTCGATTTTTAACAGCTTGTCAACAAGGAAATAATCAATACAGGAATATGATCCATGGTGATGAGAAAAAAGCTATATACATGAGATTTAGGGTACCTCTGTCTCCAGACATCAACTAAACTCCACTGGCTCATTAATGAGGAAAGCGCTTTCCTCACTCCTTGTAAGGACGAAGAAGACTGTTGCAAATTACCTAAAATTGGATTTTTAGTAAGATTAAAATCCCCTCCACATGAGAAAGCAAAATATCATCCAACATTTTCAGGAATGAACATTGATCAGTATTAGGTGAATATAAATTAACTAGGATAAGTAGGTCTCTGCCCATTTTAATTTTCCGCAAAAACAAACAAAAAACCACAACCCAAAAACCTGCCAGGAAGATCAGAAAACGTTGAAGCAGAGATAACGGTGAAGCAGAGATTTATGCTGGTTATGCATTGGTTATGCATTGAAAGTGAAGTATCAGGCTTAATTGGTTTGGGGTAGTAACCGCCTTAACAAGCAAGCTACTCCCACGCTTGTTTACCCAGATTGTGCTACCTTGTTGGTTACTGCCTGAATGCAAATCCTCTTTTCCACATTTCCTCTTGTCATTGAAGCATAGAGCAATGTAGGAGTCTCATTAACCGTGTGAACATTTACTGAATAAGGGTATTAATCACTAGGTAGTAGCCTTTATTCCTGCAAGCAACCCCCATACCTCTTTTCTTCATTCTCATCCTCCAGGCTTTATGGATCCACAGTGTTTATCCCACGCCCCTTTGAAATCCTTCACAGTTTTTGTCTTCACCACTTCCTCCGGAGGGACGTTCCAGGCATCCACCACCCTTCTCCATGAAGAAATACTTCCTGACATTGGTTCTGAGTCTTCAATCGTGACCCCTGGTTCTGCTGATTTCTTTCCAACGGAAAAGGTTTGTCGTTGACTTTGGATCATTAAAACCTTTCAAGTATCTGAACGTCTATATCATATCACCCCTATTTCTCCTTTCCTCCAGGGTATACATATTTAGATTCTTCAATCTCTCCTCATAAGTCATTCAATGAAGACCATCCACCTTTTTGGTTCTTCACCTATTTGTGAAAGGGAAAGGCTTTTGCTGGACCCCTTAGGCCATCCATTACTGGATCCATCCCTTCTTGATCATACTCCTCTTGAGGAACCTTGATCCTCAACTCTTCAAGAAAATGGGGGGGGGGGGGGGGGGTGGATCAGGGGCCACAGCTCCTCCTTACATAAGAGCACACCACTTTTGGGTCTTCCCCTTCAGCGACCGGTATCTGGCCCAGCCCTTCATTTGGCCCCACCACATCAGGAGAGGCAGTTACCATTGGTAATATTTCCTCTGATTCCTCAGAGCATTCGTCTGCACTACCAGGACGTGCCATTATTCTGAGGACCCTGTGAGCCTACTTAGGAATCTGATCCCTCGAACTCCTAGGTCTTACCAGGACACTGTCCAAGGGATCCATGAGACTGAGCTGACTGCCTCCCAGCTGCTCTCCTGATCAAGTATGCCTTATGCATAAGCAGCACAAACTCGGAGGAAAACGCTGCGGGGCCCTCAGACATCCCTGAGGAGGTCCCCCTCTTCATCTGAATCAGGCTCCCTCCTGTTCGAGAGGCTCTTAACTGCTGGAGACAAAGAAGGAGAAAAATCCTCCAATCCCCTCAAAGGCACTGAAGCCCCTTCAGCTGAAGAAAACATGGTTGCCATTCCCGTGACCAATGAAAGGGTAACTCACAGCCTTCTGAGGCACTCCCAGCACCTGTTTTCTGCTTGTTTTGCTGCTCCAACGCCGCCTATGCCAACTTGCCCCGCACTCTCCATCAGAGAAGTATCGGGAACAGAGTCCAGTGTGTGAGAGTTGCAAGCATCACCATATGAGTGCCAGGCACTGCCACGCATCATTAGCTGACAGACAAGAAGGCCTGACCGCGTGGCTGAAGAGGACTGCCGCCCGAGAACTCCACCACCAAAAAACTTGGCAGGTACCTTCCACAGCTTTCTCACCTACTGTAATACTGCCACTCTGCCTGCCGCTGCTTCGCAGACTGGCTTGCTTTTCCTTTTTTTTTTTCCCTCAAAACATTAATCAGAGAAGAGCAGAAGAATAAAAAGGGTACTTCCCTGTGTGGCCGAAGTGCTGCAGGACGCGACGAGTTCTCCTGGGAGGAAGGGAACTGGCACCACCAGTTATTCACTCCCGGTGGTGAAAGGACCAAGCCAGGCAAGGGTCCCTAACCTCTTGCTCATCCACCTCAGTACCAGGAGAGATAGCCCCCCAGGACCTAGCAACCTCCTGAGAGGAATCCTAAAAATCTTTGTTTTTTGGACTGCAAGATTTGCATCTCAACCATCTGCTGGAGACAGAGAAATATTGAGGGTCTGCAGGTGGCACACCAGGTTATATGGCAGTGAAGGTGAAACTCTGTCTGTCTCTATATGTTGGAAGGGAGGCAAAACCCAGATGACTGGACTGATCCGGGTATGAACAAGAATAGTAGGTTATCAGACAACCTGTCTGATCTATAAACTAGATAAAGTCACCTCATAAATGAAAGGCTTGCATTAAAGAGCCAGGTTACAGCACACTGCTAGCAGTTGTTTTGCATTAATTGGGGGTGGCCCCAGGTAACAATTAGCTATAGTGTAAGAATACCACAGTCAGTGCGTGGCCAAAGTATGCAGATACTAGCCTACAGACAGGCAATCCAAGTACATCAACCAAAGTATTTAAGGTACAGCTCTACAATGAGGAATGAAAAGCCATTAGAGGATTTGAGCACCTGATAGAAGTCCGTTCTGTCCGCCAGAAGCTTCAGAACTCCTGGTGAAATGGGAGGGATGGTGACCATCTGCAGCTTCCCAAAGAACGGGTTATAATCTGAGGTTTTGTATCGCTTGATCCGGTCATCAATCACTAGAGCCAGGGACTGAGAGTGGTTGATGACTTCCAGCAGGGTGGAAATGGAGACATTCTGAATGTAGCAGTCACTCACACAGCAGCAGATCATGAGCGACTTAAACCAGAGAGGGAAGCCAGCATCGCCACCTCCTTAACAGAATCGAACAAAGAGAAAAAAGAAGAAGCATACAGTCAATAACCATTTGTACATGTTTTAAGATGGAAGCAGAAAATATATGGATTTATTAGGGGGGCAATTTTCAGGATTTTCCCTCCACCCCCCTTGCCATATTTGGGGAAAAAGGGGTTGAACCGAGGATATGGCTGGGGTAGACCCTCTAACGGACAGGTGCAGATTTCATTTTTAAATCCCTGTGAATACTCTGCATGAGTAAGGAATCCCCATGGCACAGGCCTGCCACCGGATTTTCCAATGGAATCACCAAGGCGTGGGGGCTCTTTTGAAGATGAACTTGCACAGCCCGCAGGGAATTAAAAATTTCCCTCTTTCAGTATAAAAAGTCATACTTCTCAGCTAGCAGAGCCACAGCTGAATGAGTGCTATTATAGAGAAAATCGGATACCACTGAAGTCTTTGGAGGCAAGTGATGTGGTTGTAAGGCTGTCTGTCTTCCTATGACTGGACGATAAACCAAAAGATTAGAGAAATGTTCAGTCCATTTCCTTCATACCATGCCTCCCAATGTATTTCGTTTCAGCATGATACACATGAATGCAAAAGTTCAGCCAAAAAATGATTTGTAGCACTCAAACCACCTAATCCCAACCAATCAATCCAACACTGACTACCAAAACTCATGTTGAAGAGGGCTCATGAGGCATGCTAAATTGTGCTGTGTCCCTGCATCCCCCGTGGCAAATGCAAAGCATCTTAACAGTTCTGCTTCTACCGCTGAAATGAAGGTTTCCAGTATCCAGCTATACTCGCTGCGTATTTGGAAAGTATCAATTCAACAGATGTACTTTTCAAATACTATTGAGCACTTATGGGTACAGTTTTCCTTTCAGAAACAGAGCGAGCCGATTATTTACAGGTTCTTATAAAATACACATCAACATGGGGTGAGATTTCTTTCCTACCAGGCATTTGAAAGAGAGACAAGTACAGCTGTTCTGTTTCTTCTTCAGACAGGTAGACTGGGAAGGTGGTACAATCCAGGAGAAGGTGACAAGCAGCTGTGAAGGCCTCCCTGCAGTCCTCTGTTGTCTGTCCCATATCCAGCACGGCCCGATCAATGTCCCAGTCTTCTTCGCCCTTCTTCTGTTTCCCAGCCTCATCACAGGCAGAAAGGCCGACAGGGTCCAGACTCTTCTGTTTCAGCTGTGGCCCGCCTGTGAACAGGTCTGACAGCATCTGCTTGAACTGTGGCACAATGACCTGTCTGGCTTCCCAGGAGCTCCTCTTTTTCTTGCTGCTGCTGTCAGCGGCAAAGCTGTGTCCACTCTCTGGCCGCTTTGATCTGTCCAGATTCCCTGGCAAACTGTTCCCCTCACCCTGTGCATGCAGTTGAATCCTAAAAATGTGCTTGCCAGCAAAGTTGGCAATTAGTTCCTGGATGCAATGCTGGGTCTTCTGCATGCAACCAGCACTCGTCCACACATTGTCCCTTCCAGGAATTACCCGAGGCATGCCCAGGTGCTGGGAAAGCTCTGGCGAGGAGGCACTCAGGCCTATTCCACTGTCTTCAGACTTCAGAGGAGGGAAAATGGAATCATCCTCTTGCTCTCTAAGCACCACCTCTGAAACTGCATCTTCAGCTTTACCTTTAGTTGGGCTCTGAAATAGAAGCAGACAATGTCTTGGCTGGTTGTTGACATTTTGGCTATTTAAAAATAATGTGCAGCTATAAAGAGAAGGAGAGGGGAAGCTGAATCTGTCCTAATTTGTGAAGGGAGCGGGTAGTTCTTCACTAACAGTTGCACAAGTTGGGGAAATAGTGGGGAGAGAAGAAATATGAAATGATGCCTAAACCACGATTACATATTTTCACTAATTTTATTTACTTAAAATCTTTTCTATGCCGTCGTTAAGTTATTTACCATCATAACGTTTTACAGGCTGGCACAAATAGGCAAAACAAATGTTAGTACTTTAACAGAGGTGCCAATAGATAACCAGTAACATATAATTTTATACAATATCTATTTGAATCATGTCATATAATGTCCATTGAATACATGTCTCGTAGTTAGCTTATATGTGATTCGTTCTTGTACTTTCAGGTTAAATCTACTTTTATCAGTGAGAGTTTAAAAATAGTTGCCAGTGGCACGTGTAACTAGTCGTTTGGTGCTGATTTGTAACGCCAGCTTTTCCTTACTTACTTTCTCTGTTCTCTTTGTAAAAGGCCTGTTTGAAAAGTCATGTTTTCAGACTTATTTTGAATATTTTGAAATTTCCCTGTAATCTTACTTCCAGGGGGGATAGTATTCCATAACAAGGGTCCGGCCAGTGACAGTGCTCGTTCTCTGACCTGGGTTAGCCGTGCTGTTTTAACCGACAGGATGGTTAGGAGGGCTTTGTTTGCTGATCTGAGATTTCTATGTGGTACATGTACTCGTAGCGCTGTGTTAAGCCATTCTGCTTTTTCATCATGAATCAGTTTGTGTATGGTGCAGAGTGCTTTAAACTGTACTCTTCGTTCTATCGGTAACCAGTGTAGTTCAGCTAGTGTGTCAGTGATGTGGTCTCTTTTCCTTTTCTAAAAACAATTCTCAGAATTCCTGGGAAATGTGTTGAATACATATTACCTCCATTACACATTACCTTCTATATCATGTTAACACTGGTTTACAGGAAGAATTATTTTGAATTTAATTGTTGTTAATATTGTATTTATTTACTTTCAAGTTATATTTTGATAATATTTAACTCGTTTTTGTATAGAGTACGGAAACTCAATATTTAACTCGTTATTTGCAATGTTTAACTCGTTAATTGTATAGAGTATGGAAACTCTCTGTTCACTGTTCCATGTAAAAAGCCCCAGTCTGGCTTCTAAGACCAGGGCAACTTATCGTTCTCTGTAAACCGGATTGATTTGTATCTAATACAGGAATTTTGGTATATAAAAATTAAAAATAATAAATAAATAAATTAGAACAGCAAATGGCAGTGTACATCCTGTATGCCAGTGATGTGTGCTTCAGAAAGATAGCCCCGTAGTGTCAATACAGCTAGTTACTGGACGCAGTCAGGAACAGAGAGGTGGTGGCTCTGAGATGTTGAACGTACCCCGGTTCCACTTCCTGTCTCCATGTCCAGGTATGCTGGAGGCATTTGCACTTTGCTCAGTACTTTGAAGCAGGTCTTCAAGGCATGAGAGAGCTCCGGCAAACTTAGGGCCTCCACATTCTCCAGCAGGGACTGCACCATGCAGCTCAGCATCTGGGGAAGGTACTGGGTCTGCACTTCAGAATACAGCTCCTGAAAAAAACAAAAGAAAGATGAAAATGGATTTAATGCTCATTAAGCAAGTAGGTTAAAATGTTATTGTAATGCAACATGAAATACTGATGGCTGAAAGCAGCAATATGACGGATTAATGAGGCAGTTCTATGCCTGCACAGCCATGTTGGCATACTGGTCTGACATCACTTAAAAAAAAAAAAAGTCACTTTAAAACCAGATATCAGAAATGTCATTAACAGTTTGCCATGTTATATTCCTACCTAAAGCAATCCCCTCCAAACAGTTATTTTCTTAAATTTGAGATAATCACTGGAGGGAAAATAATACTGTAAATAAAACTACTGCAAATGACATAACTTTAAAAAAGGAAACTATAAGAAGATGAGGAAACTATTTAGAAGGGAACTAAAAGGAGCAGTTACAAGGGTTAAAAGTCTATATAAGACACGGAAGACTGTTTAAAAACATTTATTTATTTATGGGTTTTTATATACCGATAATCGTTTGGAACATCTAATCGGTTTATAGCGAAACAGCAAATTCAGCAACAGGCTTTACAAATAACCTAATGAACAACAAATTCATAAACAATCTATAGCAAGGTAGAGAAAGTGACTAATATGAGAGATTATGTATTACTATGCATAACAATGTTTAGAAGGAAGTCGATATATGACAAACTATGTACATACATATACATTTAGCTTGGTAAATGAGTAATTAAACTCTCTTAAAGGAATATTTACTCAGATGTAGAATATCATTATGTATAAAAGTTGAATACATACAAGGCGTGGCTGAGAGAGTGACAAACGGAAACAGCATTGGCGGAAGGGGGAGCAGGGGACCAGCGAAAGGATGTAAGGTAGTTAACGAAGGGGGGGGGGGGAAGTAGAGGGTAAAGGAAGGGGAAGGATGGCTCAAGTGTTGGAATGCCAGATAAAATGTATTCCACAAACTAGAAAAGGTCAAGAGAGGAACAAGTGTCTGCCATGCTGGTGCTGTGAAAGAAGCCATCAGAGCCTAAAAGGCATTTTTTTAAAAAAATGGAAAGATCTAATGAGGAAAATAGGAAGCCACGTAAGCACAGCCAAATTAATATAAAACACTAACAAAGCAGGTTAAGAGAGAATTTTGGGATATACTTGCCAGAAGAGGCAAAAGCCAACAATAAAACCTTTGTCAAAACAAGAAACCTGAGAGGCAGTCAGCTGAAAGGGGAAGCGAGGAAGGGACATTCAGGGAAGAAAAGGTCAGAGCAAACATAATAATTATTTGCTTTGGTTTCTATGGAGGATGATGTTGGGGAGATACCCGTGCCTCAACTATTCTTTGTAGGTAATGTTTCAGAGGAATCAAATTAGTATGAATCTGCAAGTGCTAAAGCAAACGGACAAACTAAGTGCCAGATATACTAAGGCTTTTTCACTGCTCTGTGTCTGTGTGTAAAAAGCAAAGCAGCTGATTTTTAAAAGCATTCTGCATGCTTAAAATTGGGTTTTACACATGTAAATGCACTTTACAAAATTGCTACAGTATATGCAATTGAATTGTTCATAGGATTTACTCAGTAAGTGTACTTTACATGGGTAAATGGCTTTTGAAAATTGCTACAATAGTAGTTACATTTGCATGTGTAAATATTTGAAAATTACCTCCTTAATAAATAAGGCCCTAAAATAGTAGCAAATCACCAGGACCTAATGACAAACTCTAATATGAAAGGTCAGACTTGAGGGCTGGAAGGCAGCAAATGTAAAATCAATTTCCAAAAAAAGACACCAGGGTTGACCCAAGTACCTACAGACTGGTGAGCACGATGTTAGTGCCTGGTAAAATGGTGGAAGCTACTGTTAAAAATAAAATTACCCGTTATATGAATCGATATGACATAGTGGGGAACACCCAACATGAATTTAGCAAAGGGAGGGTGTGCCTTACTAACCTATTAGAATTCTTTGAAGATCTGAATATGTGGATAAAGGTGAGCTGATTAATATAGTGTGCTTGGATTTTCAGAAGGCATTTGATAAAGCTCCTCATGAGAGACTTCCTTGTATAATGCAAAAAGCAAATAGAGCAGAAAACTAAAAGGTCAAGGAGGAGATGTCTTATTGTGGATTGGTAACTGGTTAAAAAATAGGAAACAAAGAGTAGACTAAACAGTCAATTTTCCCAATGGAGAAAGGTAAATAGTGGAGTGCCTCAGAAATCAATACTGGGACCAGTATTAACTTATTCATTAATCTGGAAAACAGAGCAATGAGTACCGTGATCAAATTTGCAGATGGCAAAAATATTTAAAGTACTTAAAACACAAGCGGACTGTCAGGAATTGAAGAAAGACCTTTCTAGACTGGGGAACTGGGCATCTAAATGGCAGAGGAAATTTAATGTGGACACGTGCAAAGTAATGCACATGCAGGCCGATACAGTAAGGATGCGGTAGAAAAAGTGCGGCAGTGCCGGGCGCCCGCTCATTTGCCGCACACACAGTCCAGATCACATACCGCTCGATTCAGTATTTAAATGGCATGCAAATGCAAGCCGCGTCCAAGAAGCGCAATCCAGTTTACTGTATAGGCGCTTATACCAGCGCCTATACAGTATCCTGGGTGCGCTGGAACATATTTCAAATGTCATTTCAAATGACGTTTGAAATGACAGGTACCAGGAAGTGGATGGCTCTCCTACAGACCTCGCTGCCTTGAGCGCCCGGCGCCAGCAAGCCCCAGCAGCCGGCGATCGGAGGCAGGGAGCACAACAAAGCACCCTCCTTCAGACGGGCAAGAGACGAAATTTAACAGTCCCAAACCAAACCAATCATCAGGCAAGCCCCAGCAGAGAGAGACGAAATTTCACAGTTCCAAACCAAACCAATCCAAGCCCTAGGCAAGCCCCAGCAGAGAGAGATGAAATTTCACAGTCCCAAACTAAACCAACCCAATCCAAGCCCCAGCAGAGAGAGACGAAATTTCACAGTCCCAAACCAAACCAACCCAATCCAAGCCCCAGCAGAGAGAGACGAAATTTCACAGTCCCAAACCAAACCAACCCAATCCAAGCCCCAGCAGAGAGAGACGAAATTTCACAGTCCCAGGCAAACTTTCCCCCAGCCCCCGCTCATCTGCCCTGGCCGCGGCCACGCAAGCCCTCAGCAGCAGCAGTAGAAGGGCATCGAGAAGAGAGCGGCTTCAGCAGCCCGGGGCAGATTGGGCGCTCCCCATGCGAGGCGGCTTCCAGCAGCCCTGCCGGCGAAGGTGAATACATGCACGCCTGTATGTCCAATATGGGCGCTCAAGGCAGAGTAGGTGCATGCACATACGCCGTGACCTGAGTGCCCGGCTGGATGTCGGAGGTCCCGGCGTGCGCGTATTCACCTTTGCCGGCAGGGCTGCTGGAAGCCGCCTCGCATGGGGAGCGCCTGATCCGCTGAAGCCGCTCTCTCGCCACCCTTCTACTCCTGCTGCTGGGGGCTTGCGTGGCCGCGGCCAGGGCAGGTGAGCAGGGGCTGGGGGAAAGTTTGCCCGGGACTGAAGTTTTGTCTCTCTCTGCTGGGGCTTGGATTGGTTTGGTTTGGGACTGTGAAATTTCGTCTCTCTCTGCTGGGGCTTGCCTGACACTTAGATTGGGTTGGTTTGGGACTGTGAAATTTTGTCTCTCTCTGCTGGGGCTTGCCTGATGCTTGGATTGGGTTGGTTTGGTTTGGGGCTGGGCGGCTAAATTCACCACACTAACGCCAGGTAGGCGGTAAATTAGCAGGTAAAAAACACGGCAAGATAGCAGGTTAAAAAGGAAATAGCCGGGGCGCACATTATTGTATGGGAGGGAATAGCTAATCTGATCGTTTACATACATATTCATGCCGCGGGCAGAAAGGGATACGCGTCGAGTAAAAGAAGCGGTAAGGATCGGTAAAAACAGATAGTGAATCGCGGGTTAGACTTACGTGGCCAAATTATGTACACAGCGGGTTAGAAACGGGGTAACTGTGGCCGCGCTTTACTGTATCGGCCTGATAGGGAGAAATAATCTTAACTACAGGTACTCAATGCTCAGTTTCATATTAGGAGTAGCCACCCAGGGAAAGGAATTTGGAGTCATTGTGGATAATATGCTGAAATCCTCAGTTTGATGTATGGTGGTAGTCAAAAAAGCAAATAGAATGTTAGGAATTATTTGGACAGGAATGAGGAATAAAACTGTGATTATTATAATGCCTCTGGTCTATGAGTACTGTATGCAGTTCTGATTGTCCCATGTCAAGAAAGATATTGTGGGAGAGCGGTGACGTCACCCGCGGCGATGGACGCCTGAGATCTGTGCTCTCCCCTCCATCGACGGCAATCTCCTCCCATCGCGGGCCCAACCGGCTTAATAATTTAAAAAAAACTAGCGATTTCGGCTCGCCAGAGTCCGGAGATGTCCGCGGCCAAGAAAAAACCGGACCTCAACAGATTCTCTTTCGCGTCAGCGACCACAGCTGCGGCCCTTGCTCTGGCTGAAGGGGACAAAATGACGCCGGCCTCCGAATCCACCGAAGCCCCGGAGGTGCCCGGCGAGAACGGCGATCTGGAGGTCCCCACCAGGTCAGAATTTCGGACCTGGTTTCAGGAGCTCCGGGGCGATATGGCCCGATATCGGGAGGAACTGGGGGCTATGTTTACCGGCATACAGAGGGAGGTCCAGGAGCTAGGACGACTGGTGGACGAAGCAGAGTCTGGCTTGCAGGAGACACAGACTGAAATGGAGCGGGTCCAGGATGAGCAAGGGAAAATTAGAGATGCGCAGGAGGAGCTTCAGCGACATGTAGAGGACTTGGAGAACAGAGCAAGGAGGGTAAACCTCCGTTTTCGGGGTATACCTGAGGGAGATGAATTCAGAGACAGTACACAAGTGGTGCAAAGTATTTGCTCCCAACTCCTGGACCCGGAGGGCAAAGCGGAGCGGCCCAGGGAGGTAGTACTTGAGCGGGCTCATAGGACCTTTGGCACCCCACGTAACAATCTCCCAAAGGACATTGTGGCTTGTTTCCACAGTTTTCTGGTCAAGGAGCAAGTGGCCCAGGCAGCCAGATCACTGGGCACTATTATGTGGAAGGGCCACAAGATTGAGATCTTTCAGGACTTAGCCATCTCCACTATTAAGAAGCGCAGGGCCTTTCGGGATGTCATCTTTATCCTCCGGTCTCACAATATAAAGTATTGCTGGCTTTTTCCGTTTGGATTACAATTCACCATCAGCGGGGTGGTCTCCCGAGTGCATCAGGTTATGGAAGCCGAGGACATCCTTCGGGCTGCGGGGTTACCTGATCAGACACCGGAGGGGTCTGCGGTGATGCGCAGGGACGACAGCAAGCGCGGAGGCCAGAGACCCAGATGGCAGCGAGTCGACACGGGACGAGGGCGACTGAGCCGGAGATCGGGGGCAACCCGGCGCTGGAGGAAACCGGATGAGACTCTGGGGGCCTGTTTTTGACTTGATATTACCTGGGCCAGGGTCTCTTATCGTACCCTGGAAAAGGGGGTAGTGTCTGGGCAGTCTTTTCTGTGGCTGTACTGGTACCTGCTGCCGCCCAGGAGGAATGTTTATTCACTGTTGCATTGGATGTTCTCAGTTAAGCTGGTTATAGGATCTGTTTGAATTCTTGGATCATGTGGGGGAGATCTTAGCTTAAATGTTTTATAACAGGAGGGGGAAAATAGCAGATCCAGGGACGGTGGGAAACGTCAGCTCTCTCATGGGAAAGAACCACGAAGTGGAGAGTGGTTGTACGATGGGAAGGGAGAGGGGGAGGGTGGGAGGGGGGATTGAGGCGGTGCGGTTGGGCCTATACCTCAACTATTGTTTCTACACTCTGGGTTTACTGCTTATGCTTAGGATGTCATTCGGAAGTGGGGGGATTACTTTTAGCGGGATGTTGCAGTCACTGTTCTTATGGCTTCAGGGATTTTAAATATTGTCTCACTGAATGTAAAGGGCCTCAACACTTATCATAAACGTCAGATTTTCATAAAGGACATGACCTCCGCAAAGGCGGATATTATCTTTAGCCAGGAAACTCATATTCGGAAACGCCACGAGAGGTTACTTTCCACTAAAGGGTTTCCGCAGGTTTTCCACGCGGCTGCCACAGTGCACCACAAATACACAGGGGTGGGTATATTCTTTGCTAACTCCCTGGTCGCTGATATTCTTTCGGTGGTCCGAGACACGGAGGGACGATATATTCTTCTGAAAGCTAGAATCAATGAAACACTGTTTACTCTCCTGAACGTTTATGCTCCAAATACGGATCAATCCTCATTTTTTCACAAACTGTCCACAGTTCTCAGTGAATGGGCAGAAGGGCACTTAATTGTGGGCGGAGATTTTAATTCCACACGCTACCCCTACCTAGACAACACTGGGGGTGGGGGAGTAGGGGGCAGAAATACTAGGCAAGCTCTAAAAAATCTCATAGCGGATAGGGGTCTCGTAGATGTATGGAGATTACGCAACCCCACGACCCGTAATTACACATTCTTTTCCGCCCCGCATAAGTCCTACTCCCGGATTGACTATTTCCTTGTTGATAAGGATCTTGTGGGGTCCACCAGGGACGCGGACATAGGAATTATCTCGTGGTCGGACCATGCACCTATTTGGATCCGGCTTTCCTTGGGCAGCCCCCAACCGGGTGTAAAATTCTGGAGGCTGAACGACAGACTGTTGGATGATAAGCCCTTTGTGGAAACCGTGAAGGTCGAGATAGCTCAATATTTAGAGGATAACGATAATGGGGAAGTTACCCCGGTGGTGTTGTGGGACAGCTTGAAAGCCTATGTGCGGGGTCTTTTTATTGCCAGGGCCTCATATGTAAAAAAGGAGAGGGCTAGGGAACGCCTTTTGCTAATGGACAAGATATCCAGGTTAGAGTTGCGGCATAAACGAACTCTTGATCCTCACATTCTAGGGAAACTTACGGAGTCCAGGAGGGCGCTCCAAGCTATGGATGTAGACACGATAGCGTTTCAACTGCAGAGGTTGCGGCAGCGCTATTTTGAGTGGGGAAATAAAGCGGGGAGGCAATTGGCCAGGAAACTAAAGGAGCACGCATCACAATCACAAATCATCAAGATTAAGGGTCCTCAGGGCCAATTTGTGTATTCCCCGAAGGAAATTGGGAACTGTTTTAATCAGTTTTATTGCACATTATATGATGCGGATCGGCAGTGCACTCCTGAGGAGATTGCTCAGTTCCTTCGGGGTATATCACTCCCTGTTCTATCGGAAGTCCACAGACGCCAACTTAATGAGGAGCTTAGGGAAAGGGAGGTGTCCTTGATCATTAAAGACCTTAAATTGGGGAAAGCTCCTGGACTGGACGGTTTTACCGGGAAATTTTATAAGACCTTCAGTTCGGAATTATTATCTCCGTTAGTGTCCATGTACAACGCACTACGCTCTGAGGGGAGCATCTCTACAGTATCCAATACGGCGGGAATTACAATCCTGGCTAAGCCGGGCAGGGATCACACGCTTTGTGGCTCCTACCGCCCCATCTCGCTGACTAACATCGATTTGAAAATCCTAGCGAGAGCGCTGGCTATCCGGCTTGGGAGGGTAGTGCCCGGGTTGGTGCATAGTGATCAGTCAGGGTTTATCCCAAGGTGCTTGGCGTCGGATAATGTGCGTAGAGTCATAGAATTGATGTGGTGGGCCCAAACTAAAGGTATACCAGCTGAATTGTTAACCATCGACGCGGAAAAGGCGTTCGATCGGGTACACTGGCCTTATTTATTTCAAGTCCTAGAGGTTATGGGATTGGGGGAATCCTTTATCACTTGGATTAACAAACTGTATGACCATCCCCAAGCCAGAATTAAAATTAATGGGGCATACTCGGAACCCTTTGGGGTAAAGCGGGGCACGCGCCAAGGCTGCCCTTTATCGCCCTTATTGTTTGCTCTCTCTTTGGAGCCCCTTGCGGAGAGAATTCGTTGTCATCCAGATATCCATGGTATACAGATTAATGATGTATCCTATAAGATCACGCTTTTTGCTGACGACTTATTATTTACTGTTTCCCAGCCGGCGGCGTCATTGCCTTTGTTGTTGGAGGAGATGCGGCAATTTGGCAGGTTGTCTGGATTTAAAATTAATGCAGACAAATCTGAACTGCTAAATGTCTCTCTTCCGGCAGATCAATATGCCATGGTGGGCAGTAAATTGCCCTTCCGCCTCGCTAAGACCTCCATTAAATATCTGGGAGTCAAAATTGGAACTCACCTGGCAGATCTATACAGTTTAAATTACGACCTCCTGCTCTCCTGCATCCAACAAGATCTAGCCCGGTGGGATAGGTCAGACCTTACGTGGTTTGGCAGGGTGGCAGCAGTGAAGATGAATATTTTACCACGATTTTGCTATATGTTTCAAACCTTACCTGTAGCGATCCCTGAAGGGGCCATGAGAATCTGGCAGAGGAAACTCTTTCAGTTTATCTGGAAGAGGAAGCCTCCTAGGGTATCTCGACATATCTTATACAAGGACAAGTCGCGCGGAGGCCTTAACATTCCAAACCTCCACTGGTATTACTCAGCCTTCATGCTTGGTGTGGTCATCAGTTGGCACTCCAAGCACAGCGCTAAGCCTTGGGTGGTCATTGAACAGGCGGGTTCAGAGCCTAATTTCGCTCGCCTCTAGGGTGTGGTGTAGTGATATGGGGAAGGGCGTGCCTAATTCCCTTACCCCATTCACCCAAGCCGTATTGCGTCATTGGGTCAAATGGAGGGGGCGGCTGGTGGGGGACAAGAGTATCTACCATCTGACTACCTTTTTGATGCACCCACGTTTCCTTCCCGGCCAGGACTCCACATTTATCCGGAGGTGGAAGCAATTGGGGACCACTACTGCGGGACAATTTTTTCAGGGCTCCCAGTTGATTCCGGCCGTAGACCTGCAAGCTGCCCATGTACTGACACCCATGGATATGTATGCCTATCGGCAAATTATCCATTTTTTCCGTTCAGAAGGGGCTCCTGCAGCATTGCTTAAGGGCAAGTCTCTGTTTGAATCATTTTGTGCACAGACTGGGCCAATAGCTAAGCCTATATCTCGCCTATATATGCTTATTAATAGTGGCCCTAGATTTAAGATGAGCTACCAGTTAAGTTGGGAGGGTGATCTCGGGCACACCCTATCAGACTCGGAATGGGATCAATGTCACATGGTTATGGGACGGGGCTCTATTTCTGCCAACATCAAGGAGAATGGTTACAAATTAATTTATAGATGGTACATGGCTCCTGAAAGACTACACCGCATGCGCTTACAATCGAGTGATAGATGCTGGCGTCGGTGTGGGGAGACAGGCACATTCTATCATATGTGGTGGCTATGCAAGGAGGTCCAAGGTTTATGGGCTGGAGTGACCCGGTACACATCTAAGATCCTGGGGGTGGACATGCCGCTTGATCCTAAGGGCTGTTTATTAGGCTTGGTCGGGGGAGTTGGGAGTGAGAAACAGAGGAGGTTGGCCTTGCAAATTTTTGTGGCTACCCGGTGCGAAATTGCGTACAGGTGGAAGGCTGATAAGGCGCCAAATTTTGCACATGTCCTGGCTCGCTTAGACAGAGTTTATCAGTTGGAATATCTTACGGCTGTGCACCATGATCGGGTCAATACATTTTCTGCTATATGGGATCCCTACCGAGTGTGGAAGAATACACAGTGATGAACCTTTACTGCACCTAGTTGAGTTAGTATGATTCGGGAAGAGGGGGGGGGGGGGGGTATGGGAGGGGGGTGGGGTATTAAGGGAGAAAAAGGCTCCTCTTTCGGCAGCTTGCTATGCCTCATTGATGACAGGACAATTGGTATTGCCAATACAGTTTCTTTGTGCCTCGGGATGTACATGGGTCCTAACCGTCAGGGTATGGGGCCTGTTATTTTATTTTACTACTGTACATAGGGCACTATACGGAATGTACATGTTCCTGTTTGTTTTCTATATGCAAGTTTGTTATGCCTTTTGTTCTGTAAGAGCATAAATAAACAATTTAAAAAAAAAAAAAAAGAAAGATATTGTGGAACTTGAAAAGGTAAAGAGAAGGGCAACAAAAATGATAAAGGAGATAGAACAGCTACATTATGATTAGGGTTTGGAGAAGAGGTAACAGAGTGGAGTGGAACAGATAACTAAAAGAATAGTATTAGTCTAGTTTTAGGACTAAGGGACATGCCATAAACTAGCAGGTAGCAGATTTAAAAACAAACTGGAGAAAGTATTTTTTCACTCAATCACAATTAAGCTGTGGAATTTGTTACTGGAAGATGTCATCAAGGCATCTAGCACAGCTGGGTTTAAAAGAGGTTTGGACAAGCTCCTTGAGAAAAAGCCCATAACCAATTATTAGCCTGGCAGACTCGGAGAAATCTCTCTCTTATTCCTGGAATTGGATCTACTCATTGGGTTCTGCTGTGTACTTCCTAATGATCCAGACTGGCTATTTTTGCAGAAAGGATGCTGAGCTTGGACGACCTTTTGTCTGACCCAAGATGGCAAATCTCTTGCTCTCATCTGTGTGCTAGTGTGGGAGAAAAAGGGGTTTTCAATATTAGACAGATTTTATGTTTTGTACATTTTGCTCGTGGTCTCTAGAACAAAGATCCTGAGATGCTGCTGGGTCCTACAAGGCTGCATAGACTGGAAGCAACTAACCTTGGGCTGCCATTTGTACTCCTGATACTCCTGTCAACACACCTGGTATAGATTCAGGAGGCAAAACAAGATGACTGCAGGCTTCTCTCTTTACTCAGAGCATCCCTCCCCATTGCTTCTTTTTCTGGGTGCATCCTTTGTCATCTCTCTGCCCTTTTTTTACTCATTTCGATTTCTTTGACATCTCACCTTCTTGAACATCAAGGCAAGTTGCAATTTATTTGCAATTATTAATCGCCTTACCTTAGCATACAACTCAAGATGATTTGCAGGACAAAGTAATAATTTCAAACAATATTAAAGATGAAGGAGAGGGATGCTGGCCTGGTGGCTCGGTAAGTGCTCTGTGCTGCTGTGTGAAATATCAGAATTTGATTCCCTGGCCAGGATTCTACTCCCTAGGTCAGTTGGGGCTGGGAATGCTATGGAAACTGTGCTCACGGCCCTTGGGGAAGGAGTCCCAGTCATTCCACAACAGTGATATACAGTGGCTGGATTTAGGGCCCAAAACTGCAGGATTCCAAAAGGAGCCCCAAGATGTGGCCCTGGGCCAAAGACCAGCACTGCAAAGACTGGGCTAAGTGAGTAGGGAGGGAATACAAAGTAGGGAAAAAAATTCTTGAGCGGATGCAAACGAAAGCTCATGGTGCCAGATTTCGGCCCTGGTTCCGATTATGCTGGAAGCCAAAAGGAGCAGGAGGGAAGCTACCAAGCCAGAAAGGTAAGAAGGGAAAGCATGCAGAGGCATGGCTTCGGAGATGCTTTCCAACATAAATTTGTACAAGGAGTGTGGGAGTGTGTGTCAGGCAAGGGAGAGAGTGTATGAGGGATGAATGTGTGCGTGGGTATGTGAATATGTGTTTGGTGAGCATGAGGGCATAGGAATGTGCGGGATGTAAGTGTGAATGGTGTGGGAATGTGTATGAAAGTAGCAGATTAGCGGTGTAAAATGTGACCCTGGTGTGTGTGGCAGGTGAGTGGGGGTATGAATGTCTGTGCATGAGGACGTGTGACTATGGTGCATGAGTTGTGGGCTTGTGCAGCAGTGGTGGATGTGGGAGACGTGTGTGCGTGCACGTGTGTGCGTGTGACCATGGAAGAATCTTTTTGTGTCATGATTTGTCAGTTACTTTGGTCATTTTCCCTATCTGTCTCACTCTGTGACAAAGCAGGTCTTTTGGAATGGTGTGCTGGTTGGCCTAACAGTTCTTACAGCTTCTGAAAGCACTGGGGATTTTTTTGGAGGCTTAGTTCTCTGAAAATGTAAAACAACCACTGTTGCTGGTTTTCAGACTCTTCCAAGATATTCACATTTCCTGTCTGTATGCCAAATCTGGTGAATTTCCATCCCTTTCTTGGAGAGTTGTGCCTACAGAGAGACATCAATCCTTCTTACGTAATTTTTTCAAACATTCGGCACAATACATTACCTGTGTGAAATTAAAAAATAATAATTCAGAAAGAGTTAGAGAGAAGGGGATATAAAGTGAAAAATAAAAGTAAAGCTTATGTAATGCTTAAATAAAGATTATTGATCTGAAGGTTCTTGAGATCATATAATTAGTATAAACAATGGACAGGAGGCGCTTTGTAATCTATAACTAGCTGCAGCATGCTTACCAGAGGAATGACATCCAGAAGGAAAACCAGGAGGGTGCACAGTTCTGAAACCGTAGGAGGCGTACTCGCATGGGTCACTGTCGCGGGTTTAGTCTCTGTGTATTTTCTAGGATTTCAGGATGAAAAAAAAAAAAATGTATCCACATTTGAATATTTCTTCAATATTAACACTTTCAATTTGCTTTCCTTTCACCTGAACCTTTTGTTCCTTTATTATTTTTTCTCATACCTAAGTATTAATTTAAGAGAGTACAGTATATCTCATGTATGGATATTCCATTAGTCATATAAATGGAATTTCCAATCCACGATCCAGATAGTGTATATTATTTGAATCATGTAACTGAAAATTTATTGGCACCTACTAGTTAATTTATAAACCAAACCAAACTTATTTATGTGCCTATCTGTAAACCGTTGTGATGGTATACCACTAAATGACAGTATAGAAAAGTTTTTAAATAAATACATTTCTAACTTGCTCTGTATTAAGTTCTGAAACCACAAAAATTGGATTTGAAGGATGTAAGAAAGGAATGCCAATTCAACCGAATGATGCCAGAGACTGACAGGCAGTCAAGAAACAGAGTGTCAGGATACAGAAAAGGAATTCTCTGTGCAGGCCATTGGTGCTGCTCCAAGGAACATCCTATAAACAGGAAGCTGCAGCCAGAGCCACCATTGCAGCTGGTGCACCGGTAATAAAATAAGGCTCAGGGACAAAAATAAGAACATTAAAAATAATCTAGTCTTATGTCACTCTAGAACTGCATAAAAGTATCTTAGTCAAAACTAGGTCTCCATGGTCTAATATGGGTTTCATCTGTCCCTATGGCATTTCATATTACAGTGGATTTTCAATAGGGCACTCAAGTCTGTCAACACAGATAGACCTAGCAAGGTGCTGTGTCATACCATAACAATTTCCACACTTACTGGGCCCAATAATGAAAGTGCGTGTAGCACTAGATAACCGGATAAATAGGACTTATCCGGCTATCTAGCAGCTGTTGAATATCCATTTATGTTCAGCGGCTGCTAGATAGCCAGATAAGTCACTTATCTGGCTACCTGAACTAGAAAATATTTGGGCGGGCTGTAGAGAGATCAGGGCGACGCAACTTATCCTGTTAACTGGATAAGTTATTCAGATAAATCTACTCTTTGGTGGTATAACCTAACTTATCCAGCTAAGTAGAGGCTTGTATGGAGATATTCAGTGGCATAGCCATGCTGAATATGCCTTGTAACTTAGCTGGATAAGTGATATCTGGCTAAGATACATACCTCTGAATAACTTTCAAAACTAGGCCCATTCTGCATATGGCCCACCATTGTGTCTTACAGACCAGGACATTTTATCTCACTTGCCAATAGCCAGAAAAATATTTGGCGCACCTTGAAAACCTTGTTATTAGGGCCAAACAAATCCAATCTAATTGGCACAAGAATCATTTCTGGCTGCATAAAGCATTCTTCATAAGCAGTATTTCACCAAATTGTCAAGTTCTATTTTTTTTCAAATACATCATAAATCAGAATTACATTGCATCTTCTCCTATCTCTCTATAGAGGAATACAACATTAAAACAAAAAATTTAAAAAATCACAAAGTCAACAGAACAGTACTGAAACAATGTGCGATTCCTACAAAGATTTTTACATATAAGCACCCACCCTTCCACCTCTCCACATTTTAGAAGGGAACGAGGGAAGCTAATGCATAATATGACCCATGAGCATTCACAAGAGAGAACAGCATGTAAAAAACAAAAAAATAAAGAGAGCTAATAGCGTAGTGCCCACACATTTCAACACCTGGATGTTCAATCATCAAAAGGACATAATAACCGCAGGGAATCCATCAAAGGTTGAGAGAATGGGTACTATACATCTTTAACAAGGATTTTCTTCTTCCTGGAAAAAAGTCAATATTGGGAGCCATATTCCAATTGAAATAGTTCAATCATAAGAGTCACATATCCACAATTGGAGGTGTGGCTTTGAGCCACTGTAGCAGAATACACTTCTTAGCAATCAAATCTTAGAGACAAAAAGAACATTATCCACATTAACACTGTCATCCCCAACATCATTATTAAGAATACAGAAAGAACAAGACCAACAAATGTAAGTCTGCAGAATATGGCCAAGTTGGCCCATATCGATTCCCAAAACGCCTGGATGGGTTCGCAGTACCATAAACAATGTATCAAAGAGGCTTGTGCATTGCCACATTTAATACATTTATCCTCTGCTATTAGCCCCGCTTTATAAGCCCGCATAGGTGAACACACTGTTCTATGGAAAATTCTACTTTGCAACTCTCGGAGAGCCACATTTGTGGACACTTTGAGAATGGATGTGTAGCAATCACACAACATAAGCACATCACGGTCTTCAATATCCTTCTGCCAATTTGTCACAAGCATTTCATATATTGAATATGAAGTTATATTTTGTAGAAAACCAGATATGACAGGGACTCCTGCTTATTGAAAAACAATTTCAGCAATGGAGAGTAAGAAGAGCGTGCCAACTCCCCAGCCTCTGCAGACATGAGCTCATGAAAAGAGGCCCTAATTTGTCCATATAATAAGAAATGACCTACTTGAAATCCCAATTCATTTCTGCACTCTTCGAATGAGTATAATTTCCCCGAGTCTGGGTTGACAAATTCCCGTAGGGTCCACTCAGGGAACACCCGCAGGCTCTGTGTGCCAACTAAGGCCAAGGAGGGGAACCTAGATTCACTCACAAGGCCAATTGTAGGGAAACATGAAGGGGCAGGGCCATGAGTTTCCGAAGTGATACCCAAGTCCACCGAGCCATCCAATTAGCTTAGAGGAAACTGGAGAACTCCGCAAATCCACCGGTTTAGCATGCAGCACAGCAGACAGATGCAAGGGGACACAGATGCTGAAAGCAGTCGATAATCCATACAATTGGATGTAGCTTTTAACCAATCACCTAAAAACACAATTGAGCCACCCAATTATACAACCTAAAATCTGGAATTCCTACACCCGCTTGCACCTTTGGGGATGTAAGTGTAGCATAAAATAGGCGTGCCTTTTTCCCACGCCAAATGAACGCCCCAGAATATTTCTTATAGTATGGTATTCTTTAACACATAGGTAACATGAGTAAAAGATAACAGTTTAGGAGCAATAATCATTTTGATGACAGCACACATCCCTGGAATGAAAGGGGAAGTGCCTGCCAGCTCACCAATTTTTGGTACAGCTTCTCTAGAGCCAGCGGGATGTTAAGAGAGTACCACAAGTCCAGGTTTCTGTGTATTTGAATACCTAAGTACTTAATAGTGTCCCCGGCCCATTTGACTGGAAAATTTCCCCAGCTATGCTGTAAATCACCTGAAATGCTTTCGTTTTCCAAAAGTAACTCGAATTCGAAAAATAAACTGAAATGTGGAGAAAATTTGAAGCGCTACCGGAAGCACAACCTTAGCACTGGACAATAAGAGGATATCATCCGCAAACAGCAGAGGTTTTATTTGATACGAGCCCAAAGAAATCCCAGTGACTTCCACCGCCTGACACAGTTTAAGAATAAGGGGTTCGACAGTCAAAATAAACAATAACGGGGAAAAACAGCACCCCGCCTAATACCCTTCTGCAGAGAAAAGGACTCAGACAATTGGCCATTTACTAAAATTCTGGCCGAGGGGGTTAGTGTACAGAAGAGTTATATATTGATAGATGCGCCCCTCAAATCCAAATTTCCGCAACACTGTTAGCAAGAAAGGCCAGGCCACCCTATCAAAGGTCTTTTCAGCATCACAGCTTACTAATAAGGGGACTAACAGTTTTATACTTGCAGGTTTCTAAAGCAGCATGTACCTTATGCATATTGACTGTCGAACGCCGGCAAGAAACAAAGCACACTGATATGGGGACACCAACTTGGGCATCAAATACTTCAAAAGATTAGCCAGAATTTTAGTATAAATCTTTATATTTAAATTAAGAAGTAGTATAGGGTAGTAGGACAATGGCACTTGTTCATCTTGACCCGGTTTTGGAAGGACCTCAATGGTAGCTTCCTTCATTGCCTGCAACATTTTACCTGCCACAGACATAGCTTCATATATCTGTTACAAAAAGAATAAAGGCAGTTCAGCAATTAATATTTTATAGAAAGCGGCAACCAGACCATCAGGCCCCAGGGCTTTCAGAGAATGTAAAGATTATATAGCTTCCCTAATTTCTCCCTCATCTACTAGGTAATTTAGCTTCAATAGGTTTTCCTCCGTAAAGCCGGGAAACTGTAAGCCATCTAAAAATGTAGATATTTCTTCAGAAGCCATGGGCTCGGCCTTATAGATCTGCTAATAAAAGTTGTGAAACACTTGCACTGTGTCCACAGTAGCAGTAACCACTGTACCCCTTTTGGTTTTAATGGAGGGAATAAATTTGGGAGGGTCTGACCTTTCAATAAGTTGGCCAACTGACATCCTGATTTGTTTCCTAATTGAAATTTTATTTAGCTATTTTATATACCATTGATCCAAATAAAGATCACAATGGTTTACAACATGACATACATATTATACATCAACAGGTACATTGACTTAATGAGGTCAAACAGCACACAATTTAAAAACTGACACATACTAGGGATAAGGTATTTAGTTCAGGAGATAGGTTCTTAATGACTTTGCCCTTGGGGGTGCATGCTCTGTTCAGGTGATTTTAAGTTAGGTTTTAGGAATTTTGAAATAACCAAGTTTTTAGGTCACGGTTGAATTTGTTTCTGGAGTCAGCCTTAGATACTCAGGTAGAGAGTTCCATAGCATTGGGCCTGCTATTGAGAACATACAGTCTCTTATTTTTGTTAGGTGAGAATTCTGTAATGATGTTTGGAGATCTTAAAGATCTGTGGCCTGTATGTTTGTAGAGCTACATCTACCAAACCAGAGTTATTAGAATGGATGGTGGCGTGTATTAATGTTAGGACTTTGTAGTTGATGCGGGATTGAACAGGTAGCCAATGAAGTGATATGTGATCAAATTTCCTTGAACCTGTTAAGAGTCTAGCTGCAGCATTTTGTAATAGCTGAAGATTTTTTTTTTAGAAGACAGTTGGGAACTCCGAGTAGAAGTGAATTACAGTAGTCTATTTGAGAAGAGGAGGGAGTCTGCTGCCCTGGCATGTAGGAGACACTTTAAAGCATTCTGCATTCCTTTATATTCCTCCACTAGAGCAACATCATGGTCATTAAGTAGCCTAGCTTTACAAGTGTGCAACTTTCCTTCTAGAGCTATGATTTCCATATTATGCTTCTTACCTTTATAACTTACATAGCTGATTATGTCGCCCCTTAGCACTGTCTTAGCAGTTTTCCAGAACAGTAGCAGAGTGTCTAAATGCTGTCCATTAAATTCAACAAAATCCTGCCACTTACGCTGTAGGTATGAGGGGAACTGAGGGTCGTTCATCAAATTAGCAAGCATTCTCCAACTATCCCTAACCCTAGGGTTTCCCATTTTAAAACTACCCAGGACCGGAGAGTGATTTGAGATAACCAAATCTTCTATAAAGACTTTAAGAAAACAAGGGAATAAAACATCCAGTATCAGCAAATAATCAATCAATTCCGGGTAGAGTGAGCCCATGCCATGTGGGTAAAACCTTTCGCCAGGGTGTAGTAAACCCAACAGAGGTCCAGCAGTGTCCGATTTTTACACAAAAACTGGGGACCTTTATCTTCACCCATAGGATGCCTGCTCAGAGGCGACTGCCTATCCAGATCCGGGTCGACTAAACAGTTAAGGTCACCTTCCAAGATCACAGGATATAATCCTAATTGAGAGATATGAGACATCAGGGAAGCAAAGAAGGTATGGTTATACTGATTAGGGGCATATACAGACACCAACATTTATTTTATTTATTTCAAATTTTTATATACCGGCATTCGAGACAGCAGTCACATCATGCTGGTTCACATAAAACAGGGGTGCATAGAAAACATAACTATAACAAAGGTGCTGAAAAGGCAGTTACATATAACAGGGTGATAAGAACTTGGATGAGAAGGACATCACCATAAAGCTCATTAATTTCCCAAAAACTATGTCATATCTCTCATCCAGGTCAACCACATTCTGAGTCATCTAGACAGACACCGATTTATGGATAAGAATAGCAACCCCATGGCTCTTAGTGTTTTTCCTATAGCAAAAAATACTTGGGCCTCCCATCTACACTGTAGCTTAATGGCTTTAGAGTTTAAATGAGTTTCCTTTACAAATACCACCTTTGATTGTAATTTATTTGACTCAAAACCTCCTCCCATTTAACCGGAGTCCCCAGACCTGCTACATTCCAGGTTACTAGATTAATAGCCATAGGAGCAAGCACAATTAGTGAATATATCAGGCAACCCTGACCAAACCTGTCAAGGAGACCCACTGTTCCTCTCAAAAAAGAAATGTTACCCACCATCTGAAGGCAAAAATAGTTGAGGCTCTTCCAAGCAGAAAGAAAAAAATATATATATCACAATGGAAAAAACGTAATAGAAATACACCATGTCCCCATCTCCTTTCCTCCTTCACCTCCGAATCCTTACAGCTAAGGACCATAGTGTTATCCCACCTCCACCCCCTCCTCTTTGGTACGCCACATAGCATGTCTCTGAAATAGAGACTGGAGGTCATGGCTGACACTGAAGTGCTCAGCCTCCTCTCGATAAGCAAAACGAATCACAATGGAAAAACAAGTAACACACTTAAAGCATTATAACACTACATTGTTTTGTGAGTTGAGAACAAGTCCGTGCACAACATCTGTGAGTTAACTAATCCCACATGAAGGTAAGAGGGGACACATGGAAGCTATAAAACCACTAGAACACCATTGCCTATGCAGAAGCATAAGCAAAACCAGTCCAGGTGTTAAACAGGAAACTGCCCGAACTCAGTGCTCATATTAACATAGCCATGGGGTCCACAAAGCAACCGCCAATAGTCTTCATGTGGTCAACTCGTGAACAAAATTAGCTGCCGCCTTCGCATCCTCAAACACCCAAGGACTTCCTTGGTGTCAGGGTAGGACAAAGAGAAATGAATACCCCTACGCACCAGATTGGTGCAGACTGGAGAGAATTCCTTTCGTAGATTAGAAACTCGCAGGGAGAAGTCATGAAGAATCAATATTTTTTTTTATTTTCAAATTGTAATTCCCTCTGCTTCCGATAGTGTTGCAGAATCTCTACTTTCATGGCGTAGTTCCAGATCTTAGCAATAACTATGCACAGTTTTTGATCTGCTGCTGGCTTAGGGCCCAGCCAATGCACTTGCTCAATCAGACCAACCAGGGTCGCTATTGCAAAGAAAACCGAAGATTTCAGCCACACTTCCAGCATGCACCCTGAGTCCTGGTCAGGGATACTCTCGGAGAAGTCCATGAATCGAAGATTGTTTCATCGGGCCTAATTTTCCAAATTGTCCTGTTTGTCATCCCGCATATGGGCCACTTTCTCCAGTGCTGCAACCTTCCATTCCAGCGCCCCAACGTCATCCTCCACTACTGTCATGCAGCCTTCCATGAGAACCATGCAGGGTCCAAATTCCACAATGGAGGAGCGCACCTCCACTATCTGTTTTGAGATTTGGGTAAGTCAGACATCAAGCGCTGCCACGACCGCGGCGGTTACCTTTTCTTCCATGGAAGCCTCTGCAGGGGCGGCTAGTGAATCGGACCCATCCACCTCCATCTTGGCATCCAGGGCCTTGATCTTGACCTTGTTTTTTTTCGCGGCTTTAGTTGCCATTAAATCCGTGAAAGTGGCAACAGAATCAACAGGAAAATTCAGGAGCAGAAATATTCCATGCCTTGACTCGTGAAGTGGTCGAGTTATGGCAGATAAAATGCAGATTTATCGAGGTGGTTGCTGGAGCTCGATCGCTTTACATCCTATCTAGCTCACCATATCATGTGCCCCCCCCCCCCCTTACATTGCATCTTAATAATGGAAAGACCAATGTACTGAAACCCTGAGCAAATACTTACAAAAAATAGTAGTGAATATAATGAACTACTGTATATTGTACATCCTTCACTACTTATTATATAGCAAAGCGACTCCACATTATTTCCCATGGCAAGGTGCACACACAACTTTGTTAAATCAAATAAGCCTTTGCTGGGTGTATACTCTTATGCCCAGAGCTCAGAATGGGGGACATTCTGTTCGGCTATAGGGCTAAAAAAAGAGGTTCAACCTAGCTGACTTAAAATAAAACAGAAGTGCTTATGTAGAAAAAG
Organism: Rhinatrema bivittatum; assembly: GCF_901001135.1. Taxonomy (NCBI): domain Eukaryota; kingdom Metazoa; phylum Chordata; class Amphibia; order Gymnophiona; family Rhinatrematidae; genus Rhinatrema; species Rhinatrema bivittatum. The sequence continues at coordinate 235,376,239 of NC_042619.1, forward strand.
GACACCCAACACAAAAGAAACAAAAAGCAGTACTTGAAGGGCCCCTCTCCTGCTATCTTGGTGAGAGTGTTACACACAGCACTGCACCCACGATACAGAACAGACACCAGTGTGCATATGTGCATGCAGGGTAACATTGGACACCTGAAAATATGACGTCAGGCAAATAAGAGGAGCAGATGAAAGAGCTTCCTATAGTGACACAGATTACTACTGCTCCCCAGGGGTAAAACCGAAATACTATACCACACACACACACACACACACACAACAGGCCAAGTTAATGTTTGCGAACAAAACACTCCCACAAAATGTTATTTATATTTAGTGCCCCCAGGCTTTCTACCAGAAATCTCATAAATAGGTCTGTTGTCACATAATTTACAATCTGCTGCACAATCAACAAACCTGAAGCTCCCCCACTTCCTTATTCAATCATCTAAAGGAAGCTACAGATTGCCTGCCTTCAGTCTCCACTCTCTTCTTCCTGCCCCGGCCCCTCCCAATAAGTCTGCAGGGAATGGGAGAGAAGGGGGTGAGGCTGAGGCTGCAAAGGAGGCACTCTGCTTCCTAATGTGGACCTTCCAAATCCTTTTGTTCCTCCCTTCCCCCACAAGGGAACAGGATGGAAAGTGGGTGAGTTTGGAGTGGACAGAGAAAGCAGTCAGAATGCTTGATCCCTCAGAGATCTCTTAAATCAAATATGATTTAGATATATGATTCCTGGATGGAGTGATGAAACTTTTCGTAAGGGACATCTTTATACAAACGTTCTTGCTTCTGCATATGTAGCCAGCCATACACCTGCTACAAAGGCCTGAATGTGTTTTGGAAGTCTGCATCTGCTGCTGTTCTACAGTATACCGTAATTTAACATCCTGATGAGCTGCTGATGGTGAGGGCATTTTCAGCATACATAAGCTCATATACTTAGGACAAGGACTTTCTCAAGAAAATATAAAAAGGATGGTTGCACCATTTCAATTCAAAACAAAAAGTGACATTTCACAATTAAAAGTTTGTAACCTATATGCCCTCACTTGATAAATAGTTGATTTTTGTACTTGGTAATTATTTTTATTTAGGTTAAATATGGTTTACAAATAATGTGAATGGCTTTCAATAAAAAAAAGTTAACTGTGAAAATTGAATCTTTGCAAATATTGCAAGTTTGACATATGAATGCCATAGAATTTTGTATAATTTGCCCAGAATCTGCTAACTCTTGACATAGAATCCTATATCTGCCACAGGAAACTGGGGACTGTGATATGTATTTTACAAAAGGGGAAGTTTGTGACCAGGTAGAGGTTCCATGGATGTTTAGGGTGAAAAGGGTGCTCAGGTTCTCAGAGTCTGAAGGGGGAAGAGGTACCATCAAGCCGGTGTCTGGGAGGAAAAAGGGAGTCAGCCATATGTGCGTTTGCTGCAGGAGAACGTGGTTAGTGCAGTTAATGTAGCTGGGTTCAAAAAAAGGTTTGGATAAGTTCTTGGAGGAGAAGTCCATTAATGGCTATTAATCAAGTTTACTTAGGGAATAGCCACTGCTATTAATTGCATCAGTAGCATGGGATCTTCTTGGTGTTTGGGTAATTGCCAGGTTCTTGTGGCCTGGTTTGGCCTCTGTTGGAAACAGGATGCTGGGCTTGATGGACCCTTGGTCTGACCCAGTATGGCAATTTCTTACGTTCTTATGAGGATAGGGTTAGGGAGAAGGGGGGTCAAGGTTTGTAAAATCAGTAGCTGAGGGCTGTGTTGGTACCATAAAGTATCTGTGACATCACTCCGTTTTCCCAGGCAACAAATCAAAAGGAAATGCATTTCAGAGAAAAACACGACCCCCTGCTTTGATGAATTTGCTTTTCCTTCTTATTTAACTGTCTGGTAAAAGCATACTTTATCAAAACTGATTAAATAAAACGTTTTTAAGAACAAGAAACATTTGGCAGATCATCCTGAAGCCTTTGCTTACAGGTTCTTTAGCCTGCCTTGAACTTCTCAGGAGTCCCTGACAGGGAAGAGACCTGCACATGTTACCCACCTAAAGCAATCCTCAAAGCACCTGGTCATGTAATCCCACAGGAAGTCCACGCTCAGAGATGTGATCAGCAGGTTCACAGTCTTCACAATCTCCGAGGCATTTTTGTTTTCTTTGATGGCGCTGTTAAAATAAAATAGTGCACAAAAGGCGTGTTTGGTTTTTTTTGTTGGTTTTTTTTTTTTTTTTTTTTTTTTTAAAAGAAAAAGTCCATAGTACTGTAAGTTACAATGAAGGAGTCCAGGTTTTAGTTGCAAAATTCTCTGTCACCTTAACTGTTCCCCTTTCTCCTTGGGAAGAAAAAGTGCAGTATGGGAGGGGCTTGCGGAAGAGAACATAGCTATATTCATTTTATCTTTAAAGTTTGTTATTTTTAGCTAACCCTTCTGCCTGCATTCTAGCTGGCCAATCTCTTTACATTCCACCAGCAGCCGCACGGTGAGAGTGTGGCACCACAGAATGATTTTTAGGGCAAAAGAAGGTGAGCGCCGGAAGAGAGACACCCTAGACCAAAAGTAGCTATGAAAAACAACACTGGAACCATGCTGCAAAATCGGTAGGGAGAAAGGGGAAGGAAAAGGGTCCAGTGTGACCAAGGGGCAGGCTTTTGCATTTTAAACCATTCATCTCCTGTTTAATTACTCCAGCACTTTCCTGATGAAGCAGGAGTTTGTACTGGGGGGGGGGGGGGAGGCACTATAACAGAGGGGGTCAATATCATACCATGACATCTTAATCTATAGCTATTTTCCCTTTGAAAAATTCTTGCTTCATGTATATAATTACATTATTTATACCACTTAAGTATCTGAATGTCTCCATTGCATTGTTTCTAGTCTTCCTCTTATTCTGGCCAGCCCTGCATAATTCTGACTCTTCTTCTCTCCAACTGCTGAGGTCTAATCTCACTGCCTCTCACTTTTATCTGACCAGACCATCAACCTTCCTTCATTTTACATGAAAAGTTCTCCTTTAAGCAAGAACTATCTTAATAGTGCAGGATCAGTCTATGGAATCCACAGCCCCAAAAGGTTTGGGTACATGGTATCACGGACTCTTGTTTTGCTCCATTTTCCCCTTTAAACCCCCACCCCAGAAGTCAGGAGAGCTGTCGGAAAGTCTGTTTTGAAACTATTCCCCCGTACTGCTCCTTTGGCCAGTAGGCGTCACACAAGCAGGGGCAGTTACCACATTTCTATTCCGCCAGAGGAAGGCCCAGAGCAGAAACATTGTTGTTTCTGGGACTCACCAACAGAAGACATAATATGCAGAATTAGTAGGTTAATTTTCAAAAGGTTGCACATGGAAAAATCAGCATAAACATGCTACTCGTATATACTATTTTATAAACCTCAAGCATGCACGCATATATAATGGTGCACGTATAAATGTGTGTGTAAATAAAAGAGGCAGTCTAGGGGCATTCTGGGGCAGGGCCAACATTTATGGGTGTAAATTGCTATTTTGTAAGACTCTTACACTTGCAGATTTGGCAGTTTACTCGCATATATTTACACCTGCTCATTTTTGGATGTGATATTAAATGTGTTTATTGTGAAGTACTGACTGGGTGGGAGGTCTGGGAGAACTGGGGGGTGGGGGGGGGAGCTCATGCTCCCCCCCCCCAACCCCCAACTCCGCTAATTCATCTACCAGTTCACCTAATCCAACTCCGCTCGTCATGACCCTGGGGTCATGACGAGTGGAGTTGGATTAGGTGAACTGGTAGATGAATCAGAAAAACAGGTTAAACATCCTTCACATGCACACGTTAGAAAATATTCCGACTTACATGCGTAAATAGGGACTTAACGGATAAGTCCTACTTACATTTCGCAGGTAAAATCTCCATGCATACAACTTTAAAAAAAAGAAAGTTCAAATACATGCATTTATTGCATTATATACACATACAGAGATTCAGCGCCACATAGCCAGATAAGTCAAACATGGGATCTTCTTAGTGTTTGGGTAATTGCCAGATTCTTGTGGCCTGGTTTGGCCTCTGTTGGAAACAGGATGCTAGGCTTGATGGACCCTTGGTCTGACCCAGCATGGCAATTTCTTATGTTCTTATCCAGTCTGCCCAGAAAGCTTATGGTAGTATCTGCTGTGCTGTATAGGTTACCCCATGATTATCAGTTTCCTACAGTTTCCTACACCATAAAAGACTAGGCCCTTGCTGGTTGCTGTTAAATCCAATACCCCATGCTGCCTTGCTGTTGAAGCAGAGAGCAATGATGGAGTTGCATCAACAATATCAAGGCTTATTAGTTAAGGGTAGTATTCGCTGCACCAGCAACTTAGTCCATGCAATCTTTTCATTTCCAAAAAAACAACAAAAAGGGCCTGTGGCCCAATCTCCTCTCTCCCACTTAAAACGTCATACAAGACCTATCAGGCCATGCGCCCCTCACTCCCCAAACCTCTTCAAAATTTGACAATATCTTGTCCCAGGTCCACGGGCCTCCCACCCCTTTCCCAATTCTGTAACTATTTTAAATCACCTACAGTGCCAGTCATAGACTGCACTGCCCCCCCCCCACTCCCCCAATATAACAACCCCTACTGGGAGCGAGGCATACATTTACCCGCTCCTGGCACTCCAGCGCTGGAAACGCAGTAGTCTACACTTCCAGCACTGCGAGGGTACGTGTGTACCTCACTTCCGGCAAAGGCTATTAGGTATCAGAGGAAGGAGAGAGGGAGAGGCTCCAGTGAGTGTGGGGAGCTGCCTGGGATTGGCACAGTGTTTGGGGGGGGGGGGGGGGGGGGAAATCAGGCCACAGGTCTGTTTTACATATTTATTTAAAAAAGATATCCAGTTAAGTAGTAAGTTATCCAGCCACATAAGGCCAGATAACTAAAAAAAAAAAAAAAAAAATTTAACTAGCCAGTTAGTTTTGGGGGGGTTTGTTTTTTTTTTTAAGTTATCCAGCTACATGTAGCCAGATAAGTTTAGGTGAATATATTCAAGATATTTATCCGGCTAACTTTTGCTGGATAACTTGTCCACTCGCCGGCTTACAGAACATGCCTCCCCATTAGAAATGTTATGCTAGTATATTTCATTCTCTGTTTAACCCAGAACTAACTGCTTTGCTTGCTTTTCTCTTTCGTCACCTTCATGCTATCACATAATCATTTTTTTGTCCTGCTTTCCAGTTCCTGCTTTCAGCTCCATCCCGCTCCTGTGCTAAATTCAATCCTAAGGAGCTCCAAAATTCCTTGCCCCTAAATTGTGAAATAGACATCCCTGGGTGGAAATGTCCTTTTTCATGCAGATTTAAAAAAATGGCCATGATGCTGTAACTAAGGCACCAGGTTAAAGATGTCATATTAGTTATCCACAGAGAAGAGGTCATAAGTTAACTGGATACTATCAGAGCAAAAGCTCTTTTGTTGGAGTCAGGCCAGATATCCTTGATCATGCATACACAATAGGTCAGAGGTTAATTGCACATAGGTTACAGACACGGTTAGACTTACAGGGATGTTTTGTTGGCTCCCATTTCTATACAGAGAGAGTCATTGATAGATGATCAAGAAATGGGAAACAGCTGCTGATTTGTTACTAGAACTTACAGTTTAAAAAGCATTATTTTCTTATTGGAGAAAGTTTACAGCTTGCTCTATACTAGCTGGCCATTTTAAATTCTGGTAACAAAATAGGGAACAGCTAATACAAATATAAGGTCAGAAACACAAGGAAACAGAGACTAAGATCCTCTGTGACCAAACCTTCCGGCCTCATGCTCTCAGGGCCTGACCTCTGGTATCCTGCGGCTGAGGAAAGGACAACAACCCAGAGACCTGCACACTCCTGAGAACTCACCTTCTGCTGAAATGTTAGTGGCAATTCTGATGCTTATTCTGTATACATCTGTCTTTATTCATGTTGCAAATTAGAACACAGCTAGATAACTCAGAAGGCTGCTCGCCTTAGATCAACTGCTCTCTGTCTCAGTAATCTTACATTAGACTGCAACCTAGTTAGCATCAGTGTTAGGGTGTCTGAATACTGCTGGGCATGATAAGCACACAGACTTAAGGACTAAATATGAAAACACCAGAAGGCATGAAGGGGTGGGGGGAGAGATATTATAGAGGTATTTGAATATGTCTAAGGTATAAATGAACAAGAAAATCCTTTTAGTGCAGTGGTTCCCAACCCTGTCCTGGGTATGCGCCAGCCAGTTGTGTTTTCAGGATATCCACAATGAATATGCATGAGAGAAAATTTGCATGCACTGCCTCCATAAAATGCAAATTCTCTCATACATATTCATTGTGGATATCCTGAAAACACAACTGGCTGGGGTGTCCCCAGGACAGTGGAAGGAAAGTTCTAGAACAAGAAATAATAAAATGAGGCTCAAAGGGGACAGACTCTGCAGTAATATCAGGAAATATTTCTTCTCAGAAAGGGTGATGGATGCATGAAAATGCCTTCCAGGGAAGGCTGGGGAAGACAAAAAACAAAAACAGAATTTGAGAAAGCCTGGAAGCAGCATAGAAGGGCCACAGTTGCCAAGTGAGAGAGGAAAGCCAGATAGCAAACCGGAGTCTTTGGCACTGTAATAGAAAGTAAATTGGATAAACTAGAATGGCCCTTATAGGAAACTTGGTTCTTACCTGCTAATTTTCATTCTGGAATACTATAGATCAGTCCAGACAAGTGGGTTTTGCATCCTTACCAGCAGATGGAGTCAGAACAAAAACTCTTCTGAAACTGCTATATAAGCTAGAGTAGTGTGGTTCTCAACCTTTTTTCTGTCAGGACACACCTGATAGATAGTTCTCACGTGTGACACACTGAGCACATGACAGTCACAAGGATAAACATAAATATACACTTTGAATCCACAGGAACCCCCCACCCCTTAACAATGGTTACAATGCAGAACTAGAACATTCCCCATGCAACTCATCGTACAAAAAATATTCTGGGGTTCTCAGTATCAGCAATACAAACTCCCTCTTCTACCAGGTGCAATAGCCCTACTTATAAAAAGACAGCAGTTCACCACCAATGTGTGTCCTATTGAGAAAACACAACAAATAAGGTGAGGTATTTTATGTGCCTACGTGCTAGATAAATACCTCACCTCTGTCATACACACAAGATCGACCTTCACCAAGTACAGAAAGACCACAAATTACAAATATGGAGACAAACTGGAATGGAAAACCAAAAAAGCCACTCTGCATGCAGTACAAAACTGGAGAAATGGAAACAGAAATATAGCACCTAACAAAGTCCCAGGATCTGCAATAATGCACACAAACTAATCTGCAAAAGTTACATCTGCATTACGGCATGCACTCAAATGGAACCACCCTACCTATAAAAAGGCAACACTACAAATATTAAACCAGGTCCTAAAACACCAATACACCTCAAATTAGGAAAACAGAAAAAGCCAAGCTGTTATAGATTCCCACACAGAAATAATTGTAAAACTATATGATAAATGTTTCAAAACAGCTGATAAACAGAACATCTAACCATTAAAAATAGGAAAATGTTTAATAATTTTTAAGAAACATCAATAAAATATTTCAAAACAGCAGACATCACATAATGCCCAATAATTAAAATAGCAGTCAATCAAGAAAAATGAACTTAAAAAGCCATCTCCAGCAACTCTCCTACTCCTTTCCTTGGAGGCCACACCAGAAGCAGCAGTAGCTTCTGAAGCTGTCCTTACGGTCCTCTTCTGTAGAGACCACAACCAATACACCTCTGACTCTGACAAATGTTGGTGACATTGCCAGTCGGTAGGTACCTTTTATCATGTATAATGATATGTGTGCCTGAGCTTGAGACCAACATGGAGACAGCAACTGACCCAGAATCCTCTGCTATCTTAGCCTTTCTGGCTATGTGAACTTTAAATGCCCTGCTGGGCTTGACCTGGAGGAATTCCAGGGACACCTGGACAGCAGTTGAAGCTGGCGACAATTTGTGATGCCTAATTATAGGGTCACAAAAGCAGAAGGCAATGGTTGGAACCTCAGGCTAGAATGTCATTACAGGGGCAACATTAACAGGGCATCTGTAAACACAGCCTAAGATGTAATGATTGCCCTGAACAGCAAGATTTTAACAGAACAAAGGACTATCTAAAGAGTGATGGTAAATGGGCCCCACCTTGGAGAAATGGTCAGGGTAGTTTAGGGATAATCTATCATGCTGTTGACATGACAACCTATGTAAAATGATTCTCTAGGTGGTCACACACTTTCAGAATTTCTGACAGTACTGTATTGTATTTTACCTATAAAAGAAGGATCAGTTCGTGTATACAACGAGATGCTGGTGGTCAGTTTGTTAGAGAAATGACATCCAGCATCTCCTAAGAATACTTATATTGCTCAATAAAAAATTATACTTTCTACAAAATCAAAGTGTTCTTGTATCCCTGGATAAGCATCATAAAGCATGGTTTGGCGCTTAACAATGGTGGACTTGTTCTGTAATTCAGAAGTTTTGGCTAGGGGTAAGGCAGTTACTCACAGAGATACTGGGATGAGAGGTGTCCCCTCAACCCAAGGTTTGGCTTTTGGGGATGTCCGAGGACAATAGGCCACCACATCAATTCCGACTTTTTAGCTTTGCTGCTACTGCCGCCCGTTTAGTGGCGGCTTGGTGGTTCTGTGGAGAGGCACCACCCAGATCCTTGGTAGTCACTAAATTAATAGGCATTAAGGGAATGGAAAAGATCTCTGCATTTAGACACGATCATTTAACGAAATACGACTCAATTTGGTCTTCTTTCGAAAAGTGGTTGAAATTACAGCTCAAGCCTAGGCTATCACCAACCTGATAAACAGAGGTTTGTCTCAGCTTTATGGAATAATGTGGCCGTCCCGAACAGGGGCTTGGAGGTTTTCCCTGTTCCGCTATTTTAGGATTGTGTAAGGGGTGGCATGGGATGGGAGGCGGCTATTCAAGAAAAACAAGGGGGTGCTATTGTACTGTAATGTAAAGAAGACATAATGTTGTATCTGAAATGTTATGTTTCAGCGCTTTCTCAATAAAAAGTTATTTACAAAAAAAAAAAAAGGTGAACTACAAAGAGCCTTAAGCACCAAATAGGAGAGTTCAAGAGGGGTACACCCAACTAAAAAGAGGTCATAAACACATAGTGCCCATCAGAAAACCACATCCAAATGGACCACCAAAGCAGCTCCATCCACATTACCTTGACAAAAACAGCCTAAGACTGCCATCTGAATGCAAAGCGTTATATGCAAACCCCTTCATAAGCCCTTTCTGCAGAAAACGCCCAATTTTGAGGACTGTCACCTGCATTGGGTCAAGCCCTTCTTCAATACACCAGACTTCAAACGCTTTCCACACCCTGACATAAGCCCAGAAAGTGAACGGTCGTTTGGACTGAAGTAAAGCAGTAATAGCTGCTTTCGAGTTCCTCTTCAATCACAACCACCTCCTATCAAAGGTCAGGCTGTGAGACAAAACGTGATCTGTCTGATCTGAAAAGATTAGACCTTGTTGGATCAATCCTTGAAGATGACCTAACTTCAGAGAATCGCCAACTGCAAGATTTTCCAAGTCTGAAAACCAGTGTCAACATGGCCCCTCTGGCGTCACTAGTATATAACAGAACTCTCACCGGCCACAGAAGAACCAATACTCTTGAATACTCGCCTTGGCATTCTTCCTTGTCACCATGAGATCCCACTGAGGAATTCCCCACCTGCCTGAATTAGCTCCATTGCTTCTGACAATAATTCCCATTTTCCCAGGTCCAACTGCTGCTGGCTGAGATAGTCCACTTGCACAAAGTACACCCTGGCTACATGGAATGCTGCCAGTGCCACCAAGTATGTTTCTGCTCAAGCAAAAAACCACTGAACCTACTGTTGTCGCACTGTCTGACAAAACTGAAACCGTACGAATGATAGACCATAATGTTTGAATGGATGACCACAGACCCTGAGCCATCTGTCCTTGTCAGGCTGCCATCAATGGTCACTACTCCCCTTATCTGGGATCCCCAGCTCCACTCCTCTCTAAATTGGCCCAAAAAAAGCCAGCACGAAGAACTAGACATGGCTATCACTTGAAGTGGTGTCTGGAGCTGAAATTCCTCAGAAGGCAAATTCAGGAGAGACTGTATATGTGCGAATACACAGAACTAAATCCAGTGTACAAGCCATAGCACCCAGGATTTACAAATAATCTCACACTTTGGATACCAAAGCCGCAATAGACGATGGACCTGAGCCTGCAACTTCACCACTCTCTACACCGTGAGGAACACTCTTCCCAACCTGGGATCGAACCTCACCCCTAGATACTCCAGGGACTGGAAGGGAATAAGGCTGCTCTATACTATAGTTCACCACCCAAAGCAGAGACCGAAACTTCTGCATCACCCGCGGCATGGAAAGAGGTCTTCTGACTTTGCCTCGAGGAGCTGTACTAAGAACCCTTTTCTTCACAGGGCTGCAGCTACCAACACCACCATCACCTTGGTGAAGGTCTGAGGAGCAGTTGCCAATCCTAACTGTAGAGCTCTTGGAACTAAAAATGCTGGCAGAAAGCTTCTGATTTCCTGAGGAGTCTCTGTCAGTCCGATGCCAGAAACTCCCCTTTGCAAACCACCACTCTACTAATTTCAATGTTTCCATGCAACAATGAGGTACCCAGAACGCCACACTGATCTTCTTCATATCCAGAATGGGTTGTAAAGTGTCTTCTTTTTTTGACACTCTAAAATTGATTGAATATCTGCCTTTCCCCCATTCCTCCAGAGGCACAGTCACCATTGGTTCCAGATGCTGTAAATGCTTCTAGCATGGTGGCACGGCGTCTCTCTTTACTCGCGATGTGCAAGGGGAACTCACTAGTCTTCCTAGACTAGATGAGCAAAATCTTAGGTGAAGCCGCCTCTTATCACATCCAGTACCTATTCGTCCAAAAACCTTGGTCCACTCCTCATATCAAAACGGCCAAACTCCCTCCGACCGCCTTTTTTAATTTTAATTTTTTTTTTGGAGAAGAGTGGACTAGCCTCCCTTCATTGTGCCGCCTTGCTACCTCTGGCCTCTTGACCAGAGTTATCCTGGTGGAATTACGCAGATCCCAAAAGGACTGCTGCCGCCCTGATCTTTGCTTCTGAGACAAAAAAAAGCCCCCCTGTTGGAGCGATACCTTCTCTTCAACTTACCTTCAGCCCTTTGGACTCCCCCAAAAGGGTTACTAGTTGATCCAGATCCTAGCAGCACACTAGTCTCCCTTTAAAGAGGAGATCACTGAGCTGGGTCTTGGACCAGACGTCCGTTGACGAATTGTGTAACCAAAGAAAAAGTCTAGCCGATACAGGTGACACCACAATCCTGGCTGACGTCCGAAACAGATCATAGGGTGCATACGCCACATAAGCCATGGCTGCCTCTAGACATGTCACTTGGCTAGCGGAGGCCAAGGAAACCTATCCTTTTGCCTGCAATCTCTGTACCCACCACAGCCAGTCTCACATGCTCAAGGTCAAAACCTTCAACATCCTTTTTAGGTGGATCGGAAGCTTCCGATCCTAAGCAACCTCCAGGGTGGCCAAATACTCCGCCTGAATACTTCGTAACTGCGCAAAGCAAAGCATCAGTCTCCGGCAGAGGATAGAGCTTAGCCATAGTTCTCCCCACCTTCAATCCCGCTTGTGGAGTATCCCACTCCCAGAGAACCAATTTCTTTACTGTTCTATGGAATAGAAAGGCTTTGGGGGCCCCCCACAGGCCTTCCCTGATGGGGTCCCACCCCTTCAAGGTCAGACCCCAGCTGAGAAATTTCAGCTCCCAACTGTTCCAACACATGCAAGATCAAAGGCCACAGTTCATCCTTCCTGACCCACCTTAACCTTTGCTGCCCTGAAGGGCTCCCTCCAGGACCATCATCTTGAACCCCGAACCCCTCTGAGGGATCTGCGACATCAGTGTCACTGCTACAATGACCTTGAAGGTCTAGCAGACGGAAAAAGCACATGCCACTCCCCGAGAGTCTCGCCTGCCCACCTTAGCCTGTTGCTGGGGACACAGTGGAGGAGCACCCTTGCCTGCTGTTCCCCTTTTTGGCTAAATAAGCTTTATGCCTTAAGAAGACAAAGTCCAAGAAAATTCCTGGCAAACTGCTGGAATCTTCCCTCATGAGCTCCCCAGCGCCTCTGAGTCCACAGGGAAATCATACTCAACCGGAAATGAAGGAGGTGGGGAATCCCTCCCTTTGCGATTCTGCCTGTTGATTGCCACACGATGACAAATTGGCCACCATTCTGTGTTTGTCAGCTGAGCTCTCTCGCCTGCTGCAGCCGATCAAGTGACAGTTTTATCCAGCACTGCCTCAGCAGCTGCCCCACGAGCTTCTCCTCCTGAGGCACATTTTAGATACGTAGACCTCTCTCCAGAGGCCTTGTAGCCCTTGCTGCGTCCTGCGGCACGTCTTGCGCTTACACTTAGGTGCATACTCTTGTCCCTGCTGGCCTTGCCGTGTCCCTCAGCTGCCGCCATTCTGCGTGCGCTTTGTGCTCATCCCAGCCAGATGCACTTCCAGTTTGATGGGAAGCTGCCTGCCAAAAGGCCACACTGAAGCCCACTGACCCGGGTGCCCAGTGGGGCTTTAAAGCTTGCTCTTCTTTCTCCTCCCTCGGCTGTCTCACGTCCAGCTGGTCAGCGTCTACACCCGTACTGCCTTTTTTTTTTTTTTTCTTTAAAGCCAGGCCTTTGAAAATACCCCCCAGAAAAAAGAAAGGGAAATACTTTCCTGATGGTGATTCAGGAGTCGGAGGGCCAGCGAGGGCAGTCCAAGAGGAAGGAGGGAGCCAGAACCACCAGCTTTCAGTCCCCTCGTTGATTTCAAGCTGAGCTAAACCAGGGATACCAATCCCCTGCTCGCCCACGAAATTGCCTAACACCTCAGGAAGCCCACACGACTATTCTGTCTCTTCTTTTCTTTAATCTAATTCTCCAGACTGCAGGATTTTCACCTCCACCATCTGCTAGAGTCAGAGAAAAACTGTGGGACTGCAGGTGGTACTCTAGCTTATGTAGCAGTTTCAGAAAAGATTTTGTTCTCTGACTTCATCTGCTGGTAGGGATGCAAAATCCACTTGTCTGGACTGATCTGGAGTATGAACAGGAACTGTCATTATCACACTTGGTTTCTATAAACCAAGATGCTTGCTATCTGGCAAAGTCTGGAAGATGAAGCAGAGCTGCTTACCTGTAACAGGTACTCTCCTAGGATAGCAGGATATTAGTCCTCACATGTGGGTGACATCATTAGATGGTGCCCAGCACAGAAAACTTCTGTCAAATTTTCTAGAACTTTGACTAGGTATACTGAGCATGCAAGCATGCCACTATCCACACATCCATGCAGGGTCCCTCTTCAGTCTCATAGAATTCACAAAAAAATAAAACAATCTATTATTTATTTATTATTTAACACTTTTATATACCGACCTTCATGAATAAAATTCATATCAGATCGGTTTACATGTAACAGGGGTAGAACTTAATCAACGGCGAAAGTTACATATAACAAGGGGGTATAAACTTGGGGGGTTAGGTTAGCCGGAGGCAAAGGACAGCATAATAGAATAAACTAAATAATGCAATGAGACAGAGAAACAGAGGATTACATATATATATAACACCTAAATTTGGCGTGGCGCTTAGTCAGGTAGGCAGAGTCCTGTTTGGTGGAGGATTGATGGTATTGAGGTTAGGGGAAGGCTTGGAGGAAGAGCCAGGTCTTAAGTTTTTTCGGAAGATTAAAGGACAAGAAACCCAACTGTAGGGTGAAGGACTAACATCCTACTATCCTAGGAGAACACCTGTTACAGGTAAGCAACTCTGCTTTCTCCTAGGATAAGCAGGATGTAGTCCTCATATGTGGGTAAATACCTAGTTATAGGCTGCTTCCTTATCAATAAGGAATATGCGGCACTTAACTAAATGCCAACGAGCACAACAAAACTAGTGTTGATGGCAACAGAGGGAGCTAGCTTGAAACCGAACAAGGGGCATCAGGTCAGAAGAGTTGGGTTTAATTACTGAAAAGGTTCTGCAAGACCGACTGAACGAAATGGCTGTCACGTCGACCTTCTCTGACCAAGCAGTAGTGTGAAGCAAAGGTGTGGAGGGAACTCCATGTTATTGCTTTGCAAATTTCGTTTATGAAGACTGTACCCAAGTGGGCCACCGAAGTCGCCATGGCTCGAATGGAATGAGCCTTGACATGGCCACCCAGCTATAGACCTGCCTGCATTAGCAGAAAGAGATGCAGTCTACGAGCCAGTTAGATTCAGCAACTCCCAATCTATTTTTGTTGAAAAAGATGAAGAGTGGCGTGGATTGTCTGAGGCCTGCTGTTCATTCCAGGTAGAACGCTAAAGCCCTTTTGCAGTCTAGGCTGTGCAGTGTTTGCTCCGCTCGGTGCAAGGGAGGCCTAGGAAAGAAGGTTGGTAAGACGACAGACTAATTCAGGTGGAAATCAGTCACTACCGGAACTTAGGGTGCGTGCGGAGAACCACCTGATTGTGGAAGAACTTCGTGTAGGGTGGATACGACACCGGTGCCTGACGTTTGTTGACCATGCATGCTGAGGTGACTACTACCAAGAAAATGTCCTTTCAAGTCAGGTATTCCAAGTCACAATTTATTTATTTATTTATTTTTAATTTTTATATATGACATTCTTGTATAATATACAAATCATACCGGTTTACATTAAAACAGAAGATGCAAGAAAAATGTTTCCTTTGTCTAATACATTGAACATTAATAGCAAAGAAATTGTTAACAAGGGATAACAACTAAGAAAAACATGGAGAATGGTAAACAAAAGAGGAAGAAACATAGAAGTTAAAAAATGAAAAGGTGGCACAAAGGGTTGCACGAAGGGGTGCACAAAAGGGAATGTAATTTACTAGAATGTAAAGGCTCAAAGGGAGCCTTCATTAGGTGACCCAAGACCACGTTGGGGTCCCAGGAAACTGCAGGGGGCCTGAAGGGAGGTTTCAGCTGGAGTAGGCCCCACATAAAACGACCCACTAAAGGCTGCACTGAGATAGGCAATCTATCCACTCCTTGGTGGTAGGTTCCAATCGCACTGAGATGCACTCTCACAGACGTGGTCTAAGCCAGCGTCTGAGAGGCGCAGCAGGTAATCTTACAGCTTGGAGGTAGAACACAAGAATGGATTCAACCCCTGGCTGTCACACCACACCGAAAATCTCTTCCACTTTAGGCCGTAAGACTTCCTAGTGAACAGCTTCCTGGACTCCAGTAGGATCCAAAACCCCTCCCCCCCCCCCCCCCCCCGAGAAATTCAGAGGCTGTAAGGTCACCCTTTCAACATCCAAGCCGTGAGGGACAAGGCTTAGAGGTTGGGATGGCGCAGCCTTCGCTGATCTTGCGTTATGAGGCCCGGGGACGTTCCCAGATGGTTCAGGTCCCGCAGGGAAAGATCCTGCAGAAGCGGGAACCAGATCTGCTGGGGCCAATAAGGCACAATGAGAATCATGGTCCCCCAGTCCTGCTGGAGCTTCGGGAATGTCTTGGAGACCAGTGGGAGTGGAGAATAGGTGTATACGAGGCCCCTGCCCCAGTGTTGGGCAAAGGCGTCAGACGGCATCTTGCCCTCCCCCCCCCGGTCAGGGAGCAGAACTGGTCTACCTTCCTGTTGTGAGAAACAAAAGAGGTTCACATCCGGAGTTCCCCAAAGGTGGAAGATCTAGTCCGCTATCTCCTGCTTCAGGGACCACTTGTGCGGTTGAAAGGAGTGACTTAGGCCATCCGCCAGCACATTCTCCTATCCAGACAGATAACGGGCTCGGAGAAGGATGTTCTGGGACAGAGCCCATGATCAAATCTGGACTGCCTCCTGACAAAGGAGGAATGATCCAGTTCCTTCCTGCTTGCTGAGGTACCAGATAGCTACCCGATTGTCAGTCTGGACAAGCATGACCTTGCCAGCCAGTTGATCCCGTAATGCCTACAAGGCATAGCGGATTGCCCATAGCTCTAAGAAATTGATCTGGCACCTCAGCTCCTGAACTGACCAGTAACCCTGGGTGTGCAGGTCTCCCACATGTGCTCCCCAACCCAAGTGGGAGGCATCCGTGGTGAGCACAACTTGATTGGGGGAAACCTGGAAAGGAACCCCCACCTCCAGATTGGGAAAGGTCACCCACCGTGACAAGAGTACTGGAGCGGTGTGACCTGAATGGATGTCCAGAGTGGCCTGGCGTCACTGAGACTGTAGGGTCCACTGCGCCTTGCGCATATGAAGACGAGCAAAGGGCACTACATGGGCGGTTGCTACCATGTGTCCTTGTTCATTGTAACTGTAATTCCTGCACCAGTTTAGTTGTTAAAGTTCTATGTTAATGCACAAACTGTTCAATGTAAACCGGTTTGATGCGACCCCTGGTCGTGAAAGCCGGTATAGAAAATAGCTAAATAAATAAAATAAATAAATGTGTCCCAGCAAGTGTAACATGGTGTGTGCCGAGACCTGGTGACTCCACGAGATTGTCCCACCAGAGAAGCCAAGCTGATCGCTCGATCCCTGGGCAAAAACACTCGGGTTTGAGCTGGGTCAAACCTGGCATCTATAAAGCTCAGGTGCAGGGATGGGACCAGCTGGGACTTGGGGTAATTGATTAAAAATCCCAAGTTCTCCAAGATCCGCATGATAGTTTGAAAGGACTGCAGCACTCCCTGCCTGGAGGGGGATCTTGATGAGCCAGTTGTCCAGATAGGGAAACACCTGCCCTTGCCTTCACAGAGGTGCAGCCACTGTTGCAAGGCATTTTGGGAAAATGCGGGGCACAGATGCTAGTCCAAAGGGCAGCACCCTGTACTGAAAATGATGCTCGTCCACTACAAACTGGAGATACTGCCGGTAGGTGTGGGCAATCCCTATATAAGCATAGGCATCTTGTAGATCAAAGGAGCAAAGCCAGTCTCCTCAGTATAGGAGGGTAATAAGGGCACCCAGCAAGACCATCTTGTTTTCCCACATGAGGAATTTGTTCAAGGCCCTCAAGTCCAAAATCAGGCGAAGGCCTCCTGTTCTCTTTGGGATGAGGAAATACTTGGAGTAGAAGCCGTTTCCCCGTTGACCAGGAGAAAAAGGTTTGACCACTCTGGCCATTGGGAGGGTGGAGAGCTCCTTAAGAAGTATTTCCTGATCCTTGAAAGACCTCCAAGGGGGCGCTGTTCGCCACGAGGCAAGATGGCCGCTTAATCTTTCAGCTCCCAACACCCCCTGAACAAAACACTTAAAAACACAGCCTTTTCGCGATACATCAGGGTCAAAATTTCGGCGAGTTACCTTGCGAACTGTCCTGATGACCACGAGACGCAGACAGGATTTGCAGAAATTCTCCTTCACTCGAGCTGCCGTGGAACTAAGACAGGCGGGGCCTACCTCGGAGGACTGCTTGCATACTATGGAGGGGGATGAACCCGAGAGGGAGAGTGAAGCTCCGATTCTCTCCCCGCAGGCAGTTTCGGCAACTCCAGCGTCTATCGCCGACTTGCCTTCAAAGGCGACCATGAGGGAATGGCTTATGGAGATCCGCTCTGAAATTAAAACCAACAGAAATGAGCTTCTTGCTTCCATTGCGGATCTCAGAGAGGATTTTCACTCGCTAGGACATCGAGTAGACGAACTTGATATACGCATAGAGGAACAGGACATGACATTAAAAGAACTTGCGTCGGTCACTAACGATAATCAAGCGGATTTGTGCTCCATCTCCGAGAAATTAGAGGATCTGGAGAACAGGTCACGGCGGAGCAACATTAGACTACGGGGAATCCCAGAAACCGCAGATCATGCCGACCCGAGAGCCGTGGCTCAGGCTTTTTGTCTTTTTTTACTGGCACAAAGGGACTCGGCTTTAGAAGGACCGGGGGCTGACATTTCTGAAACAACGATTCTTACTATAGAGAGAGCGCACCGAGCGCTAGGAGCTAGACGAGACAATAAAGCCAGAGACATTGTTATCAATTTTAATAGCTTTACCCAGAAAGAACAGATATTAGCTATTGCACGGAAGAAACGTCAATGGCAATGGAAGGACATTGAAGTCACGGTGTTCCAGGATCTAGCGGCTAGCACCCTCAAAAAAAGATTTGATTTACGTCCGGCAACTGACTCCCTGCGGCAAGCTAACATCCGATATCGTTGGAATTTTCCTTTTGCCCTGACGTTCCAGCATGGTGGCAAGGCGTATAGATTGAAAAGCATGGCGGACGCTAGGGCGGTGTTCCACGAGGCGGGTCTGCAGATTCAATTACCGGAGTCAATGGCAAAGCCTTCCAGCCAGCGAGTGGCAGGGCTAGCGAAATGGCAAAAAGTGGAGCGTGGCAAAAAACGCCCTAACTCGCGCTCTGTAGCCCAATCTGATAGTTTGTCTGAGCAGGGTTGATCAGGATCGGGAGAGGAGCACGTGGAGATAACCTCGTGGTCAAGTCTGTGCAAAACGGAGCATTGGTGCGGATCGCTTGTGCCCTATATATACCGTCCTGTTGAGTTCTTTCTTTTCTTTTTGGACTGGGACTGCTTCAGAGAGTATGAACTCTATAATTACGGTTTGTTGTGTTTGAGTGTTGAATTTGCAAGTTTTTTATGCTTCGGTAGCGGTTCGGGGGGGGGAGGGGGGGCTTCTTGATCTCTAGAGACGAGCTCCTCAGCTGGGGATCTGAGATAGGTATTCTATGGATCCGCCAGGTACACTGAAGGGGGGAGGGAGGGGGGAGAAGGGGGGGGGATGTCTCTCTAACACTGATATTAGTGAGGTTTTTCTTGATAATTGGGTGCCACTCACCAGACATATGTATCGATGGGAATCCACCTTGGTTACTTTAGTCCTCTTATCCACACCGCACGCAGGGGGGAAGCTGTTTTGGGATAGAGACTTTTAAGACTGATTTAAGATATGTCTCTTAGAATAGCGTCACTAAATGTAAAGGGCTTGAATACGTTTCGAAAGCGGTATCTGCTCCAAAAGGAGCTCTCTAGAATGCACATTAGTGTAGTTTTCCTACAGGAAACCCACGTGCGGAAGAGGCACGAATATTTACTAAATTTTAGAGGGTTCCCCCATACGTATCTGGCTGCAGCTGGGAAAGGTTGTAGATATGCAGGGACGGGTATCTTAATTGTGTCCTCGGTGCTGTTCGATACCTTGGAGATGCTCTCTGATGACCAAGGACGGTTTGTCTTTCTAAAGATCAAATCAGATGGGGTTATATATTCCCTTCTATCTATTTACGCGCCAAATCAAGATCAGGCCTCCTTCTATACCAAACTTCGCTCCCTTCTTGATAAGCATAGCGAAGGCTTTTTGATATGGGGGGGGAGACTTTAATTTAACCCTGAATTCAGATAAGGACAACTCGAAGATGAACCCTAGGAGTCTTGGTGGGACGGGGGGAAAAGCCATAAAAGTTCTAAAATCTATAATGGCTCAGGGGGATCTAAAAGATGTATGGCGCATCCGTAATCCAACATCTCGTTCTTATACCTTTTTTTCTGCTCCTCATAATTCCTATTCACGAATAGATTTTTTTCTAATTGAATCCTGTTTAATGCTGAAAGTTACTCGGAGTGAAATGGAACCAATTACTTGGTCCGACCATGGTATGGTTTGGTTGGAGATTTCGGTGAGAGCTGGGCATGGGGGACAGATATTTTGGAGGCTTAACACCTCACTGTTGCGGAACTCCAATTTTGTTCGGAGTCTCCAGCATGTCCTAGAGGATTATTATCTTCTCAACCGAACCCCTTCCCTTTCAATTTCATGTTTGTGGGACTGTTCTAAGGCCATTATACGCGGCCAGTGTATAGCGCGGGCCGCTGCAGTTAAGAAGGAGAGGGAGAGTGAGCGAAGTAAGATACTCAGTACCATTAGTTACCTGTCCAGCTTACATTTTCAGACCCAGTCTGATAGGGTTTATAAACAGCTTAGTGAAGCTCGCTCTAAGCTTCGGGTTTTGGATGATGGTAAAATCGCATTTATTATGGAAAGAACTAAGCAAAAGTATTACGAAGGCTCTGACAAGGCAGGAAAACTATTAGCCCAACAGCTGAAGAAGCAAATTTCTCAGAGTATGATCCCAAAAATTAAAAATTCCACAGGTCGGCTGACTCTGGATCCAATGGAAATCAGGAGTTGCTTTACTGAATTTTACTCTAATTTGTATAGCTCCAATACCCAAATTGGCTCTCAGGATATTATGGATTACCTCCACGAGGTGGATCTTCCCTCTCTTAGTTCTGAGCAACAGGAGATCCTAGATGAGCCTGTAACGGAAGATGAAGTGGCCAAAGCGATTAAAGCCTTAAAAAATAATAAATCCCCTGGATTAGATGGGCTGCCAGGCGAATACTATAAATCGCTGTCGGAATGTCTGGTACCTTTACTTACGGAATTTTTCAATGCTATAAGGGAGGGTGAGTGCTTGTCGGTTCAATCTAACACGGCTGGCATAACGGTGCTGCCTAAACCGGGCAGGGACCCATCTTTGTGTAGCTCATATAGACCAATCTCACTTATAAACCAAGACCTGAAGCTCTTAGCCCGGATATTGGCTTTGAGACTTAATAAAGCTCTACCTGGTCTGGTACATTCTGATCAGGTGGGGTTTGTTCCCCAAAGAATGGCAGCAGACAATGTGCGGAAGATTTTGGATCTGATTTGGTGGGTGCAAAAGGAACATATCCCCACAGTGCTATTGTCTATTGACGCTGAAAAAGCGTTCGACATGGTACACTGGCCCTTCTTATTCTATACTTTGTCTAAAATGAACTTTGGCCCTTTTTTTCTACAATGGCTATCCCAACTGTATAACCATCCACGCGCTATGGTTAAGGTGAATGGGGGTTATGGGCAGAGTTTTGAGATTGGTAGGGGTACCCATCAGGGATGCCCTCTATCTCCTCTCTTATTTGCCCTATTTTTAGAACCTCTCACGACTAAAATAAGAGCATCTGCATCTATATGGGGGGTGCCACTGAAGGATCGCAATTTCAAGCTATCATTGTTTGCTGACGATATCATGCTTACACTCACACGACCTACCCAATCTCTGGTGGGAGTGGAAACGGAGATAAATCAGTATAGTAGGGTGTCAGGGTTTAAGGTTAACTTTGAAAAATCGGAACTGTTAAACATTAATCTATCTCCCTCTGAAGTTGCTGATATCACCAGTAAGCTCCCTTTTCGATGGGCAAACAAGGCACTGAAATATTTGGGAGTATACTTGAACGCTAATGTGCAGGATCTTTTTGACCTTAATTATATCCCTCTCTCTAAAAAACTAGATAGGGATCTTGATACCTGGTACAGGGGTTCTCTCTCGTGGATGGGACGGATTGCAATTATTAAAATGAATGTCCTTCCTAGACTTCTCTATCTTTTTATGGTTTTACCAATACTCTTACCTCCTCCTTATCTTATTAAGACACAAAAGAAAATTTTCGATTTCATCTGGAGACGCCGCCCTCCAAGGGTAGCGAGGCGCATATTGTACTTATCTAAACGACAGGGGGGCTTGGGGGTGCCGGAGCTAGAAGCCTACTATGTGGCAGCCCAACTCAAAGCCGTAATAGATATGGCCAGATCTAGCACCTCTAAACAATGGGTAGAGGCAGCGCAGCTAATGGTTGGGAGGATGCCTGTGGGGGCGCTGGCCTGGCAACCCAGATCTTCATGGCTGCAGATCCACTGTATACCTTGGTCTCTCAAGACTACCCTCACTTTATGGCACAAATGGAAGGGAAAAATAGTGGGCTCCTTTGCGTATTATTATCAGTCTTCTATTTTCCATACTAAAGATTTTGTTCCTGGATATATGGCTCAGGCTTTTGGGAAATGGCGAGAAGCTGGTATCCTTACTCTGGGCCAGTTGTTTCAGGGTGGTGACCTCTTAACGTTGTCTCACCTGGAGGACGAATACCAATTGTCACCAAATGAGTACCTATCCTATGCGCAAGTTAGGCATTTTATACAAACACTCATTAAAGAACGGAGGATTAGAGGGACTAGATCTCTCTTTGAAATTTATTGCTTACGAGCGGACTCAATGACCAAGGTAGTTTCTAAGCTCTACTCCATGCTTACATTTTGTGACTCACCTTTCTTACCACATTTAGATCAGTGGGAGAGGGACTTTGGGGAAGCCTTGCCTAACTCTTTACGCCACATCATTTACATTAGGGCATGCAGAAATCTGGTTTCTGCTAGATTGCAAGAACACAATTATAAGATGTTATTTCGCTGGCATCTATGTCCGGTGAGGCTGCATAAAATATATAAGTCTATCTCTCCTGACTGTTGGAGGAATTGTGACCAGATGGGTTCATATATTCATATATGGTGGCAATGTAAATTTATTGCTCCATTTTGGCAGGAGATGGGGGCTTGGCTTACCCAAATGCTGGGAGTTTCCATAACCTTGACTCCCCAAACGGCACTGCTAAATGTACCCATAGTTGGCTTAGATACCTCACAGCAAAGGTTATGTCTCTACTCATTGGCAGCTGCCAGACTAGTAATTGCTCAGCTCTGGAAGTCGACTCGCACACCCACAGTAGGAGAAGTGATCAACAGATTGCAAACGCATAAGAGACTAGATTATTTGACAGCTATCTTGCATAAACGGGTGGCCCCTCACAATCAAACGTGGCAACCATTTACGGATATGCTTAAATAGGATCATTCCTAACATACTTCTGTTCTAGACCCTTTGGGGGGGACACTGATTTTGTAAATATAGCAGGTTGGCAGACACCCTTATAGATTTCATGATATTCACATCTTTCCAGCTAGCAGCTACAGGGGGGGGGCCGGGTGGGCTCTACCTTACTAAGATATTGCCTTACATCCGAAATGTCTTTTGATTTTCTGTTAAACTAATGGTATGGAACGTGATATAATGCATTCTCCTTATGGCGTGGGACTCTGGGGATCTAAACGTATCACTTTATGGTAAAGAGGGAATTGTTATTGTGGATAATTTGAGGTGGCTCAATACTTAATACTTATTTCTTATTATTTGTTACCTGCTCACTAGTTGTTTCACTCATATGTTGACAGTGTTAATAGGGGGACGAGGGAGGGGAAGGGGGAGAGGGGAAGAGGGGGAAAAAGGTTAAGCTTAACTAATATAGTTGTTTGAAGTACTACATATAAGGCCTGAAATTGCATTACACCGCTTATCAGAAGGATGATTGTTTGTGTTATATGTAGCTCACAGGATATAGTGTCAGTATTTCCTTGCTTGTTAGTGACATCAATGTTTTGTGATTTCTTAATGCGTGTTATATGTTCTGTGTTAAGATATTCAATAAAAATTTAAATATCAAAAAAAGAAAGACCTCCAAGAGGGGCACAGGGGAGAATCCAGCGGGATCTCCTGGAAGTACAACCTGTACCCCTGGTGGATGATGGAGAGGATCCACCAATCTGAGCTGATGGCTCTCCAATGGTCTGCGAAGGATGTAAGCCGGCCTCCGATCGGAGGGCCTCCCGCTGGCTGTATTGTCGACTGGCTTAAACCCCCTCGCAGCCAGTCAAAAATCTGTGGCAGGGATCTGCTGCAGCGATGGCTTAGTTCTGGGAACACGCTGTTGCCTAGGACAAGACTTCGGTCCGGCCCTTTGAGTCCACGCCCTCCCTGCCAGAGGACAGTACCTCCTCGGTCAGTAAAATGGTCGTCAAGGTCTCTGCCTTGAGAACCTTTTGCTCGAGGACTGGGGGTCCAAGGTACTAGCCGAGAGATGCTGCAAGGTCTCTTGATTGTCTGAGTTGTGCTACTGCCTACTTCAGAGTGAAGATCAGAGGCCCTTAGCCATGCCATATGATAAGCCTCAACGCCCACCATGGCCATTCTTGCCGCTGTCTCAAAGACATCATATGCAGACCTAACTTTATGCTTGTCGCATTCCTATTCCTGCTGCGCAACTCTCAGGAAGTCCTCCTGGAGTTGTTGAGGGAGGCGGTCCACCAACTCCTGCCCTGCTTCCAGAGGTTTCTGGAATATTGGCCCATATATAATTGGTAGCAAGCAATGTGGACTGCTAACCTAGATCCCTGGAAGACCTTATGGCCCAGGGCATCCAGGGCCTTGTTCTCATGGCCTGGGGGAGCAGAAGCATGGGTGCGAGACTTTTTCGCTTTAAGGGTTGATTCCACCACCACAGACTGGTGTGGTGGTGGCACCTCTTGAAATCTGTAGATGGTTGTACCAGGTATATTGCATAGGTCTTCCTGATTACTGGAGGGACAGAGATAGGATATTTCCAGAGCCTGCCTGCCAAGTCCTTGAAGATATCGTGGGGAATGGCAGCTACTTCTTTAGGAGCTCCACAAACTGAAGGATCTCCAGAATCTTGTGCCTGGAGTCTTCCTCAGTGAGGAACTGGAAGGGGACCAATTCCGCCATCACCCACAAATCCTGCGAATGTCATGTCCTCTGGAGGAGAGGGTTCTGAAAGCAGTTCTTCTGAGTCCCCAGAGGAAGAGACGGAAGGCTCATTTTCCCACAAGTCATAAGGGGTGTCTTCCTTGCTCCCTGGTGACAGCGGTGGGGGATGCTGAGGCACGGGGTCCTGGGCCGGGGTGCCGGTAGCCCTGCAAGTACAGACAGCCCCACGGGCCCTGGGGGCACTGTAGACACCAGGGGTATCGACAGCGTCAAGGGCCCCAGTAATCCGAGGCTCGGTGGCTACAGAACCAGTCGGGGGGGGGGGGGGGAAACTAACACACCTCCATAGCAGATGGCCCTTCCTCATCTGAGGAACCTGCAATGGAGATGGTCTCAGACCGTGGCCTCACTGGTGCACCTTGCAGCAGCAAGGGTTCCCGGGGTATCGGCATGGGTTGCATCGGCAGAGCACCAAGGAGCAGGTCCAAGCGCTCCAGCAATGGTGCTAGCATGGACGGTGCCGGCTCCAGCAGTGTTGAAGGCATTGAGAGGGCAGGCAGCTCAATACTCTGGAGGCCTCATCTCATCACTAGGTGCAACCTGCGCTCCAATTCCTCCTCGAATGCTGTCGATGACAGTAAAGCTTGAGGCGGCATAACCTGTCCAGAGCCCCAGTACCTGGAACAGATATCGGTGGGATTTGCTTTGTGCCCTCTACTTCGACACCTCATCGGCATGGGGCAGCTTCGGAGGCATCACGGACGAAGCCGGCGCCTTCCCGAGCTTCGAGTCATGAGAGGAAGGTGGCTGATGCCGGTGCTTCCTAGATTTCCCCCAGTGCTCGGCCTGGTCTTTCCCCGGTGCCGACGAGCCAGACCTAGAGAGAGAAGAAATGGCCTGGCACAATCCCCAGCACCTAGCTCTAGCTGGTGAATTGGTAAAGGAGAGGACAAGATGGTTCTAAAACCTCCGGAATCTTCCTTGCTGTGAGGTGTCAAAGTCCCTGACAGAGGCCGAGGGATTAGACTTCCTGGCGCAAAAAAGCTTGTCCATCTTATTCAAGCGTGCTAGATGACCCTTGGGGGTCATCCGAGCACAAAAAGAACAACCACGCACATTGTGCGACGCCTCCAGGCACAAGAAGCAGACCTCATGGGGGTCTGTGATGGACATGGTCCAAGGGCACTAGGGGCAGTAGTGGAACCCAGAGGAAGCCATCGAGAAAAACAACAGTCGAGCGGTCAATGGCCGGTGGCCACCAGGGGACAGCAGAGTCAGTAATCGACCGCAAAGAAAGTGATTTACTTACTGTGAAGCCTTTAACTAGGGCCGGGAGAGTTCGAGGGACCCGGCGTGGGAGACATTGAGAAGGACAACTCGAATTTAGGATTACCCGAAGGGGGGGGGGGGGGGAGGAAAGAGTGTGAGCTCCACAACCTTGAGGCAATAGCTCTGTGGAAAAGAAGAAACTGAAGAGGAACCCCACGTGGAAGCGTGGATAGTGGTATGCTGGGTGTGCTCACTGTGCCTAGTGAAAGTTCTACAAACTTTGACAGACGTTTTCCAAGCTGAGCTCCATCTGATGATGTCACCCACATGTGAGGACTCCCATCCTGCTTGTCCTAGGAGAATATAAAGATTAATTATAAAATATATGCATGATCTGTGCTATGTAGATTTTATTAGGATAATTAAGGTGAGGTTTGCATGGAGGAGAGGGAGAGGAAGTCAGTGCCAATGGCAGTTACGTGTTAGGGGACATTTTCTGGGCTAAGATGGTTCACTTCAGGTACCCATCTGTTGCCGAATCCCAGAGGGAATATTTGGCATCTGGGTGTTATTGACCTCATTAGGAAAAATTCCAACTTGCCCAGTATTCTGAATGCCTTCTATTGCTAAAATGTACACTTCTGTTCTCATCCTTGCCTGTCTTTTGGTCTTCTTGCATACTTGACATTATTTATGGCCTCTTGAACTTCTACTTCTAGTAGTTTATTAAGACATCCAGTAAATCACTGCAAAGTGAGCATCATAATCAAAGACATGTAGATCTTTAGCTGTTACTCATCTGCTGACTTCTGCCAACACAAACTATTGAAAACAGCATTGCATGCTTCCTGGCTGGTATTCCTCCCAACATGCCAACACCAGAAAGCTTATGAGAGGGAGATTTGGTGAAAGAATGGGGGAGATGTATGAACTCCCTACAGAAACACATTGGAGTCAGGAAATTTGGAAGGAGGAGACTGAAGAGAGCGACCTGCCTTTCAGGGAAACAAAAAGCATTCCCTCTCCTAGACAGAATCATGAACTGTAGATCCACTTACCAACCAAGACCATGGAAAGAAAGATTTTATTAAAGTTACAAATCAACTGTACCATACCTTGTAAGAGTATTGCTATTTGGGCCGTAGCTAAGTGTCAGGTCAGAACCCAGCACGTCCTTGCAGTATGCGTAAAAGGCTCTGATCACTTCAAGGAACAAATCCCCAACAACTTGAGGCCCTGCAATGAGAATAAATTTGGACCATCAAACATGGTCAAGTTCAGCAGCACAGGCAATTCATGGAGAGGTGAGAGAATGAGCATCCTGACCTGCAGGACTCCAAACAAAATCACATGCTCAAAACAACATGCACCTGTATCTTTCATATCACTGTGTGTTTGAGTCCCCCTTGGGCTAATTATAATGTAGTGCCTTTCCTTCAAATTGTAAATGTACAGAGTGTGATCACATAGCTAAACATCCGGCACAGTGTGGCAATTACATTCTGCTGCCAGAAGTTCCTAAGATGGAACAAAACATAATGCATCTTTGACAAAGAATCTGCAAGTGAGGCAACAAAACTAAGAGAGTGTACTGTATTTCTCAGTAGGGATGGGAGAACTCAGCTGGAACCAATAAACAAAATAACTTTGCCGTCTTCCGCTGTCACCGACCTACTGGGGATCAGTCAGAATCCAGGCCAGACCAAAAAAAGGTTATAAGCCTCACTTAAATTACAAAAATAATAAAAGTATACATTCTAAGGCTGTTCTCCAATGAACAGCTAGGAGACAGTCTTCACAGGCTCCTGCAAACTCAGTGGGTCATTTGTTTGGTTTTTTTTAAGAATCGGTTTGAGTTTCCAATTAAACATCATTAGAAACAGTATAATAACATTAAAGACAATAAACAAAGTGTGAAGTCAAAGAATACATATCAACATTTCAAAATTATCAGCTTTGGACCTGAACAATAGTCTCTATTTTCTCATCCCCCATATTTCCTCCTCCCCTCCCTATCCTTCCCCATCTCCCGTAATACTCTGCATAGCTCTGTTTAGAAACCAGACAAGAATGAAAATAAAAGTTGAGATATTGAAGGATCACACTCATACAATTAATTCTAAGCCAAATAAAGAGCTTATCTCTGGGCTCTACAACCAGTCTTTGATGATCCGTAATAAACATGCTGCATTATAATAGCGTAAATTGGAGAAGACCAAGTCACATCTTCCTTGGGAACCAAAATAGTAGCAAATTTCTATCTTGATTTCATGTGGTTCCAAAAGAACAGAGAACAAATTTTCTGCAATAGAAGCACCTCTTTTCTCCGCAAAAAGAAGGGAACCATTTGTAGAACATATTATAGCTTGGGAATTAAAATCATTTTTACCAGGGCTAAGTGCCTCCAGCTATTTTAATTTCTTTTGGAAATCTTGTATAATGCGAGCAATGTTATACCTATACCACCTATCCGTGTTTTTATGCACTCTTATTCCCAGATATTTTATAGTTTCACTGACCCACTTTAATGGAAAGCGATCCCACATACTTTGCAAATGTCCCGCAACATCAATAGCTCAGATTTTGACAGGTCCAGTTTAAGGCCAGAGAAACTGCCAAAATTAGAAATATCTAATACTAATGTAAGAGATTTAAGGGCATCTGTAAGTATCATCAACATATCATCTGTAAATAGCATCACTTTTAAAATCTGTTTACCCAGCTTAACACCTCGAATATTGGTGTTTTGCTTAAGTTTGTGAATTAGAGGCTCCAATGACAAGATATACAAAAGTGGAGACAGTGGGCAGCCTTGCCTAGTACCTCTGCCCAAATAAAAGACACAGAAAGTGGAGCATTAAAAGCCTAGGGTTCTGCATATAAAATCTGAATGGCCGTTAATATTGGACCCTTAAAGATAAATTGCTGTAAAGCTGCAAAGCGGAACTACCAAGACACCCTATCAGAAGCTTTTTCAATGTCAAAACTTACCAAAAGAGGGTTAACTGCAGAAACATTTCTGCAACTCTCCAGTGTAGCTAGTAATCATCTAACATTAGCTGCTGAATGTCTACGGCACAAAACCGGTTTGTTCTTCAGAGATTAGGCAAGGCAAGATCGGCTTAAGTCTATTAGCCCAGATTTTGGCATAGAGAGTTTAACATCTAAATTTATTTATTTATTTGTATGCTTTTATATACCGAGGTTTAGCGAAAGGCCTTCACTCTGGTTTACAGGTATAACAATAGTTTACAAAAAGATCAACGTTTACATTCATAACTATGGGAGGTGGTGCAGGCCTTCACTCAGAAGAACAATTAAGAGAACATAGGTTTATAAGAACAGACATGAGGATTAGAAAGTAACTGTGGGAGGTGTTAAAACCAGAGACAAATGAATCATTTAGTAAATTAAATTAAATAATGAAATGGGTCTATAGGACCCTTGGGTCCATTAAATCTTCACCCGGTTTAGGTAGCACTGTTATGAAAACCAGCTTCATAGTTTCAGGAACTGCTTGATCGTGCACCAAATGATTAAATAAATCTCTCATCAATGGAGAGATCAAATCCTTAAGGAACTATAAAACAATCCTGTTAGAACATCTGGCCCTGATGCCTTATGAGGTTTTAGCCCATTGATCACCTCCAATACTTCATGTGCAGAGACTGGGCCATTTAATCTCTCAATCTGCTGGTCAGTCAGCTGTAGTAAATGTATATTTTGGAGAAACTGCTCCTGATTTTGCACATCTGAACTCTCAGCTGTATACAGCTGCTGATAAAAACCTTTAAAAATTTGTTTTGTTTGATGGAAGTAACCGTAGTCCCTGTTGGATGCTTTATATTACTAATAAATTTAGAGTGTACTTGGGCTTTAACTAGATTAGACGCATGCTAGCCAGACTTATTACCATGTAAGAATAACCTATGTTGAAAAAGAAACATCATCCCCAAGACTCTGATGGAGTAAATCATTTAAAAGAAGCTGGGTGCTTCAAAATTTACTCCTCCCGATTATCTCTATTCCATTGAGATTTATAGTAGGTCATTCTCTTCTCAAGTTCTAATTGTGAGCACAGCACATTGAATTCCCGCCTTTTTTTTTTTTTTTTTTACTAAAGGTTTTATTAGGTTATCATAAGAAACAAAATAAACAGCACAACAGTGCACAACTACACATCACATGAGATACAAAAAACTATGTCGTGGGCCCTCCCCCCCCACCCAAAATCCCCCCCCACCCTCCCTACATCCATGTGCTCAATAGAAAGATTATAGAGTCCAAGAGCCAGAGATATTGTCATTGAAAGAGGTGGCATCACCAGAAATGGAGACAGTGGTGAAACAGTACCATTTAAACAGATCCAATATATCGTATAAGGCTACTCAGGCATAGTCATTGTTTGGTTTTTCTCCCATTGTAGATAAGGGGACCAGATTGCCTGAAACTTTGAGATGTCCGCGTGAAGGTCTGCCGTAATCGCCGCCAGCTTGCAGGAAAGATGAACTTTATGTTGTACTACCTTCAGCGAAGGTACTTCTACTTGTTTCCACGCTTTGGCAATTGTCAGTCTGGTTGCAATAAATACTTGATGGCAGAATAGTGTTTGATTTTTTCTGAGGGTTAAAGGTGGGTGATGTAGGAGCATAAAGCTGGCCTCACATAGGCCAGAAACATTCAAGAGACTCTCCAACCAGTTCGCCACCGCGATCCATAGGCCCTGCACTTTCGGGCACTGCCACCAAATATGAAAAAAGGTGCCCAGGTTTCTGCAGCCCCTCCAACACTGAGTGTCCAGCTGTGGGTATCGGCGCTGTAAGAGGGAAGGCGTTAGGTACCAGCGTGTTATCATTTTGTAGCAATTTTCCTGGTAAAGTGCAGAGACAGAACACTGACGTGCCTGCCGGTATATGTGGAGCCAGGCCTTTGGCGTTAGCATCAGTCCCAGATCATGTTCCCAGTGACCCGTATGTGGAAAGGGGGTCTCATCGACAGTAGCTAGAAGAGCATAGATTTTAGAGATCATCCCTCGGGTTTTATCAGCCGCTGCGCAAAGATTTTCAAACTGAGATTTCCCCCGCTTTATGGAGTCCAGAATTTGAGGTGACCGGAGGAAGTGAAGTATTTGACTCCCAGCTAAGAAATCAGAAGAAGGTAGTTTATACAGAGTCTGAAGCTCCGACCAAAGTCATCAAAGTCTCGCCTTTAAGCAAGTGTTCAATACGAGTGATTCCTTTCCGTCGCCAAGCACGGAAAACTCCATATTGGCGGCCCGCTGAGAATTGCGAGTGGTGATAAAGGCTAGTGGAGTGAAAGTAACAGCGGTCTCCCATCAGTTTCACCTTCCAGCGGTCCCATATACGCAACATAGTGTCCAGGGCCCCCGTCTTCTGCCCCGAATGTGTCCAAGTATGCCGCGGTTGCCAAAATAGTGCAGGGAGTGGCACTCCCCCGAGGACCTGTTCCTCAAAAGAGGCCCATTGCTTTGGAGACCGTCGACTATGAGCATCGGGGATCGCCTTTAATTGGGCCGCAACATATAACCAGACTAAGTTCGGGATCCCAAGACCCCCGCGGTCACGAGGTTGATACAAGAGGCGCCGTGACACCCTGGGTGGGCGCTTGCGCCAGATAAAGTCAAAGAGAATCTTCTGCCAGGCGCGTAGTATCGCAGAGGAAATGAAAATGGGGATGGTATGGAAAAAGTACAGAAATCGAGGGATAACATTCATTTTGCCAATTGCCACCCTCCCCAGCCATGAATACTGCCCCCTGTCCCAGAGATGGAGATCTTGTCTAATTTTTTTCAGCAGTGGTAAATAATTGAGGCGAAATAACTCGTTAAGATTCGCTCCTATATGTACTCCTAAATATTTTAACACCGTATGTGAGACTTTAAAGGGATATTGGTGTGCCAACTCTCCCATAACCTCGGGCTTAGCAGTTATGTTTAATATTTCCGTTTTGTCCATGTTAACCTTAAAACCAGACACCGCGCTGAACGCCCGCAGTTCTTCTGTGACTCCTTCGATGGATTCCAATGGGTGTGTGAGGGTGAGTAGAATGTCATCCGCAAATAGCGAGATCTTCATGGGATTGGGCTCCATGGGCACCCCCGCAATCGAGGGCGAACCATGCACCCTAGTCGCCAAGGGCTCCAAGAACAGCGCGAACAATAAGGGTGATAGGGGGCAGCCCTGTCGAGTCCCACGCTGAACTGGGAAGAGATCCCCATATTGCCCATTAACCTTAATTCTAGCTCCAGGGTCCTGATATAAACACTGAATCCAACGCAAGAAGCCCGGGCCAAAGGACATTTTCTCCAAAATGGCGAATAAAAAGTCCCAATGAACTAAGTCGAACGCCTTTTCTGCGTCAATGGCCATCAGTATCAAAGGGACCTTGGCTGTGGTGGCCCACCATATCGCGTCTGTCACCTTTCGCACATTGTCAGCAGCCATCCTACGGGGAATAAATCCAACCTGGTCACTATGTACCAACAAGGGCAGGACGGTATTAAGCCTGGCAGCTAGCACCTTGGCCAGGATTTTAGATCGACATTGATCAGTGAAATAGGGCGGTACGACCCACAGTGCGCTGGGTCCCTGCCCGGCTTCGGGAGAACAGTGATACCCTCCACGTTGGTATGGGGGGGCAATTGGTCTCCATCTCGCAGCCCATTGAAATAGTCGGTCAAGGGGCCCACTAAATGGGTGCTAAACTTTTTATAATAACCCCCAGAAAAACCGTCCAGACCTGGTGATTTACCCGCTTTAAGATCCCGTATAGCCTCCTGTATCTCAATAGCCTGGATAGGCGTCTCTAAATAAGTTTGCTGGGATTTGGTCAGGGAGGGTAAGGGCATCGTCTCAAGGTATTGGTCCACCTGGGCCCCAGTAATAGAAGGGTCTGCCATATATAGCTGGGTATAATACTTTGTAAAGCAATTTCGTATATCTTTAGTCGCCGTCAATATGACACCCTGCTTGTCCCGTATCTTTGCTATATTGGCCAAGTAAGCTCGCTGCTTAAGCATCCACGCTAGAAACCGCCCTGCTTTATTATTGCCTTCAAAATAGCGTTGTTTGGCCCTGAGCATGGCATGGGCGATATGTTCAGCGTTTAACAGGTGCAGTTCAGTGCGCTTAAGCCGGAGGCGAGCGAGAGTAGCTCGCGCCTGATAGTGGGAATGTTCCCGCGTTAGCGCTGCGATATCATGTAACAAAGCGGCTCGCTTTGCGTCTCTCTGTTTCCTCAATGCAGAGGAGAGCGCCAACAGGTGCCCTCGCATAACCGCCTTGGAGCCCTCCCAATAAATCCCCACATCCCGTACCGTCCCCTTATTCAATGTGAAATATTCCCGCAGGTGGGCCGCCAGCAGTTCACTATGTTTGGGGTCCCGTAAGAGTTCGTCTCGAAGGCGCCAGAACCTAGTTCCGGGAGCAAGGTCCATCAGAGCAACAGTGAACCATACCGGGGCGTGATCAGAC
Organism: Rhinatrema bivittatum; assembly: GCF_901001135.1. Lineage (NCBI taxonomy): Eukaryota > Metazoa > Chordata > Amphibia > Gymnophiona > Rhinatrematidae > Rhinatrema > Rhinatrema bivittatum. Next base: position 235,409,509 of record NC_042619.1, read on the forward strand.
CACGTTATGTCCCCTATGCCTATATCCAACACCTGATTCTGTACCCCTTTATCCACAAGCAAAAAGTCAAGTCGAGAATAGGTATCATGGGGGTTAGAGTAAAATGTATACGTTCTAGATGTAGGGTTCCGTTGTCTCCAGATATCTATTAGACTCCACTCATGCATTATTGTTGTCAAGGAGGAGGTGGCCTTCCAGCTCCCTGCCTTTCTGGGGTTGGAGGAGTCCACCCTAGGGTTCCGTACCACATTATGATCCCCACCCCAGATCAGTATTCCTTCAGCAAAAGTGGACAACACGCCTTCCAATTTCTGAAAAAAGAGATGCTGATCCACATTTGGTGCATAGATACTGACTATAGTATACAAGTGCCCATCTAGCTGTATTTTTAAAAATAAATAACGTCCCCCCGGATCAGCGACATGAGATTTGTATTCAAAAATTACGGAGTGGGCTAGTAGTATACCCACCCCTGCATATTTAGAGGTAGGGGAACTAGAAGCAAAATAGCCATGAGGGTAACCTGCAAAGCGGAGCAAGTATTCATGATGTTTCCTAGTGTGGGTCTCTTGTATAAGTGTGATATCTACATTTTGTCGTCTCAAATCTCGGAGGAGATGGTGACGTTTTATGGGGGTGTTAAGTCCCTTTACATTCAGGGACCATATCTTCAGAGCCATAGTGTAAACCAAATAAGTCTAAGGTAACCACATTGCTGTATCAGAGCATGATCGCCATCCTGGACTTCCCCAGCATCCTGAAAAAACCATTCAGTGTCCCCAGAGCACATGGATGTAAAACTCCCTTCCCCCCCCACTCCAATTCCCAGTATATCCCCCATTGGGATAACTCCTGAACCGGGGGTCTTAGTAACCAGCGAGAGAAAGAGATCGCTCCCCCGGCTTAAAAAAGAATTGCGCCGCCCTTATTCAGCCAAGAACCTATTTATCATAACAATGCAGTCAACACTTGAACCATAAGCTGTAATACAGGGGACCCAGAACCCCATCAATTTGTGAGTAAAAGAATGAAAAAGAAAAAGATCACCAGTCCCTTCATCCTATGGATCCGGAGGTGGGTGCGGCCTGCACTCCAGGTGGTGTTCGCCGCTGTCTTTCCAAGCGGCGTTTGTTGCCCACCCGTTGCCAACGTGGTGTCTTCGGAATATTGTGCAACTGGGAGTCAGTGGTCGCAGCTACCAATGGCAAGGGGAGTTGTAGCTTGAGAAACACCTCTGTCGCTTCAGCCAGGGAGCGAACCCGAAAAGAGCTCCCCTGTACTTCGAACTGCAGGCCAAAGGGGAATGTCCACTTATAGCGTATGTTCCGGTCCCGCAGCGTGCTTGTGACAGAGCGAAATTCAAAACGTTTGCGCAGGGTGGTGGCCGCAAGGTCAGTAAAAATGCTTAGTTTGTGTCCTTCCCATACCCATTCACGGCGTTTTCGGGAGGTTGCATACAATAGCTCTTTGTCCCTGAATGTCTGCAGGCATACCAAGATGTCCCGTGGTTTCTCAGAGGTCTTGGGTCCCAGGGTCCTGTGCACCCGTTCAATGCGAAAGCCGGGGCCTCCTGTCTCAGCCCGCTCCCCCTCGGCCCCTGATTCCTGCATGAGGTATTGAAACATTTTTTGCACTACTACCTCACAGTCCGCATAGCCTTCCGTTTCAGGTACTCCTCTGATGCGTAAGTTGTTTCGGCGGGACCGGTTTTCGAGGTCCTCTACCTTGTCGGCAAGCAATGCCTGTTCCTTCATGCTGTTTTGAAGCGCGTCGGCCATTTTGTGAAGCGTGTCAGCGTGACCCTCCACCTTAGTCTCCGTTTCATCTACTCTGTATCCCAGCGCTGCCAAATCTTCGCGGAGCTCAGTCATATTCTGCAGAAGGTCAGCTTTATGCTGTTTCATGTCCGCCCGCAAGCCAATGAACCAGTCTCTCATCTCAGCCCGCGACGGCAGGTCAGAGATCGCTTCAGGAGCTGGATGGTCCACCGCCGCCTCGGTGCTTGGGCCTGCAATCGGATCCGGCTCGGGCTCCCTGGGTTCCAGCCCCGATTTCGAATATGTGTAGTGGGTTAAATCGCAGCCCGACTTAATATTCGCCATCCTGGGTCCTCGGGCTATCGAGTGCAGTAGGTGGTTCGAGGAAACTAGCACAAAAAACGAGGTTCTGGCCGGTTGCAAAAAAGAATAGCCGGGAGCTCACTGATTATGCGACCATTCCCCCCAGTGACGTCAGCGCGCCCCCCGAATTCCCGCCTTTTTGATGCTACTTTATAAGAGAAATCTTGAAAGGTTTTAAATTGGGGAGTTCTGATATTTAAGAAAAGATATTTTAAATGAGGTCTGCCAGACTGACTGCTTGTGGAGAAAGTTAAAAAATCTGACGATAACACCATGAGGCCTTGAGTCGCCTTCTTCGGTCCCATCCTGTGTGCTCTCTCAATCATCAAGGTGCCTCTTGATTCTGGTAAACCTAACGTATCTAGGAGCCACTCTAAGTATATTTGCGAGTTTCTGCCCCTCAGTCGTTTCTGCATTTCCGATGAAACGCAAATTGTGTTGCAAGAGGTTTTCTAATTCCTCCAACTTTTCATCTTGGACTGCCACTACTTTCCCAAGTTTTTGCAGCTTCCGCCCTGCTTCTAGCACATCATCCTCTATTACTGATGTGCAGCCTTCCACAATCTCTAATCTCAGGCCAATATCACTGGCAGATTCTATTTCTGCAATTTGGGCTGATATGGCCTCAAGTTTACTCACAAGGGCCTCCAATACTGCCACTGTGATCAAACTCACCACACTCTCATTGATTGGTCCCGACTGAGCGTTGCTCATGGTGGCCGCCATTTTCTCCACTCCAGCCTTATTCTTTTCTTTCTCCTTTTTCGCCGGCTTGGCAGGCATACCAGTAGGAGATTTGTACATATATTTGTCAATATTCATAAAGAGCTGCCCAGCACAAGTCGCTGAACTCCAGTGATGTCACGGATGCAGTGGATTATTTCCAATTTCAAGGGTTGGCACCTGGAGCATGGCAAGAAGCATCTTCCTGTGTTCACCGCATCACGTGATGCCTCAGCGGGTCATTTTAACCCTCAGGTTTTGTAGTAATAATGAAAGCAAAACTATGCAGATTGTTAAGCAATAATGAATGCAAACCTAAGAAATTACCTGTAAGATTTGTGCCTGTACTTTTCTGGACAATATGCACATACTTCTAGATAAACAAACGTCAGAGTGTTATTCTGACATCCGCTCCAGGAGATACCTCTTCAGTCTATGGGTAAAAGTATCTGTGTTCTTGAATGGTGTGGATAGTTTTACCTGTAGACAGGCTGGACAATAGCGAAAGCCCAGGGGAATAGCCTGATTTCCGCATGCACGATAGCATTTTATCCACGGAAAGAGCTTTCGTTATTGTCCTCTCAAAGGGGGTGGGGGGAAGAAGGCAGTTTCCAAATTCTATACCTAATTGCAAAGTTCGTGGCTACTGTGTATTCACTGACCTTATGCCTAGTTTTCAAAAGGGAAAGTGAGTACACATTGTCCCTTTGAGAACAGTCCATGGGTACAGAGGACCAGAAGAATATGCACCTGGTCTTTGCATGGAAAAAATTTCAATAGGCAAAAGTCCAAGTAGATTCAAACACAGAATTGGCACATGTTATTCCCTCCCTACCCCCTCAAAAGAAAAAAAAATGCCTTTGAGAATGTGTCCTCACTATAAGCATGCAGGATCTGGAAGACTATGCATATTTTTAGCCAGTTTGAGGGAGTATGATTGTCAGCCAGCCAATTTTTTCAGGAAGATCACTTTTTACTGTTCTAAAAGGCTTTGAAAGTCATCCTCTGTATGAAGCATTACAGCATGGGTGCTCAAATTCAGTAATCAAGAGTCACAGACAGACATGTTTTTCAAGATATCCATAATGAATATGGATGAGATATTTGCATAGACTAGAGGCAATGCATGCAAATCTCTCTCATGCACATTAATTGTGGATATCCTGAAAACAGACCTGTTTTTGGCTCTTGAGGATCAGAATTGGCCTGCATTACAGCATTCTGAACATTATGAGCCCACAGGGGGAGTAGTATCAATGTAAAGACCTACCTAAGGGGCAAATAAAGGAAGCACAACCAAGCAACACTACAGGCCATGGGGTAGCCAGGTTGGAACCAGAAGGTTACACCTCAGCAAAAGTCATCTGGGTTGAAGCCAGCAGGTTGGTGGTGGCCAGGCCTTGTTCAGCAAGCCACAGGACCTAAGTAGCCAGATGCTCATTCATTTTGATAGCTATTTAAAAATTGTTACAAAGCTTGGTGGTCAGATATTAGGAGGGAGGCTGGGTATTGAATTAAGTAAGATACTATGTTTTAAAGCTCAAAGCGATCAGACTTGCAGGCCTGGCAGTTAAAATATATCCTTAGCTGAAGCAGGGGAGGGCGGAGCCAAGATGGCGGCAGCTTAGCAGCACAGCTCCGTTGCTGTCCGTTCTTCTCCAGGAACTGCGTTTGTTTCTTTTTGTTATTATGCCCCCGAAAAGGAAAGGATGGGTCCGCGTGTATCCTGCAGCGCCATCCCTTCCACCAGGACAACGAACCATCACAGAGCTGGCTGCAAACTATCCTAGAACGGAGGAGCCATGCTCCGTGGAGGTGACCACAGGAGGAGCCGTGGCCGATACTGGAGAAACCAGCTTGAGCCCTCCATCTCACCGACGCCTCCAGCGCTGATTCCCCAAAACTGAGGGGAGATATGATAGAGGTCTTTAAGATCATGAGAGGTCTTGAACGAGTAGATATGACTCGGTTATTTACTCTTTCGAATAATAGAAGGACTAGGGGGCATTCCATGAAGTTAGAAAGTAGCACATTTAAGACTAATCGGAGAAAATTCTTTTTCACTCAACGCACAATAAAGCTCTGGAATTTGTTGCCAGAGGATGTGGTTAGTGCAGTTAGTGTAGCTGGGTTCAAAAAAGGTTTGGATAAGTTCTTGGAGGAGAAGTCCATTAATGGCTATTAATCAATTTTACTTAGGGAATAGCCACTGCTATTAATTGCATCAGTAGCATGGGATCTTCTTAGTGTTTGGGTACTTGCCAGGTTCTTATGACCTGGATTGGCCACTGTTGGAAACAGGATGCTAGGTTTGATGGACCCTTGGTCTGACCCAGCATGGCAATTTCTTATGTTCTTAAGTCAGCATAAGATTGAGAGCTTCTTCTCTTCCATGCTGATACAGCTGCAGGGGTGGTGAGGAGCGAACACCACCCCCGCTGGCAGAGGAGATCTCGCTCAGCCCCTACGCTCCTGTGACACAGTCTCTCCCCCCCCCCCCAAGCCCCCTTGGGCTGATCCCTGCGAGTCATTTGTCAGCCTTGGCCTCCCTGTTTGGAACTAGGGGTGTGCTGGCCTTACCGGGAGAGGAAGCGAAGAATACAGGGCCTGCTTCCGACGCCACCGCAGCAGCTGTTGGGGAAACTTGTACAGAAGTTCCCACTGAAGTTCCTACCTCCATTATTCCTGGGGAGATTCCCTTGGTTACTCTGATGACGGATTTGGATCAGGACCCTAACATCCTACCGAGGGAAGGAGGTGCCGTTTAACTAACCCCACAAAAAATTCCTCAGTATAAATATTTAATACTTATTGAAAATAAATATGTAGGACCTTCATGAGGACAGCTTGAAAATGTAGATAAGCTGTATTCCCCTCGAGTCCACTTTTACTTTATTTATTCTTTTATCAAAACATTTTACTTTTGTTTTTCCTAAAAACCATCACAGTCCATGAAGATCCCTACCCTAAACCTGCACGGAATGCTTTAGTATCAATTGAATCTGCAATTGCCTCTTTGACAAGTTTTCCTAGAGACTAACAAACGTGGAATAAATACAGAGAAACTGGCTACACATGATACAAAATTAAATTCTATGGAAAAAAGAATTGCTTCTGTGGAAAAAATTCAAAAAATTTAGTGCAGTCTGAATTTGTTCATGTTAAAAAGTTGGAAAATATCGAGAATTCTTTAAGGTGTCTTAATTTAAGGGTTCTTAATTTCCCCATTGTCAAAATGATCCCTTTGGTGGATTTTTTCAAGAGCTACTTGGTTAATATTCTTAAGATACCAACAGAAGCTCTGCCTTTAATTACAAAGGCTTACTATTTGCCTCAAAATGTGATGGAAGCTCCTGAAAGTGAACCTCAAGATCAACGATGCATGAATATTACAGATGTACTGGAGTTGACTCAAGAAACTAAAATTTCACAAAGAGGGACTATGTTAATTTCCTTTGCCTTCATGAATGATAGAAATATGTTTCTCAGATTTTTCTTTAGGAATAGGAGTTTGCTATTTCATGGTCTGAAAGTCTGGATTTATCCAGATATTACCAGGATAACCCAGGAAGGGAGAAGAAAATTTCTATTAATGAGACCTGAGGCATTGTCACGGGGAGCTCAGCTTATATTACGTTATCCATGTAAATGGATAACGTAACTAATAAAAGGATATCCATGTAAATGGATATCCTTTTTAAAACTCCAAGTTTTAAAAAGGATAAGATCTCTCTTCCACGCCCAAGATTTCAGAACGATCCTCCAAGCAATTATTTTCTCAAAGTTAGATTACTGTAACACTATTCTACTTGGTCTCCCTTCCTCCTACACCAAACCGCTCCAAATGGTACAAAACACAGCAGCCCATTTACTAACAAACACCAGGAAAAGAGACCATATTTCCCCAATTCTAAAAGACATTCATTGGTTACCAATTCACTTCAGAATCTCTACAAATCCATATCCTTGATATACAAAATCATCCATCAACACACCACAATTGACCTACAATTTCCTCTCCGCTTACACAACTCCACAAGACCTACCAGAGACGCATACAGAGGATCCCTCCATGTACCCCCTACTAAAACCACTAGTCACATTACCTTAAGAGATCGAGCCCTCTCCACAGCTGGCCCACTGTTATGGAACTCCATCCCTCCCGATCTCAGACAGGAGCCTTGCCTCCTAACCTTTAGAAAGACTCAAGACTTGGCTGTTTATGCAAGCTTTCCTCGCCATCAACATATCCAACACAGCAGCTGTACCTCTTCTCCTTGTATATAATTTAGTCTCTGCTAAATTATCTTTATTTCCTCTGATCCCAGTTCAATAGTCCTTGTTAATTGTAACTGCTTTCTTCAACACGTTATTTCTGTTTTTGATGTATTTATTGCACCCCTGTTTATTTGTAAACCAGCATGATGTGATCATTTCATGAATGCCGGTATATAAAAACCTTAAATAAATAAATAAATAAATAAATGCATAGTGAAATTCCAAAATGCAAATTATGTTTTTTTGAGCCATCACAATTACAGCCTTTTTTGGATGCGCACACCTAAGAGTCACTTATTGTCGAATGGCATTTAAATTGTGTTGGTAATGCTCCTTTTTCTTACTACATAGAAACATTGCTTGATTTTCTTTTCTTGGATTCTCCCCTATATTTCCTAATGTGTGGGAGAGATAGTAATTTGATTTTCTTCATTCTATTTTATTCCCCTTCTGTATAAACTGATTTACAGATTGTTTCTCCCTTGCTGCTACAATGTATTTTGCGTTATATTGTTAAACGCATTAAAAATAAAATAAAAAAACACAAAACATACCAAAGGTCAGCTGGGCATTTCCTCACCTTAATGAAATTTGAACCACAACTTCTTTAAAAAAAAAAAAAAAAAAAAAAATCTCTGAAGTTCTTACCCCCATTATCTTAAAAGCTACTGGATGTGCGCAGCACTGAACATATACAAATATGAGAGAGCCCTTGCTCCGTGGAGCTTACAATCTAGCCGATACAAATAAGACATCAACAAGGCTATGACCAGGGACAACCAGATTTAAAAACAATGTATTCACAGCACAGCACCATAACTGCAAGGTACTACTACTTTAAGAATCAATCCCAAGAATTACTATTCACCTTTTGGGGTTGGATAAGCTGAAAGTTGAAAGAAAATGGATAAAAGTAAACTCCTATTTACATATACTGGTAAAACATGAGCATCATCATTTCAAGAGATCACAGAAATAAAGCAAGTTTGCTTACCTGGAAATGGGGTTCTCTGTACGCAGCAGGATGAATTACCCAGAACAAGTGTGTGACATCATCTGACAGCACTGACATGGACCCAGTTGTCGGAGCTCAGTAAAGACTTTATTGAGCATGTGTGAGAGTTCCTACGTGCTGCCTCAAGAGCCCCTCAATCTCTTCTAGAGTTTAAGCATTAGCAAGAAAGTCAACTCTCCAGGGAGTTGGTGGGTATTAAGTATGGCTGATTCATCCTGCTCTCTAAGGAGAACCTTATTTACAGGTAAGTTTTCTTTGTCAATAAGCAGACATAATGCATTAGGAGTCCCAAGTTAAGTGATTGCTTTGCCATACAACCATCAAGTCAACCCATCCCCACCAGAATGAGCGTGGACTACTGGGTGAACAAGCTGTGCAGAACTCCTTGCTTCAAGTTACTGTCTCCATGGGACATGCTGTCCAGACAACAGTGAGATATGAAGGTGTGAACAGATGACAAAGTAGCAGCTTTGCAAATGTATTCAATAGAAGTGTCCCCGAGATAAGCCACTGAAGTCGCCAAAGCTCTCATTTGAAGCTTAACAGAGACTGTAAACTGTAAGCCAGCAAGTATGCAACAGTGCATTACAGAGTCCACTAACCAATCGGTCAGAGTTTGTTCGCCAACTTCCTTTCCCTATCTAGTGGGATCAAAAGACACAAGCAGTTGGCAGGCTTGACAGTTTAGTTTAGTTTTAATATACTGTGTTTCTTATATACACAGAGGATAACTTTAAAACAAGTACATGCACCCACATATACAGACACAGATGCACACATGTATATTACATCATGCGTGCAATTGATGAAAATCAGAATATCCTCCACTGCTTTAGGAAGGAATAAGGAGGAGACTATTGCATGTTCAACATCCATCCATGAGGGCCAGCAGTGATAGGTTCAGATGGAAGAGCCTGCCTTCCTCCTATACAATGAGTCAGAAAGTCTACAGGAGACTAAACTGACTAATGGACAAGATAATGGATGCTACATTTGCCGTGGCTAGGCTGATGCTATAAAGATTATCCTCACCTTGTACTGAAGGACCTTCTGGACAGTCCTTGTGAATAGGGGGAGAAAAAAAAAATCATAAATCGGTGGGTATGCATAGAGTAGACCGATGCTCTAGTCTAAAGCAAAAGCATCAGGAGCTGCTCTGTAGCAACTCAGATGCATGGAGCACATCATCCCAACCTTTCTATTGTTATCTGAGCAAACAGATCGATCATTGGGCTCTCCCAGTGACTGAACAAGTAATCCACAATTCCTTGACCCAGGGACCACTTGTGCAGTTGTAACGCTCTGCTGATGCCGTCCATCAACATGTTCTGGATTCCCGGAAGGTACATGCACCTGGTTATGTGCACTGTAATAACCTGAATATGACCAGATTTGAAGGGCCTTCTGGCAAAGGGCATAAGCACTCAGACCTCCCTGCTTGTAGATGTAGACAGTCACTTAGTTGACCGCCTGGATCAAAATTCTCTTTCCTGAAAAAAGATGAGAGAAAGTCATTCAGCTAAATTTTAAAAGCCCAGCATGCACAAAAACTGGGAGATGCACGCATGGCTGGGTTGTATGCATGCCAAGCACATTTTAAAAACGATCCAGCCAAGCACTTATCTCCTGGTACACGCAGAAGTGCCGGGTTCTGTCAAAGGGGCAGGCCAGGACAGTGGCCATTAAGCCCTGACCTGGGGAAGCGCGTACCGGCAGCCAGCCTGCATGTGGAACTTACTCCTGCTCGGAGGAGTGGGTAGGTGGGTAGGTAGGTGGGTGGGTAGGTGTCCCCCCCAAAAAAAAAAAAAAGGTTAGTTGGTGCAGACTGGGAGGAAACTGGGCAAAGTCCCAATTGCATTGCCATGCGTGCTTTAAAATATTCCTCCCCCTGCACGCATGAGTCATGACCCGCCCGCACGTGCACATGCCATTGTAAAAAATTTGGGCGTGCATGTGCGCATGGGTATCATATTTTATAACAAGCACGTGGCGACACACACATATTATTAAATCGCCGCATCCATGTGCACGTGCAGGGAACTACGTGAGTCTTTGAAAATCGACCCCTTAGAGCACAGTAGGTGGCCCGCAGCTACAAGTGGTTGATGTGTAGATATCTCTCCACCAGTGTGGAAAACCCCCCCCGCACACACACACCTTGAAGGAGGTGTTGGTAGTCAGAATCACTTGATGCAGTGGAAGGCATAACAAGAGACTCACATTAAGAACCTACAGATTAATTCACCAAAGGGATGGTCACAGATTTGGTGGGAAAATGGCTGATCCCATTGACTTTGCACTGAAGTCCCCGCATGTGCAGACAAGTCAGAGGAACCACATGCACTGCAGCAGCTATGTGCTCAAGAAGAACCAGGACCAAACTTGTTGACGTTCGGTCCTGCTGAAGGAGAGATCTTACCAGGTCCATTGGTAATGCAGGTCTTTCAACAGGAAAAAAATGCATTCTCCTGAAAGGAGTCTATCCAGGCTCTTGTGAACTGAATTCTTTGAGTTAGAATCTGACAAAGTTGACCAAGAATCCAGTGTCCGAAGAAGCTGTATGGTCTTCTTGAGGGACTCAAACTTCTGACAGAGATGGACCTGGCACCAGCTAATCGTCCAGCTATGGGAATAAACAGACTCACTGCCAACCAAGCTGTGTCACCACTACTGCAAGGCATTTTGTGCATCCTTATATTGGTAGGGTACATCCTTCACCACAAACCTGAGGAACTTCCGATGGGTGGGTGAATGGGAATGTGTACATAAGCATCTACCAGATCCAGCGCACACATCCAATCCTTCAACAAGACAGTAAAAGGGCACCAAGTCAGAATCCTAAAAATTGCAATAGAGAAACTGGGACACAACAACGCTGTTGCTCAAAGGCTGAGGAGCTCACGAGGCAGTGTGTGAGCACAGTAACTCCCGTACATGCTCAGTAAAGTTTTTATTGAGCTCCGAGAGATGGGTCTGTCTCAGTACCCATGCATTATGGCTAATTTATGCCTATTTGTTGACTGAGAAAGATCTTAACATAAAAGAGTACAAGAACCTAAGAAAAGCCATACTGGTAAGACCAAAGATCCATCATGCTCGGCATCCAGTCTAAAACCATGGCCAATCCAGGTCAAAAGTACCCTGCAATATCCCATAAAATAGATCCAGTCCTCCTTTCTCATAACCAGAGATAGGCAATAGTTTTCCTAGGTCTACATAGCTAATATAGAGTTCGTTCTCATTACAAAGGCTCACTAATACTTCTTTTGAGCTGGTTGCTGCTTTAGCACTCAATATTTCAAATCAGATTGTTTGATGTTATCCATTTCTAGCTGTTTAATGTTACCTATTTCCAGTTTGTCGAGCAGACTAATTAGAATGCGGAAAGGCTTCAGATACACATGCTGGCCTTGCTCAGAGTTAGGATCCAAGATCTTTTGATGCAGTATTTCTACCAGAGCCTGAAAAAGATGAAAAATATTCAATGATTACAAACCAGCACTTTTCATAGACTGTCAGCTATTAGGACCAAATTTAAATTTCAGGAGGAAAAAAAAAAAAATGATAAAAAGCCTATCAGTTTTTTTTGAACAGCACAACTTTTTTTCCAAAAATTTAATATCCTACAGCTTTTAAAATGAAAAAACAATTTACTTTAAAAATTTGTGCAAGCAAAAATCTTGTGCAAAAAGTGAGGTGGGAATTTTGTCCAAGTTCCACCCTGCTTTCCACCTGCCCAGCTTCTATAGATTTTTTTTCGCTTCCTGTGATCCACAATTAAATTTTTGTATTTCAAAAACAATGCCAGCAAAACCTACTTTGCAGGCTTTTGACCCTTTTTCTCTCTCTTTTTGCCTGAAAAGTTTATCGGACCCTTATGTTCTTTAGGTCACATAAGCTCTTCCAGGCTTGTTTTTATACAAGAGTAGGAGCATGGAACAAAACGTGGGTACAAACGTTTCATAAACAATTTTTTTAGGGATCTTTATCATTAAAAGAGACTTTCCCACATCTTGCTTGCTTGTTTTATGGCACATTTCTTCCTTTGGTGGAAGCTTGAGTGGGTGTGTGCACGAGAGTGAGGGAGCCTGTATGAGGGTGTGTGTATGTGTACTAGAGAGAGGGAGGGACAGAGGGAGCCTGTGTGACGGGCAGTACTGAGAACAGGGTCAAACTCTGGGAGTGGCAAGAGAGTGGAAGGGATTGAGACTAGAGGTGGAGGGGAGAGATTCTGGCAAGTGGAGGAGTTGGGGCCTGAGAGGGTAAAGTGGCCAGGGGAATAGGGAGAGCGAGTGGAAGGGACACTCTTACAGTGAATTTCTAGGGAAATTCTGCATCTTTAAGTAAAAACATTTTTCTGTATTAATTTAAAATGTAATTAAAGACTGTCATGTAAATTGTGTTATTTTGACCAATATAAAGTTTGCAGAATTAAGCTTTTGTGCACAGAATTCCCCCAAGAGTAGTTTGCCCTTCTCTCCCAGACTGACTGGGAGATGACCTGCTACAGATAGTAGTAAGCCAGCCAAAAATACAAACTGACAAAAAAAAAAAAATCAAAGCAGCTGGGCAGAAATGACTAATGGAATGGCAGTGCAGGCTAATTCTGTGCTATCTATGATAATGTGGGCCCCAGGTCAGCCGGAGATATGGCCCACTTCTCTCGCCCTACCTCCCGCTGCCACCCCACCACCCTGCTGGAAGGAAGTGGAGAAGAAATTGGATAATTGATGTGAGAGTGACAGTCCTCATGCATCACTGGAACAGACAATAACAGGCCATGAGGACCATCTGAATCTAGCTAGGGAAGCCCCAGAACAATGGGGTGTACAGCCTTCTCAATGACATGGAAAACTATTTTTTCTAGATGGAGAAGGTCAGTCTGGAGGAGCAGGGATTCAGTCATGATAGTGATTTGTCCTGGCAAAGTCTCACCATAGATGGAAGGCATGAGAAGCAGTGACTCTCTAGGAACTGTTGGAAGTTTTAGATGGTCCACCAAAGCCTTCATGATAAAGTTTCCCCCTGCTCCGGAATCCACTAACACAAGGGTAGAAAATTTGCAGGCATCAGTTGGGGAGAGGGAAGCGCACAGCCCAGGGTGAATTCCCCGACTCCTAAGCTCGGGTGTTTCCCAACTTCAAAGGGCATTGAGCTTGTAGATATCCCTGTCCTGCGCAATAGAAGCATAGACCAAGAGAGTGTCGTCAAAGTCTCTCTTCTGATCAAAGGTGGCTCTGCCCAAGCTGCATGGGTTCCTCCTGATTTGTCGATCCTGGCAAGGTTGCAGGTGATGGAGTGAGGGGACATGAAAAAAGAGCCAGTTGCATGGATCTTCGTGGACCTCATAGTTCTTATGCCCTTTGCTGTAGTCGCTGGTCAATCCTCCCAGCCAGTTTGATGAGGGCATACAGGGATTCCAGGAGCTCTCGGGCGGCCAACTCATCTGTTATCCGAGAGAATAGCCCTTCTAGGAAAATGCTCTGGAGGCTCTTCCCTCTAGTTTAATTCTGAAGTCATAGTACGGAACTCTATGGTGTACTCTGCCAGGGTCTTCGTACTTTGGCGTAGATGTAACAGGTCAAACCCCACAGTATCTCGATGGCCGGACTCAAAGACTTGCTTGAATGCATTGACAAACTGCTGCAGGTCTTGAAGCAGGATGTCTCCTCATTCCCATAGAGGTGATGCCCAGGCCAGGGCCTTCCCATCGAGGGGGGGGGGGGGAAAGAGGATAAAGGTCTTCTTGATGGAATCGTTGGAGAATTGCGTGTGTTGCTGAGAAAAGTGCATGAAGCACTGATTCAAGAATCCTCAACACAACTTAGGATCCCCTGAATATCTGGGGGAAGTCTGAAGGTGATCGCCAATGGGGAAGCCAGAGGAGCAGCAGCGGCTGCGTTGCTCTTCAACGCAGTGGTGGCATCTAGACAGGCACTGAGCCGTTCCACTGAACCTGCTAGTGCTTCCAAAAATTGTTGCTGTATCTTTTGAGCAAGTCCCAGAATGGCCTGGAGACCGGAGAGATCTGTCAGGTCCATGGTCTCTGCAAGCTATTACAAACGGTGGATCCCTGAGCCAAGACTAGGTTGGCACTACTTTAAGAGTAGATCCTACAGGTCCTAGTCGTTGGGAGTGGATCACGGGGCTGTGGTGATTTGGACCCAAGGTAGGGGTAAACAACGGAGTCCAGTGGACAGTCCAAGGATCGAGGCAGGCGGCAGACAGCAGAATCGAGAGAACAGTCCAAGGGTCGAGGCCAGAAATCAGCCCGAGGAAGACAGAACCAGGATGTCAGGGAGCAACGGAGAGAATAGGACCAGGAAGCAGGAGAACACGGTCAGGAAGAACACCAAGGCAGAAATACAAGGCGCAACACGGAATTAGGAACGTGAGCAGAACTAACAGCTTCTCCGAGGAGATGACCTGTTGCAGAAGCAAGGCTGAAGAGCAGGGACTAGGTTTAAGTAATCCCTGCTTGATGACATCAGATGGGAACCATGGGAAATTCTCCCGCCACAGCCCCTTTAAGAACTTGAGAAGCGCGTGCGCCTAAGCTGCTGTCAGGTGTTGGCCAATTCCTTGCCACGATGAAGAGGCGCAATGGTGACAGTGGTTTTCTGCCACCGCGGAAGAGGAGGAAACAGTCCCGAGGCCCCAATGGGTGAGGGAAGCTGGCCATGGAGTCCTGCGGCTGGCAAGCACAACACTAACCGATCCCTTGAGGACAGTCCTTTTTAAGATGAGTTGGTTTCAGCGACACTTTCACCGCTTCAAATCCCGGCCCTGGCCATCCTCTCTCTCTTTTGTCATGGTTTTTGCTATTGTTTCTATTAATTGCCATAGTTGTTGTTGCAGCAGGGGGTACCAGAGCATACGATGGAAACTGCACTGCAGTGTCTGGGTTCAGCCCTGTTGATGGTGGGCTCCTAGCTGGCTGTGGTGGGGGCATGAGATCAATGGGAATACAGGTCAGGTAACTTGGGGGATATTTAAGCTTGCTGGGCAGTTAAACTACAAAGGGCTGGTTGGGGATTGCTTATTTGTATTACAAACAATGCTTGTGTTATTGAACTCAGGTACTGAGTTACAATAAAACTGTGGCCTTTGACCTCCAAGTACATTTGCTATGTTTTATTTATGTATGAATGTGAGAGGATGGGCGTGAGAGTCAAAGGATGATAGTGGGTGTCTTCGTATTATGAACATTTTAGGAAGCAAGCTTTAAGAAACACAGATCCTTTCTTCAGGTAATTGGCTGAGGGAAGTTCTACATTAGTAGAATATTGGGGAGGTACCCGTAACGGAGAAGGTTTTCATGCATAATGATTCAGATGTACTGAATCAAATCACGGTGAACCTAGAAGATGTGGTAGGCCTGATTGACAAACTGAAGAGTAGTAAATCACCTGGACCGGATGGTATACACACCAGAGTTCTGAAGGAACTCAAAAATGAAATTTCAGACCTATTAGTAAAAATTTGTAACCTATCATTAAAATCATCCATTGTACCTGAAGACTGGAGGATAGCAAATGTAACCCCAATATTTAAAAAGGGCTCCAGGGGCGATCCGGGAAACTACAGACCGGTTAGTCTGACTTCAGTGCCAGGAAAAATAGTGGAAAGTGTTCTAAACATCAAAATCACAGAAGATATAGAAAGACATGGTTTAATGGAACAAAGTCAGCATGGCTTTACCCAGGGCAAGTCTTGCCTCACAAATCTGCTTCACTTTTTTGAAGGAGTTAATAAACATGTGGATAAAGGTGAACCAGTAGATGTAGTATACTTGGATTATGAGAAGGCGTTTGACAAAGTCCCTCATGAGAGGCTTCTAGGAAAAGTAAAAAGCCATGGGATAGGTGGCGATGTCCTTTCGTGGGTTGCAAACTGGCTAAAAGATAGGAAACAGAGAGTAGGATTAAATGGACAATTTTCTCAGTGGAAGGGAGTGGACAGTGGAGTGCCTCAGGGATCTGTATTGGGACCCTTACCTTTCAATATATTTATAAATGATCTGAAAAGAAATAAGACGAGTGAGATAATCAAATTTGCAGATGACACAAAATTGTTCAGAGTAGTTAAATCACAAGCAGATTGTGATAAATTGCAGGAAGACCTTGTGAGACTGGAAAATTGGGCATCCAAATGGCAGATGAAATTTAATGTGGATAAGTGCAAGGTGATGCATATAGGGTAAAATAACCCATGCTATAATTACACACTGTTGGGTTCCATATTAGGTGCTACAACCCAAGAAAGAGATCTAGGCGTCATAGTGGATAACACATTGAAATCGTCGGTTCAGTGTGCTGCAGCAGTCAAAAAAGCAAACAGAATGTTGGGAATTATTAGAAAGGGAATGGTGAATAAAATGGAAAATTTCATAATGCCTCTGTATCGCTCCATGGTGAGACCGCACCTTGAATACTGTGTACAATTCTGGTCGCCGCATCTCAAAAAAGAAATAATTGCGATGGAGAAGGTACAGAGAAGGGCGACCAAAATGATAAAGGGAATGGAACCGCTCCCCTTTGAGGAAAGAGTAAAGAGGTTAGGACTTTTCAGCTTGGAGAAGAGACGGCTGAGGGGGGATATGATAGAGGTGTTTAAAATCATGAGAGGTCTAGAACGGGTAGATGTGAATCGGTTATTTACTCTTTCGGATAATAGAAAGACTAGGGGGCACTCCATGAAGTTAGCATGGGGCACGTTTAAAACTAATCGGAGAAAGTTCTTTTTTACTCAACGCATAATTAAACTCTGGAATTTGTTGCCAGAGGATGTGGTTAGTGCAGTTACTACAGCTGTGTTTAAAAAAGGATTGGATAAGTTCTTGGAGGAGAAGTCCATTACCTACTATTAAGTTCACTTAGAGAATAGCCACTGCCATTAGCAATGGTAACATGGAATAGACTTAGTTTTTGGGTAATTGCCAGGTTCTTTTGGCCTGGATTGGCCACTGTTGGAAACAGGATGCTGGGCTTGATGGATCCTTGGTCTGACCCAGTATGGCATTTTCTTATGTTCTTAGTCTTAACAGTTTGCATCTTAAAGTATTTATTAGCCTAATTAAGTATAATGTCTACCCAATAGCCAGGAGTACTGAACACATATGTTAGCAGTCCATCCAGCTTCCCCCAAGGATTCTTATTTCTCAGTATTACACCACCCACCTGAACTAATAGCTCTCTGGAGTACTTTTCAAAAAAACTGGCAGAAGGGTCTTCAGAAGATGCTGTGATATTTGTTTCTGGGGCTAACACACCTCCTTTGATATCCGAGCCTGAAAAATGAAGGAAAGAACTGAAGTGCATGGTAAATTCTTAGTTACAAGTCTGTACTAGCTGCTTAGCCAACATATGGCCACTGCCCAAGTTTTCCTGAGACTTTCCTGGGTGTTCTCAAACTGTCCAAACCCAGAACTGGATGGACATAAGAGGATTAAAATTAAGGACTGTATCAGAGGAAAATCTCAACAAGGACCTGGAACTATTCACATGCATATACCTCATGCCTTGAATTTTTTCTACAGATTTCTGTATGTGGTATGAAAATATGAAACATGAACATATATCCATTTATAAAATGTTTAAAAAATGTATATATAAGACTTGAGCAATCTAGCATTCTTAACATGGAGACACTAGAAAAATGAACCTCATAGTAAGAACAGTACCCTAGAAGCAGGGAATAACAACAAGGACTCAAGAACGGACAATTCTTGCTGACTTTATGCATTGGCTCTGGTCGTCTCCTTCATAAATATTTATAAGCACAAAAGAAATGGGTCATGATAGGGAAAAGAATGCTGTAATTGCTTTGAATAAATCGCAGAATCCCATAAGAAAAGCTTAAGGAGCAAGAAGACCTTTGTAAGTTATCAGCAAAACTATAAAATCAATTCTGACTGGAACTGGAAAACCCCGGATGTATTACTGAGATAAGGCAAGGTAAAGAACAACTTTGCTTCCTTCACCACTCTGACTGAACTATGGTAGGGGTGCTTCTCTACCAGCAGGCTATTAATAGACTCCAGGCCGCATCTTGTACAATTCAAATTAACATGTTTTCTGAACACATCAGATTCAGAAGAATCAACCGCTTCTGGAGGCAGAAAGGAAGATGGGGAGGAAGCCTGGAGCTTTAGGAGAGATGGTGGAAGGGAATGAAGGGGTAGAGGAGATCCTGAAAGGGAGAAAGAAAAGGAATCTAGAGGTGAGGGGAGTAGGGAAGGCGAGGAATCTTCCAAGATCAAGCCTCAGATTCCTTATCCCCAGAAACCAGGATTTCAAAACTTGGAAACCATATTAGTACTTGAGCAAGTGAGTCCTGCTAACAAACATCAATGAGTGAAGCGACTAAAGCCTTATCAAACTGCACATCAGCATTTTATGACATGTATTCTCCTGTCTCCCTCATCTTGAAGCTCAGGATCTCATTTTAAACCACAAATTATCTTTGTCAGAATCTGAGAATGAACATTGCAGCTCTTCAGGCAGTGGACCAAAAAAAGGTAGATTTCTTTACAGGCATTTGCCAGAAATTGCAGTTCTGGAAGGGTTTGTGGTTAGGACAGTGTATGCAGAACAAATGTCCTAATAGATAGGCCGATACAGAATAACGCGCGGGAGAGCCGGCGAGTGCCCGCTCTCCCGACGCGCGCACAGGCCACTCTTCTGGGCGTGCAATACAGAAAGCCCAGGTATGTAAATTAGGGCTTGCGGTAAAAGGAGGCGCTAGGGACACTAGCACGTTCCCTAGCGCCTCCTTTTTGACAGAAGCGGCGGCTGTCAGCGGGTTTGACAGCCGAAGCTCAATTTTACCGGCGTCGGTTCTTGAACCCGCTGACAGCCACGGGTTCGGAAAACAGACGCCGGCTAAATTGAGCATCTGTCTTCCAACCCGCGGGCCGATTTTTAATTTTTTTTTAATTTTGGGGCCTCCGACTTAATGTCGCTATGATATTAAGTCGGAGGGTATACAGAAAAGCAGTTTTTTCTGCTTTTCTGTACACTTCCCCGGTGCTGGCAGGAGTTAATTTCTGAGAGTAAAATGTGCAGCTTGGCTGCACATTTTACTTTCTGAATCGCGCGGGAATAACCAATAGGGCCATCAACATGCATTTGCATATTCCAGGCGCTATTAGTTTCGGGGGGGGGGGGGGGTTTGACTGCGTTTTCGACGCGCTATTACCCCTTACTGTATAAGGGGTAAAAATAGCGTATCGAAAACGCACGGCGAAACATGGGCTGGAGCGCACTTTACTGTATCGGCCTGAATGTGAACTAATTGGTCATCTTTGCTTAAGTACCTTTTTATTGGCTAAAAAAAAAAAAAAGAGAGGAAAGCTGACTTAGATCTGGCTCTAATCCTACAGCACATCTCCAGAATCACAGTCTGCTGAGCTCTGGGAGATATATGAGGACCCAGTTCTGAGTGCACTGGAGCATGAAGTCAAAATGTTCCCAGACCTAACTCATTGCAAACCAGCTGTTTCTCAGTGAATAGTATAAAATGATACCACAAAAAGGTGCAGGATGAGGCTCTGTACCTAGAAGCCATGCGTATAACCTTCTATTTAAGGACATGTCTCTTCTCAGGAGGGTCTGCGACGCTGCCGAAAGGATATGCACCATATCTGACTTGAGCAGAGGAATGGAGCAGTCATTGGAGTCCTGGATGAAGAACATGGACACTACTTAAACTTCTTAAGAGGGATTGGAAACAAAAAATGATTGCTAATTCTGTGACATCAAATACAGCATTCAGACATAATAGGGAGGGCTAAGACTACACACTTTAGTTCCCTATAGGGGCACAACTCAAGTATACAGACAAAGCACCTCTTTGGGAGTTCATAATACTAATACCAAAGGGTTAACTAGAACCAATTTGACTTTAATTCAAAGTTACCAGCCATGTTTTAACCTGGCAATTATATTATGGGTGTGAGATTACAATGCAACTTTTGAAAAAGGGATAGAAAAGTGATATAGGAAAGATGTTGGGAGAGCAGATCTGGTGATATGTTTCAGTACATGCAAGCTTTTTTTTTTTACAACTGTGGGGATAAATCTGAAAGGCACTTCTGCTTGCAGAACAGTATTTCATGCACAGAAGTAGCCTTTCATAAAACTGTCCAACCAAGATGCAGGCAAACATACATGCATATGTCATGTTTGCACATATACTGCTTTTCCACAACAATCAAAGCAGTTCACAACAGAACAAATCATACAATATATAATACCATAAACATAGGTTAATATATAAAATAATCTTGTATAAAAGATTTTAAATTATACAATAGAATTCTTAAAATAAAAATTAAAACAGAATTATATTAAGAGGAATAAATATACAACCAGACACTATTCACTGCTAGTTAAAATACCAAGTAGTATAATAGAGAACAATGAAAGCATCTCTCTATTAAATTTCTGTATAATTGGAAATATAACCCAAAAACCCTCCACAGTCCGTTCCAACCCCCCCCCTCCCCCCTTCTCTCCTAGAGGAGCTGGGAGCAACTAATCCCTCAAAAACATAAGGTAAATTTAGGGACAGAATAAGCAAGTGTTCTGTATAGCCTGAGGAGCCTTAAAATATCCCAATCTCAATTACATACCTGCTCTGTGTTTTTTACAGGATTGTTTTTGCATGGTGGGGGAGAGGAGTCTATCATGATTGTTGAGTGTAATTATCAAAATCTCAGTGGAGGGGGAAGGAGGCAGCACACTATGGGCCCAACTTCCCAGGTGTTTAAGTATCTAGAAATGCCTCCAAGCTAGTCCAATAAGAAAGGTATCTCCTGCACCTTGTTTCTTGACCTTTATTCCTTTTATCACAGATTTAACCAAACCTTAACCAACCCAACCAAGAAAGATCAGTTTCATGAGGCAAAACACAGGCGTTCCTGGGGCCAGAGCTGGGGAGGGATTTGGATTTGCGTGCATTTTCCAGGAAAGATTTGTGCACAGCAGACAGCATGGGTAAACAGCTCTCACACAAGAGTGGGGTAGCTGTGGCGAGATCATTCTCCAAGTGGACTTATGCACACGCATTTTTGCCAGTTCCCTGCTTGAAAATTACCCCTCCTGTTCCTAAGATGAGTTTGGAAAGATTTTTTTCCCCCCAATTCATTTTAAAAGATATTTTTTGCCATTCGGCAATCACCTGCAGTAATTAAACTGAAGAAGGAACTTTTTTTTTTTTTTTAAACCAGCAAAATATCTAAACACTATCCCAGAGCCTTCAAGATGCAGTAACCATTCCCACAAACAGCACCATGGAGCATCTAAAAAACTCAGCAGCTTCTCTGGCAAAAAGGTACTTCTTGCCGAGTAAGGGCCATAGTTTTCTCTCAGACCAAGTCTGTTTTAAAGTCATTCTATAAATAGAATATTTTGCCTCTCCAGCTGTAGTCACACTGAGATCAGAACAGAACATACGGATGTGCAGAAGGTCCCATGTTCATCCTTCATGGAAGCATCTATAGAGATACGCTGTCGTACAAGACTTATGGTTACTTAGGTACCTAGATCTGCCTTAATAAAAATTCTCCTCGCTTATATTTACAAGATCCCTAAACTTTGGCACCTTAGAAGTGGGCAGGCCCAGGTTAGAGAACAAAGTTAGGCGCCTAAACTTAGGAGAGAATACCTGGCTGAAATTTAGGTGCCTATATTCTTCCTAAAATGAAGGTGACCTAGATCAGCTGAAAATAGGCACCCAACAAGGCACCCAAATTAAGAAGCTCAGCGCTATTTGAATATCGGGATCATGTTCTATAACAGATGGAGAAAAATCAAACGCGCCTCAGCTAAACTATGTCTCCTAGAAGTAGGACAGTCCATGTCACCTCATCACCCTGCAATAAGCACAACACATTATTCTCACAGGAATGGGGAGATAAGTCTCTTACCAAGCATGTGTAAAATGGGAAAAAGAAAAGGAGAACCTCCAGTGTATTTCTTTGCACCAGAACGTTAGAATCGGTCACTGAGATGCACAAGGATTTCACCTGCAAGAGAGGAGACAGAATGGTAACCAACTGGTAGATCAAACAAGAAACAGGATAACATACTATGAAAGGTATCAGGATACATATCCTAATTCATAGCCCAGCTTCCCCCACACATAAACCTGAAGAGTTTACTTAAATATGATTTTTTTTAATCCATATGCAGTGGATAGTTACTTAATAAATATTCCTTAAAGTCATTTTCTGTTAATGTATTTCAATAAAGAAAACAAACTCCTGGGAATAATATTCCTTGCTCAGCTGTTTAAATAAATTTTAATAAAACAATGTTCTTTAGACCAAGTCAATTCACCTGTTTCTCAGCCTAAGTGAAAGGGAACTACTGCTACCCTGTCACAAACAAAAACAACTGGTCTGGACTCTTTAACATGCCATTTTAAAAAGTAAAAAGCTCTCTCTTTCTTTCTTTCTTTTTTTTTTTTTTAAGGTTAGATCTGGTTACTACCATGATAATCCACTTACAAGGGCAGCAGAACTCAGGAACATCTCTCCTGCCTCCCTCTGCCTTTGCCAGCCAAGAGTTTCTAACATGCCAATACAGTAAAGGTCGCAGGAGAACGGGCGAGCACCCGCTCTCCTGGCGTGCGCACAGGCCACTCTCCTATGCGCGCGATTCAGGGGGGACAAACATGCAAATTAGGGCCCACGGTAAAAAGAGGCGCTAGGACACTAGCGCGTCCCTAGCACCTCTTTTTTGACGGAGACGGCGGCTGTCAGCGAGTTTGAAAGCTGACGCTCAATTTTGCCGGCGTCTGTTCTCAAACCCACTGACAGCCACGGGTTCTGAAACTGGACGCCAGCAAAATTGAGTGTCCGGTTTTCAACCCGTGAAGCGCGGGCAGATTTTACATTTTTTTTTTTTTAAATTTTAAACTTTTAGGACCTCCGACTTAATATCGCCATGATATTAAGTCGGAGGGTGCACAGAAAAGCAGTTTTTACTGCTTTTCTGTGCATTTCCCTGGCGCCGGCAGAAATTAACACCTACCTTTGGGTAGGTGCTAATTTCTGAAAGTAAAATGTGCGGCTTGGCTGCACATTTTACTTACTGAATCGCGCGGGAATGACTAATAGGGCCATCAACATGCATTTGCATGTTGCAGGCACTATTAGTTTCAGAGCACACTGTACTGTATCGGCCCGTCAGTGAGGTAGGCAATAGCTTCCCTAAGCGTGCTGGGGCTGCTAAGGGTGCTGTCACTGTCAGCAGATTCATTCATCTTTCTTCCCCTTCGCCCAAGCAATTTTCCAGAGGGTTATGCCAGTCTCCGATCAGGCACAGGGTCCCACTGTCAGCGCCACGTGCTTACCGCCAGCCTGTGGTCCGCCCCCAGCATGTACTTCTGCTTTTTGCCAGGTAGCTCCCTGTTGATGTGGCTGATGACAAAGAGGGAGGCGGGAAGTCTGATGGCAGGGCTAACCAGCACACTGCCCCACAACGCACTGTAGAACCTCTCCTGGCCAACCAGCAGACACAGCCTCTGGAGCAGGATGTCTGTCCTAGAGAGAAAGCACAAAAAGGTCAAGCTATGCAGGCTTCCATTCTTGGACCAAGTGGTTTCCCCTTGCTCCAACGGAACCAGCTTCTATGGGGCCACAGTGCCATAAGCCTTCGTTCACAACTACCCAGGGTTTTCCCCCCTAATTTTATATCCTTCTTCCAACTTGGCCAGGGCGACGTACCGCGCCTTACTCCAGAAACAGAAACTAACGTGCAGCCTAACTCCGGCCAGTATTGCTCACTGTTATATGCAGTGACAGACTCTTTCACCACGGGCTGTGAACGCTGCCCACCCAGCACCCCCAGCTCTGGCCGGCTCCAGAAGAGCAGAAGGGTGGCTGGGAAATCAAATCCAGGCCTTAAAGGCTCAACTGCCCAGTTGAAAGAGGTGAGCCCAAAGAAACTCTCAATCACCCCAAAGGGTTTACTGTGACGAATATTTTTGAACAAAGAAGTAGAGCACCTGGCGTGAGGAAGATTTTTTATACCACTTGAAGAGGAGATTAAATCCTGAGGCAGACAACTGTGAATTTCAAAACAGCAGCTGGTGGCAGGTGGGATATTCCCCTTTTCTTACTCTTTCATTACACTTGCTTTGCTTGTTTACATAGAAGAATTCTTGTGGATATTGCTCATCTTGGATAGAAGATTATTTTTCACTGGTTTATGATGGAATTTTCATCTTCATTTATTTAAAATGGGCACAGATTACAAGCACTGAGAGAATGCTTTATTTTTCGGTCTTTGTGCTGCTCAATCCCAGTACCCCAAATTTTTATAACCTTCTGCAGATTACAGACCCTTTTAAAAGGCCTCGGTAATATTTGTTGCCACCTTTTGTCTGCTTGCTATCGTATTACTTCCATCTTTTGCAAAAAGTTCATTACCCATTCTTATTTCTTAGAATGTTTATGGGTGGCAGTTTCAGGTTTTTAATTAAAAAAAACAAAACTTTATTACTTACCATCTGGATCACTTACTATCACATTTCCAGCCACATACTAAAAGATTTTCAGAACACTGATTACATATAGGGCTGGACTGAATATTTTAGTACCCATAGGTAGAAAACTATGGTGACTCCCCCTTGAAGCTTTGCTGACACATGGCCCTAAAATAAGCAGAAGCAGGCTCCTCTTTGGCCTAGATATTTGGCGCCTTAGGGAGGAGGAATAGCCTAGTGGTTAGAGCAGTGGGTACGAACCAGGAGACCAGGGTTCAAGTCCAGCTGTCGCTTCTTGTGACCTTGTCAAAGTCACTTTACCCTCCATTGCTTAAGATACAAAACTTAGATTGTAAGCTCTCTGGGGATAGGGAAATACCTACAGTACCTGAATGTAAACCGATGTGATATCTCAGATCAAATGTTGGTATATAAAAAATAAAAACTGCCTAAATTGACAATGCCTTAATCCAGGTCTGACTATGTGTATTGATTGTGGATTAACATGCATCTTTGAAGAGACGTGAATGTCTGAAGTTCAGGGAATTTGGCCATCAAGATCCATTCTCTGTCATGTAAACAAAAACTGGGCCAACATTGATCCAGGAGGTAACTCTTGTTGGTTTTTAAGAAATGGTGTATAAACAAACAAAATAACTATATACATTGTAACCTGAGACTCATAGCTTGGAGATTCCAGATATTTGCAAAAATAAACACCAGAAAAGTAATAAATTACTGGGTAAATTTCTTAAAGTCAGCAATGGCCACAGCAACAGAGACTCACATCGACCATTGGACAGACGGAGTCACTACTCATAAAGCTAGTTCTGTCCAGCAAGCCACACGAGAACCTAGGAGGCAGAGTGTTCATGCAATGGCCACACTCGTATTGCTGACTATTTAGATTATTTCAGAGCATTGTGCTTAGATATTGGAAAGGTGGGTGCCAGGAATGGTGAAGGGGAACTAAGTGCGGTTATCTTATGCTCTTCTACCCAAGATGGTAGAGGACAAGTGAAGACAAAAGACTGTCCTGCTTAAGGAGAGAGATCTTACAAGTGGTCATGCTCTGTGGCTGGAAGCTGGGATGCACCCTTCACAGTATGGACAGACAACTGAACAGACTGGATCAGCCAGCTGTTTTTTTTCTACTGTCAACTACTAAGTTATTAGGGGATCATAGGAATATCATTCTGGGTATTGGTTCACGAGAATTATCCAGACTCATGCAAGCATGACCAAACTCTGCTGACATCTTTGTCCCACCTGTAATCTAGGGAAGAAGGAATTTGGCGAGTCATGTGTTGGTACTAGCAGGTCGGATAAACAGCTAATGCATGTTATGGCACTCCTTGGCTTTTATCTATCTGGTTCTGAGGAAAAAAGTCTAAAGCCAAGACTTGGGGATTTGCTGTACAATTTGTTTTGGGGTTTTTTTTGTTGTTAACAGCACAGCAGTTTGCCCTTGCTCCTTTGTGTTTCCAGCTCAGTAGTAACTGGCTTATTTTGGACTATACTCTCATGAGCCTTCCTTAGCAACCACTGGGGTCCTTCCCCTATTTTATGGCTCCCTTCCAACTCACCTAGCCCAGGTGCTTCAGTGACAGCCCTCGGATGGGGATAGTCTTCCACGACCTCTCCTGGAATCCTGCAGTCATGGGCTCTACACCTGACCCCCAGGTGTCAACATTATGCAACAACAGGACTCCAACTCCCACCCCCTCCCCGCAGGAACTCTGTGTGTTGCCTCTGCAACGTCCCCAGCCCTGGCTAGCCCACGAGAGCACAACCCAGGTCTGGGAACTGTGTGTAGTACTGCCAGGGAAGAATCAGGCCAGTCCCATATTAATGTACTGTATTACCATATATTTAAGATGAGAGGATTTCTCGCCTAAATTGGGTCTCACAAGACTAAATTATTTTGGTTTGTGTAAGATTGTCACTGGCTTATGTGGACTGCATCTACAAGAGAGTAAAAAGCAAAAATTATCAGGGGAAAGATCATTCATGGGATAGGGAAGATCTGAGCATGTATAGGCGTGGCTTTGTCTGCACCCTCAAGTTTAAAGGAACAGATCAGCGTTCTGTTTCACCTCCACCCCATCCCAACACAAACAGCCTCAGAATGCTTATAAAAAGGAAAATAAACAAAAGCACAGATATTAAAAGCTGTACGTTTTCCATCACACGCACTGAGTTTTCACCATTTAAATTGAGCTACATGGATACATTTTACACTGCAAAGACACAGCAGTATTTTGGAAATTTTGCCTATAGAATTTCACACAATTGTCATAAAATTGGTCCTTTAGCTGGTAGGGAGAACAGGAAGGCCTCACGTAATCAGTACTTACAATAAAACAAGCTCACATCCAACTTGGGAAATAGCTTTCTGAACTACATTTACCATGTTGCTTTATAAACTGCTTATTTATAGTTTTATCAGTTTTCTTCCTTTCTCCAGCCAACCAATTACTTAATTCTGACCCGTATCATAGTAAATAATGGTCTCTAATAATAATGTTATTTTGTTTTAGGTTTAAAAAAAAAAAGGCACAGTTTCTGCCATCTTTTCACCCACTCTGTCATCTTTTGTTAAATTTAAGTGCTCATTACAAGTTATATGCCGACAATGTCCAATTTATTTTCCTCCTGAAGACATCTTGGTCTCTTACTACACAATTTGCATTTCTATGTATTTCTTCAATTTATGCCTAGCTCAAAACACAACTGTTTAACATTAAATATAGATAAAACAAATTCTCACATTCTTTCACATCATTCTGTGACAGATATCCCCTCTCACCCCATTATTTGATGCCTCCAACATAAATCAAGTGCAGAACTTAAGGTGTAACTCTTGATTCCTCTCGTTCCAGGCAGCTTCACATAAAATCAGTTATCAGAAACTCCTATGATGCTACATCTGCTACGTCACCTCCAGATTAAATGATTACCCCTATTCTGTCTTCCCTTCACTGGCTTCCTATACTGTCCTATCTGCGATAAACTGGCTGTTACTATTCACAATCTGCTCAATAATGTTAAATCACTCTAGATATATTTTAATTTAATGATTCACACTCCTGTCCATAATCTTTGCTCTGACAATCAGAACATACTTGATGTTCTATTTAAACAGCTTGATTGTCAGAGACCCGCAAATGCACCTTTTCAATAGCGGGGCCAATTTAGGGGAATCCATTACCAGGTGCAATCCATACCATCAATGATCCCAAACTTTTGAAGCATGCATTGAAAACCTACTTGCTTAAGCAGACATTTAATACCTCAGATTAATTCCAGCCCCTTCCCCTAGCAGCACTAATTTGTCTTAGTTCCATCTTCTCCCGATACCATTCCACCTGTATCAACTTTAGAAAGTCATTTTGTTCTTATTTTAGTATTTTTTTTTTTTTGATTTGAAATTTTTATTGACAATGACAGCAATAAAAACAATACAATACAGTAGGATAGAAATATCATACATAGTGGATTTTCATCCCGTAACCATCCCCTCCCACCCACCACCCTCTCACCTGCACAGAAAAGAAATAACATAAAATAAGTAAAGTATCTGCAATAGCAAAAACAAGAAGCATTACGTACACCTGCCTCAAACTGTTAGCCCATAAGCCCAAGAGGACAATGTTAAAGAATAATTGGTCAGCTTGCAAGCCAATGTAAACGAGGACATTGGACTACTACCAGGCAATGAAAGAAAAGAGAACAACACTACATCAGGCACCCACTCCTGTCAGATTGTGATGTTCAAAGTCAGTGGACACACCTGCAGAAACACTAAGAGGCATGCAGGGGGCCACATTCAAGTTTGTGACAAGTCCGAGGTTCCATGCCACTCGAGAAAGGCGGACCAAACAGACTTATAGGCCTGCAAGCGTTTTTGGCGGAGTGCCGTGATATGTTCTAGCTGATTGATGGTGTGTAGACGATGCACAATGTTCCGTAAGGTAGGCATAGTCGTTTGTTTCCAATGAAGGGCTAAAGCCATTCGCGCAACTATGAATACTTGTAGACAGAACCTGTTTTGGGACATAGAGAGGTGTTCCACTGAATCCCCCAAAAGAACTATAGTAGGGTCATTAGGTACACGTTGCCCAAGAACTTGGGAGAGCCAAGCAGTCACCATGGTCCAGTATATTTGCACGATGGAACAATCCCACCAGATATGTACATAAGATCCAGGCTGTCCACATAGCCGCCAACAATCTATGGAAGAAGTTGAATACATCCGATGTAGGCGAGTGGGGACATAGTGCCATTGATGTAGAATTTTCAAGCAGTGTTCCTGCAAGTGTGCCGACAGCGAACACTTGCGTGCGGCAAGAAAAATGTCCTCCCACTTTTCCACATCCCACGTAATGTTCAACTCCCGCTCCCATTTGAGAGCGCAGGGGAGCTTAGTTGTATAGGCGCCTTGTATGAGCTTGTAGAGCCGAGAGACCGCCCCTTTCACCACTTTAGGTTGCGAACAGTAGGATTCAAACAGAGATTTGGAGAAACAAAAATGCGCTGAGTCCATCTCCCCTCTAATAAAATGCGCCAATTGAGCGTATTCTAAAAATGGGAAAGGAATGCCCGGGTAACGCTCCTGAAGACCGGAAAGGGGTATAACCGAGTTCTGATGGATGAGGGTTCCCATAGTAGTAAGTCCCAGCTTCTTCCAAGTTGCAAAAGCTGCTTTAGGTAATCCTAGAGGGAAGCGCAGATTGTGAAATAAAGCTGATGAATGACAATAAGGAAAGTCGCCCACTAATTTATCTTTCCAGCGCGACCATACTCGGAGAGTGGTATGTAGCGGGGGGGGGGAACAACGATAGTGCGCCTCCAAGTCGTTCTCGGTTGCCAGAATGTCGCTGTGGTCGGCATGGCTCCCAACATGTGCTGTTCAATAAGCTGCCACGGTAACGGCTGTGAGGAGCAATTGTGGATATGGAGAATCGCTCGCACTTGTGCTGCAGCATAATACCAGGCCAAGTTGGGGACACTCAGCCCCCCATTGATCTTTGGACGAAAAAGGACAGGGCGGGCGATCCGAGGTGGACGTTTTCTCCAAATGAATGCAAAAATCTTCCGCTGCGTGAGTTTTAGGATATTAGTAGAAAGATGAATTGGAAGAGTAAGAAACAAATACAACAATCGTGGCAGAACGTTCATTTTGATGATAGAGATCCTGCCCAGCCAAGAGTGAGAGTCTTGGTACCAGCGTAGGAGGTCACGATCAATATTCTTGAACAGCGGTACATAATTGAGTTGAAAGAGTTGGTCCACATCCGCTGAAAGGTAAACCCCGAGGTATTTCATAGGTTTAGTGGTCCAGCGAAAAGGTAGGTCCCTTTGCAATAGCTGAGCGTCATCCGGCGATATATCGATCGGTAAGATCTCCGATTTGTCTAAATTCACTTTGTAGCCGGATACAGAGCTAAACCGTTGGATTGCAGCCAGAACCGCTGGTAAGGATGTCTGGGGATGAGTTAACGTGAACAAAACATCATCCGCGAATAAAGACATTTTATATTGCCGCTCTCCCAGCTGCACTCCCTGGATAGCAGCATCAGATCGAATGGCGGCGGTGAAGGGTTCAAGGAATAGCGCAAAAAGAAGAGGGGAGAGCGGGCATCCTTGACGTGTACCTCTGGCAATGGGAAACTTAGTACCGTAGCTACCATTAACTTTGACCTGTGCGGTAGGTTGGTGATACAGTTGATGCAACCACTGGAGGAAATGGACACCAAACCCCATTTTGGAAAGGGTGCTAAATAAAAATGGCCAGTGTACCATGTCGAACGCTTTTTCAGCGTCGACAGCAAGAAGGGCACTGGGGATACGTTCCCGGCGAGCCCACCAGATGAGATCAATAGTGCGCCGAACATTGTCTGAAGCTGAGCGGTCTGGGATAAATCCAGCCTGGTCTGGGTGTACCAAGTTCGGGAGGATAGTGTTAAGGCATTCAGCCAATATACGAGCCAGGAGCTTAAGGTCCAAATTTATTAGAGAGATTGGTCGAAACGACCCACACAAAGTGGGGTCTTTCCCAGGCTTGGCAATAACCGAAATTCCAGCGGTGTTAGAATGTGGGCCCAGGACCATTCCCTCTCGTAGAGCGTTAAACAGATCAGTTAGATGTGGAGCCAACGTTGTAGAGAAAGTTTTATAATATTTGCTGGTTAGCCCGTCTAGGCCAGGTGCCTTGCCTGATTTGAGAGTTTTTATCGCTTGTTGAACTTCTAGCAAAGATATGGGATTATCCAACAGCTGCTGTTGTCGAGAATTTAGGACTGGGAGATCAATGGTCTGCAGATATTGATCAATAGCGGATTGTGTGATGTCTTCACGGGCGCTATAAAGGGTGGCATAAAATTGGGTAAAGCAAGCACCGATGTCAGCGGAGGTGGTTTGCATAACACCTTGACAGTTTTTGATTTTAGCAACACTGTTGCGGAACATGGACTTCTTAAGTCTACGCGCCAACATGCGACCAGCCTTGTTGCCGCCTTCGAAGTAGAGTTGTTTCGTAAGATTCAAAGCATGCACGATGCGCGCATCATCCAAATGTAGGAGTGCTTGGCGGGCATGGTTGAGCCGCTTAAATATCGCCGAAGTTGGGTTAAGCATATGTTGCAGAGAGAGAGATCTGATGTCCTGTAGAAGCTTAGATCGTTTTTCGCCTTCTAATTTCTTACAGTAAGATGCCCGGGCAATAAACTCTCCACGGATAAACGCCTTAGAGCATTCCCAGATCACAGGGACAGAAGTATCTGAAGATGATTGATTCCGGAAATATTCTGATAAACGGCAATCAGCCACTTTAATATAGTCATCATCCTCCAGAAGGCTCTCGTTAAGTCTCCAGTACCGGGTGCCCGGGATCACCTCAGGAACCTTGAAGTCGAACCACACAGGTGCATGATCAGACCATGTAATGGGTTCTATTTCCACCCTGGTTATAGAATTCTGCAAACTTTTGTCCACTAGTAAATAGTCAATGCGGGTATAAGTAGAGTGAGGATGCGAATAAAAGGTATATTGTCGAGAGCGGGGGTTTCGTTGACGCCAAATATCGATAAGATTCCATTTATCCATCAGGTGGAGGATAGAACTACGAGCCGCTCCAGAGGCACAAGAACCCCCACTAACAGCATCCAGATGAGGGCGAAGCGTCAGGTTGAGGTCGCCGCCAATCACCAAGTGGTTGTTCGCAGTGCAATTCAAACAATCCTCAAGAGTCTTGAAAAAGGTTGCTTGCGCCATGCAGGGTGCATATACATTCACAAAGGTAAAGACGTCAGATCCAATGCGCAACACCAGGACCAAAATACGTCCCTCTGGATCACTGAATTGATGCAACACTTCATGTACCACATTTGACGATACCAGTATGGCCACTCCAGTATACTTGGATCGCATAGTGCTGGAAGCAAAGTATTGGTATGGGTAGGAGGAGTGAGCTAGCAGTTTCTCATGTCTCTTTTTCAGGTGAGTCTCCTGAAGCAACGCAATGTCCACATGGAGGGCTCGTAAGTCCTGATATAGTAGTTGTCTCTTTCTGTGAGTGTGTAGCCCCTTCACATTTATAGAAAACAGCTTAAGCATGGTGTGTCAAATAAAAGGCAAGGAGCGCACGAACAAAACTTGTCCGCCAGCTAATAATGAGAACAGGGAAATGCTTGTCATCAAGAAGAGACATATAAATACAAGTGCAAGGTGTTAGGGATAATAACCCCCAAAAAAACCCAACGTCTGCCCAACCTATCCGGCAGGGCTCCCACCCGCTAGGGGCAAAAGCAGGCGAGTGTGGCAGCATGCTGACTACACAGCCCCCCAAAGGGCCCCTCCCCCCTCCAACTAACAAATAGAAATACATCAACAGGAATAGATATATAGTGAAGGCATATAGCACATGCACAAGAATTGTAATGTATATCACCTTCCCCAGGCATAGCAAAGAAATCTGTTAACAGTAGAACATCTGAAACAACAAAACAAGCGTTGCATGAGAAAAACTCAGTAAGAGTTAGAATGTTCCGGGTCCCCATATAAACAGTCAACCCTGCTCCTGAAAAGAGGATCCCGATTCATCTGGCTGTCTGCGAAGGCGTCGTCTCCCATTAGGTACCCTTTGCCAGCGAGCAATGGTGGCCTTCTTTGGTAGCCCCGAATCTGGCTTAGGCAGGGTGAAGGAAAACGGAACATTCGCCGCTTTAAAGGCCTCCGCCGCTTCTGCTAGGGTCTTTACTCTATACGTGACTCCCTGCACTAGGAACGAAAGTCCAAAAGGGAAGGTCCATCGGTAACGGACCTGTGCCTCCCGCAGGGTTTTTGTGGCTTCTCGGAGATCATAGCGCTTTTTCAATGTTGTGGGAGCTAAATCCTGAAATAGAGCAATTGTCAGTCCGTCCCAAAGCCACGTGGGCTGTTTCCTCGACTCCGCATAAACTTGTGCTTTCAATGGGAAATCACGAAGGCAAAAAATAATGTCTCTAGTCTTGTTAGGAAGACGAGGGCCTAGTGCTCTGTGCGCTCTTTCAATGGCAACAGAGGGAGTAACCTCCACTGTCTCCGGGGCCTCCGCTGTTGAGCGCAGGTCGAGAAAAAAAAGGCAAATTTTCCGAGCCACCTCCAGGGCATCACTATAAGCTTCGGTTTCGGGGACGCCTCTAATTCTGAGGTTATTGCGTCTCGAACGATTTTCAATGTCCTCAAGCTTCTCTAAGATCGCCTGGTTCTCAGCCTGCAAAGCATGTTGCTGCGTGTTATGAGACGCCATGTTGATAGCTTGCGCCTCCACCGTCTGCTCTAGTTCGTCTACTCGATTGCCCAGGGCCACCATATCTTCTCTAATCTCCGACATGGAAGCCAGGAGCTCACTGCGGTGTTGTCGTAAGTCTGCACGTATCTCCATAAACCAGCCCCGGAGCTCCGCGCGCCCGACTGTATCAGTGAGGGGGAGGGTCGGGCCCGGCTCAACAGTCACATCCCCGCTACTCGCCTCGAGTTGCGCCGCGTCATCCCCCGACTCGCTGGGTGCAGAAAACTCTGGCGGTTGCCTGTGGAACCCGTAGTGCTTAAGATCGGCTGTTTTTTTCTTTGCAGCCATGGTTTGTGCAATAAAGAACAGCGGGCAGCAAAAATAGTATCCCGTTGAAGTAGAACGCGTGAAAAATAAGGGTAGAGAGCCCAATTTCGGGAGCTCAGGTCTCACACGTCCATCCACACCGCGTGCGCAACAGCGCCCATTTTAGTATGTTTTATATTATGTATGTACGTTATTGTGTAACCCACCCCAAACCTTTTGGCGGGGCAGGATATAAAAACTTTTAAATAAATAAAAAAATAAGTGAACCAGGGTATCAATCTCCGATTCTTTCTAGCTAAGCTGCATTAGGAAACGGAAAGTATTTTAAATGGCTTAACAGCTCTTTGAACATCTGACCCTGTGTATGCAACACTCAAGAATATTCCAAAAATACCTCAGGGAAAAAAAAAAAAGGGCACATTTTTACAGCACTTATTCCCTACCATTTTATAGAAAATGAGGGATAATTTTACAACAGCTCACACAGGGCTGAAGTCTGTGTGCACAGAGGAAACGCAGGATTTTGGCCCAGATTTTCAGAGAGGCCTTACATGCAAAAGTTCATTTTGAAAACCAGCAGGACTGCGTGCAGTTTGGCAGAGCTTCGGCATGCGCATTTACACCCCCGATAGAGAACCGGTGTGAATGTCTACTTGGACGTTTACATGCCGAACATGCACGTGGAAACCATTTCCCTACCCCAGTTCTGCCCCCCACCCCCATGCGAAATTGCTTCTGCCCCCCCCGAGGTAAAACTTTCAAAGAGACCATTTCTACATGTAAAACGGGATATGCTTTGGAAAATCTCCACCATAACAAATTGTTTATTGTTAATAATATGATTATAAAGATTCAGCTAAGGCATACATTAACCAAGAGCATGTTGATCCCTAAATCTAATCTGTTTGCTTAGAAGTGGTGGGTGGGGCCGTTATAGGGTTTCAGGCCAAAGAAGCCTTGTGCATTTGGAGCCCTAGGCAAACCTTGGCTGCCTCAGGGGGAAACGACGCACTGCACTATTTGCAAGGTTTGTCGCACTGTCCTCCGCCTGATTCATGCTATGTAATTACTGCCGATAGCAAAATAATTGTAGGGGTGTAGTCTGGCATGTTTAGTCTGTGAAACAATCATTTGCATAACTTAAGCTGGCAGTTAAATCCTTAGCATCCTTTTTTTTTTTTTTATCATTCTGACTGCTATGCAATTACTGAGGAGATATTGGTAGAGAATTTTGGGCTCCAGTTTCCTCCTGCTACTTTGGGTTTCTGGTTCAATTGGAAGTGTGGCTGGGATCCTGCCTTAATTTGCATCTATCTGGGGTGTTTTGTCTTTTTATTTCCTCCCAACTTCCTTTTCGTCCAGTCACTGCAGGGCCCATGCACCAAGGCTCCTTCTGCTAACCTGTAATCAAGGCAAATACTTCCCCTTTTGAAAAATTCCCCAGAAAAAAAAACTTCCAACACAACATTTACACCTGCTAATGTGTGTGTGATGGTACTGGAGAAATTATTTACCTAATAATAATAATTTACCTTTGTAAACCATTATGATGGCTCTACCGAATAACGCTATATAAAACTCATCAAATAAATAAATAACTTAGTTTTCCTTAGTGTAGACAGATGGACTCAGGACCAATGAGTTATGCTCCCCTGCCAGCAGATAGAGCCAGCGTCAGATTTCAAAGCTGATGTCAAAGCTGATGACACCCCTGCAGTGACCTCAGCCCTTCAGTACTCTCTTCACCTGAGCTAAAGAATTTCAAATTATCCATATCAACTGAAAAGAAGGTTGTTAATACAAACAAAAAACTCAATTTGAAATGTCTGTTTGCCAATGCCAGAAGTCTAAGACGTAAGATGGGAGAGTTAGAGTGTATAGCAGTAAATGATGAGATTGACATAATTGGCATCTCTGAGATGGAAGGAGGATAACCAATGGGACAGTGCTATATCAGGGTACAAATTATATCGCAATGATTGGGAAGATCAACTTGGTGGGGGTGTGGCACGTTATGTCCGGGAGGGTAGAGAGTCCAACAGGATAAAGATCATACAAGAGACTAAATGCTCAGTAGTTTATTGTCATTTATATACACTGTTACATCAGACGTACCTTCACAAAGTCGTTTTCCCCCTAAGGCAGCCAAGGTTTGCCTAGGGCTCCAAATGCACAAGGCTTCTTTGGCCTGAAACTATATAACGGCCCCATATTGTCCCCCCCTCCAGTCATTAGTTAAAATTTGATCATATTATGATCACTATTGCCAAGTGGCCCCACCACCATTACCTCTCTCTCACCAAATCCTGTGTTCCACTAAGAATTAAATCTAAAATAGCTCCTTCTCTTGTTGGTTCCTGAACCAATTGCTCCAAGAAGCAGTCATTTATTCTATCCAGGTATTTATGTCTCTAGCATGTCCTGATTTTTATATTTACCCAGTCAATATTGGGGTAATTTAAATCTCCTATTATTATTGCACTGCCAAATTGGTTAGCTTCCCTTATTTCTCTTAGCATTTCATCATCTGTCTGACCATTTTGTCCAGGTGGACGGTAGTATACTCCTATCACTATACTCTTACCCAACACACATGGGATTTCTATCCTTATAGATTCTACTGAGGCCCTTCCCATACTGACACGTGGGGCTTTACCAGCACCTAGATCCAGGCCACCTCATCCAAATCATCAGCTGCAGGACTCCCTACTCCCACTTGGCAGAGGGTTGGAAAAAGAAATAGATTGCGGAGGCATTCTGGTGGACCCCAACTCAGCCAAGCCTCAACATGAACTTCCAACCGAGGAGAGCTGCAAATATCTCAGACCAACTTGATATGAACAGGCAGAAATTTTGCTATTCTGAATTTAAAAGGGAGACTGTATCACACAGTTTTATCTTACAGGAGGTTATTTTCTTTTCTTTTTATAATGCTTTATGATCTTTATCTTTTTGTTAAAAGTCACTGCCGTATAGGCGGCGGAGGGATCGCGTCCCCATTTATGACAATAACACCCCCCAGATCGGGAGAGTGTGTAGCCTGCAGGGAGGGAAAGGCAAGCAAAAATGTGTTCGTAGGGGACAAACCGCATCCCCATGGGTTTAGTGCTGTTTACTGGTTTTTTAATGTATTGATCGTAGATATTTCCTCAAATGCAACAGGAGTTACCTCTCTCTTTCTAACCCATGCTGTCTGCCTTGGGTTATATTGTGTACTAGGGTTAATACTTATTGGTGGAGTGGCGCATTACATTGTGGCCTTCAGATGGGGAACTGCCCAACATACCAATGTGCGAGGGCTGAGCCCCTATCTTTGATTCATATCCAAAAATTTACACAAATGGCTAAAATATGTATCATGTCCTTAAATGTAAAGGGGTTAAACTCACCGCAGAAGCAGAGTTTCCTTTTTCGGGAACTGGATTTAAGATTGCCCGAAATAGTATTCCTTCAAGAGACCCACTTATCTAAGAGGTATGAATATCTGATGAAATCACCCAAATACAGCTACAGTATTTCACGCCCAATAATAAATTAGCCAAATATACTGGGGGTCAGAATACTATTTCTGTAAAATGTTATATTTGAATACACACACTGCCTTTCAGATCCTAAAGGCAGATTTCTATTACTCCGAATTAAAGTTAATGGGTCCCGCTATACTATAGCAAACGTTTATGCTCCCAACAGAGAACAGGCCACTTTCTTTCAGGAACTTCATCAAATCTTGTTACAACATAGTGTGGGCCTGTTAATATTGAGGGGTGATTTTAATGTAGCTCTCTCTCATTTTTTAGACACCTCTAAGCGACACGCACAGGTTGCAAAATTTCATAGCAGGGCTATTAGGGATCTTATGAATGATCTGCAGCTCATAGACCCCTGGAGACTACAATATCCTCATTCTCGATCCTATAGTTATTACTCCAAGCCCCATGATTCTTATTCCCGAATAGACTATATCTTGGTGACTAAGTCTCTTTTCCATTATGTTCAGAACCCCGAGATAGGCTTCATTTCGTGGGCAGATCACACTCCTATTAGCCTGGACTTCACCATGCAGGAAGACGATGTGGGAAGACGGTTTTGGAGACTTAATGACTCTATATTGACTGATCCTTCCTATATACAAGACATTGCCCAAGTCATTAATGATTCTTCGGAACCAATGCTGGCTCTGTTGATTCCCCTGTGGCGGTCTGGGATTGTTTTAAGGCATTTATCAAAGGCCTCTTTATATCTCGTTCCTTAATAAACAAAAGAATGAGGCAAACTCTCAGTTGCGGGATAAGAATTCTCTCAAAGCAACATATTCAGAGCGGATCCCCAGTTATTTTGATTCACCTCACTAAAGTCAGCGAGGATCTTCATAGACTGGAAGCTGATTGTATCGCTCATTCCCTGGAACTCTCATGCCAAGAGCACTTCAAAGGAGGTGAGAAGGCAGGGAAGTTGTTGGCTACCAAACTGGGAAAAAAAAAAAAAAAGACTTACCTTCCAAAATTATATCCTAAAAATTAAAAATGACCTAGGCAAGATCTTATCAACCTAGTCAGAGATTGGCCAGCAATTCCTTAAATTTTACCAAACTTTATACACTGCTGAAACCCAGATCACCCCAGAGACCATGCATTCCTATTTGAGCTCCATTTCCATTCCCTGTCTCACTATGGAAATGAGGGAAATCCTCAATGCAGATATCTCCACTCCAGAACTGCTGCTGGCTATAAAGGGTCTCAAAGCAGGAAAAGCCCCCGGCCCCGATGGACTCATCGCAAAATTTTATAAGTCCTTCGCCCCTCAGCTGGTTGCGCCTATGCAAAAACTATTTAATCACCTACAGACTGGAGGCTCATTACTACCAGATTCAAACCTTGCAGGCATTACAATTATAGCCAAACCAGGCCACGACCCCCCCACACTGTGGCTCGTATCACCCAATATCCCTGATTAATCTTGATTTAAAGATACTGGCCAAAGTGCTGGAAGCCCACTTAAATGTCTTCATTGCCCACATTATTCATCCGGACCAGGCTGGGTTTATTCCTGGTAGATGACCAGCGATAATGTTCGGAAAATTATAACTATAATCTGGGGGGCGCATACTCAACACCTGCCCATGCTTCTCCTTGCTATTGATGCAGAAAAGGCCTTTGACATGGTGCACTGGCTTTTCCTCTTTGAGACTCTGAAGGTTATGAACTTTGGTGATTCCTTTTATAATTGGATTCAAGCCCTTTATGATAAACCCAAAACGTGTCTGAAAATAAATGGAGGATACTCAGACACTTTCAATGTACAACGGGGCACTAGACAAGGTTGTCCCCTCTCACCCAACAGTTTGTCATATTCCTGGATCCCTTGGCCATCACTATCCGTAATAATGCTCTCATTAATGGCTTTTCCTTTGGAACAGAGACCTACAAACCTTCGTTGTTTGCAGATGACATTCTTTTTACAGTTACTAATCCCCATACCTCTTTGCAGGCTATTGAAAATAATTTGGATTCCTTTAGTGCAGTTTCTGGCTTTAAAATTAATTGGGATAAGCCAGAAATATTGAATGTCATGTGTGATCCCCAAACTACAATGTATTTGAAATCTACTCATCCATTTAAATGAGCTCAGTCCAAAATTAAATATTTAGGAATCTATCTGGGTAAAAATCTAGCCGATCTTTTGAAATTAAACTATGTCCCCTTGCTACAGACAATCGAGAGGGACATAGACTGATGGTCACGCCTTACCATTTCCTGGCTTGGCAGGATTGCTGTCGTTAAGATGAATATCTTGCCAAGACTACTATATTTATTTCAAACTCTGCCTATTACACTAGCATACACGACTTTAAAATGCTGGCAAAAGAAATTGATGTGCTTCATTTGGCAGCATCGCCCCCCTAGGGTAGCCAGGCATGTTTTTTTTCAAAACAAGCTTGAAGGGGGCTTGGGACCCCCCAAACCTGTCCTGGTACTACGCTGCTGTGCAACTTCGCCCCATCATTGACTGGCATTGTGCTCCAATGGTAAAACATTGGGTACAAATTGAACAGACCTGGTAAGGAGACATGCCACTTCAAGCATTGGTCTGGCAACCCAGGCACACTTGGCGCCCGTGCCCTAATTCAGCTCCCACTACTAGACACACCTTGAATGTTTGATCAACATGGAGGGATAGATTGGTGGGCTTGGCCTCGTACTTCTACTCATCTTATCTCTTCTATAACACCACTTTTACTCCATGCATTCCCTCCCTATCCTTCTCTGCCTGCAAAGCTAGAGATCTCACACAAATTGCCCATTTCTTGCCAAATGATAAAATAATTCCCTTTGCTAAATTTCAAGTCACACATGATTTGCCCACATCTGACTTTCTGACATACCTCCACATAACTCATTTCATAGCCAACCTGCAGAGGTGATCCCAACTGGCCTCCCCAACTGGCCTCTAAGAGATCTCTTTTTGAGGAGTACTGTATCCAATCTCAGATGTTAAAGGGCCTGATATCAAATTTATAAATTACTGAATACTCGCTTAAAGACTAAACCCAATCATATCACTGCCTGGGAACGAGACTTGGGTACATCACTTTCTGAAGAACAATGGTCTCTGATATTCATGAAGACCAAAAGTCTGTCTCAATCTCCTCCTCTATAGTTGAGCATAGCTACAAAGTATTATTTAGATGGTACATTGCGCCCACTCGCCTAAGCAAGTTTAATCCTCAGATTAGTGGGTTATGTTGGCGCAATTGCTCTCAACTAGGCTCTTTTCGGCATATGTGGTGGGATTGTAAATACATTCAAAGCACCTGGTCGCAATTAGGGATTTTCCTTTCAGACATTCTAAACACACTCATCCACTTAACTATAACACATACACTCCTTTATTTGCACAACGAGGACTCCATTCCTTACTACCACACTTTTATTCAGCATTGTTGTATTGCACTGAAAATGGAGATTGTCTATTCTTGGAAAAGACCATATGCCCAGACTCTTCAAGAGGTCCTGAAGAGATTGGACAAAACTTGCACACTGTATAAAATCACTACGGCCAAACATAGGATGGACAAGTTTCATAAGGTTTGGACACCCTATTTAACAATGAGGTGAGCACACCCTACGTATAGCACGCCTAGGACTGGTAACCCAGGGCAACACCACAACCAATATACATGTTGGTTCCTTCTGTATATCTTTCGCACTATTATTGGCCTTACCTGAGTATACTCCTGTATATGTCACTATATATGCATATACAGCATTGCTCTCTGCTTCAACGGCAGGGGGAAATGAGGAAAAGAGGATTTACATTCAGACAACAACCAACAAGGACTGAACTACACAGTCTGGGTAAACAAATAAGCGTGGGAGTAGCTTGCTTATTGCGGCGGTTACTACCCTAAACCAATTAAGCCTGATACTTCACTTTGAATGCATATACAGCATTGCTCTCTGCTTCAACGGCAGGGAGAAATGTGGAAGAGAGGATTTACATTCAGACAACATCTAACAAGGCATGGATCTGTGCAGTCTGGGTAAACAAGCATCAGGGTAACTTGCTTGATGTGGCAGTTATTACCCGTAACCATTAAGCCTTATGCTCACCTTTGATGCAACTCCATCATTACTCTCTGCATCAGTGGCAAGGGGTGGCAGGTAATTTTAATCAAAACAGTTACCAACAAGGGTCCTGAACTTGGTGGTCGGTGAAACAGATAAAAATGGGAAAATAAGTGTGGGAGCTTGCTGGGCAGACTGGATGGGCCAATTGGTCTTTTTCTGCCATCATTTCTATGTTTATTAATTAAGATTATTTGTTATCTGCGATCCGTGGTATAAGTTGATGTTTAGGAAAACAGCACGTAGGGGGGAGGGGAATTAGTTTATAAAATTGGTATGTTGTCCTTGATAATGTATAAGCCTACAGACCATGATATGTTTGGTTTGTTATATTTTTCAAGGATCACAAAAATTGTAAATAAAAAAAAAAAAGAAGTGATGTATTCCATGCATTAAGCAAGGTAAGGCAAAATGATTACTGGCATGGTTAAAATGTGAGGTGAAAGAGGCTATTTTAGCCAAAAAAAATCCTTCAAAAATTGAAAGAAGGATCCATCTGAAGAAAATAGGAAAAAGCATAAGCATTGTCAAGTTAAGTATAAAACATTGATAAGGCAGGCTAAGAGAATTTGAAATTAAGTTGTCTGTAGAGGCAAAAACTCACAATAAACACTTTTTTAAATATATCCGAAGCAAGAAACCTGTGAGAGCTGGTTGGATCATTAGATGACCAAGGGATTAGAGGGGCTCTTAGGGAAGATAAGGCCATTGCAGAAAGACTAAATTAATTCTTTGCTTCTGTGTTACTAATGAGTATGCTGGGGAGATATTGGTTCTAAAGATGGTTTTCAAGGGCGAGGAGTCAGATGAACTGAACCAAATCACTGTGAACCAGGTTAACGTAGTAGGTCAGATTAACAAACTAAAGCGTAGCAAATCACCTGGACTGGATGGAATGCACCCCAGGGTTCTGAAAGAACTCAAACAAGAAATTTCAGATCAATTAGTTAAAATTTGTAACCTATCATTAAAATCATTCATTGTACCTGAAGACTTAAAGGTAGCCAATGTAACCAATATTTAAAAAGGGCTCCAGGGGCAATGCAGGAAACTATAGACCAGTGAGCCTGTTTCAGTGCCGGGAAAAATAGTGGAAGCTATTATAAAGATCAAAATCAGAGCATATAGAAAGACATGGTTTAATGGAACACAGTCAGCATGGATTTACCCAAGGCAAGTCTTGCCTCACAAATCTGCTTCACTTTTTTGAGGGGTTAATAAACATGTGGATAAAGGTGAGCCAGTAGATGTAGTGCATTTGGATTTTCAGAAGGCGTTTGACAAGGTCCCTCTTGAGAGGCTTCTAAGGAAATCAAAATTTCATGGGATAGGAGGCAGTGTCCTTTTGTGGATTACAAACTGGTTAGAAGACAGGAAACAGAGTAGGATTAAATGGTCAATTTTCTCAATGGAAAAGGGTAAGCAGTGGAATGCCTCAGGGATCTTTGCTTGGACCGGTGCTTTTCAATATATTTATAAATGATTTGGAAAAGAATACAACAAGTGAGGTAGTAGTTCAGAGTAGTTAAACCACAAGCAGATCGTGATAAATTGCAGGAGGACCTTGCGAGAGTGAAAGATTGGGCATCGAAATGGCAGATGAAATTTAATGTGGGCAAGTGCAAGGTGATGCATATAGGGAAAAATAATCCAAGCTGTAGTTGCACAATGTTAGGTTCTATATTAGGAGCTACCACCCAGGAAAAAGATCTAGGCGTCATAGTGGATAACACAATGAAATCGTTGGCTCAGTGTGCTGCAACAGTCAAAAAAGAAAACAATGTTAGGAATTATTAGGGAGGGAATGGTGAATAAAACTGAAAATGTCATAATGCCTCTGTATTGCTCCTTTGTGAGACCGCATTTTGAGTACTGTGTATAATTCTGTTCGTTGCATCTCAATAAAAATACAGTTGCGATGTAGAAGGTAGAGAGAAGGGCGACCAAAATGATGAAAGGGATGGAACAGCTCCCCTACGAGGAAAGGCTAAAGAGATTATAGAGCTGTTCAGCTTGGAGTAGAAACAGCTGAGGCAGGATATGATAGAGGTCTTTTAATCATGAGAGGTCTAGAACGGGTAAATGTGAATCAGTTATTTACTCTTTCAGATAATAGAAGGATTAGGGGGCACTCTATGAAGTTAGCACATAGCACATTTCAAACCAATTAGAGAACATTCTTTTTCACTCAACGCACTATTAAGATCTGGAATTTGTTGCCAAAGGATGTGGTTAGTGCGGTTCGTGTAGCTGGGTTTAAAAAAGGTTTTGATAAGTTCTTGGAGGAGAAGTCCATTAACTGCTATTAATCAAATTATCTTAGAGAACAGACACTGCTATTACTTGTATCACTACTATAGGATCTACTTAAATGTTTGAGTACTTGCCAGGTACTTTTAAGCCTGGATTGGCCACTGTTAAGAACATGCCATACTGGGTCAGAAGAAGGGTCCATCAAGCCCAGCATTCTGTTTCCAACAGTGGCCAATCCAGGCCATAAGAACCCAGCAAGTACCCAAAAACTAAGTCTATACCATGTTACTGTTACTAGTAATAGCAATGGCTATTTTTTAAGTCAACTTAATTAATAGCAGGTAACTGACTTCTCCTCCAAGAACTTATCCAATCCTTTTTTAAACACAGCTACAATAACTGCACCAACCACATCCTCTGGCAACAAATTCCAGAGTTTAATTGTGCGTTGAGTGAAAAAGAACTCTCTCAGGTTAGTTTTAAAATGTGCCACATGCTAACTTCATGGAGTGCCCCCTAGTCTATTATTTGAAAGAGTAAATAACAGATTCACATCTACCCGTTCTAGACCTCTCATGATTTTAAACACCTCTATCATATCCCCCCTCAGCTGTCTTCTCCAAGCTAAAAAGTCCTAACCTTTTTAGTCTTTCCTCATAGG
Source organism: Rhinatrema bivittatum (assembly GCF_901001135.1). Taxonomy (NCBI): domain Eukaryota; kingdom Metazoa; phylum Chordata; class Amphibia; order Gymnophiona; family Rhinatrematidae; genus Rhinatrema; species Rhinatrema bivittatum. Next base: position 235,453,778 of record NC_042619.1, read on the forward strand.
GGAGCTGTTCTATTCCTCTTATCATTTTGGTCACCCTTCTCTGTACCTTCTCCATCACAACTATATCTTTGAGATGTGGCGACCAGAATTGTACAAAGTATTCAAGGTGCTGTCTCACCATGGAGCGATAAAGAGTCATTATGACATTTTCCGTTTTATTCACCATTCCCTTTCTAATAATTCTCAACATTCTGGAAACAGGATATTGGGCTTGATGGATCCTTGGTCTTACCCAGTATGGCAATGTCTATGTTCTTAAGCCACAGTGGACATACTACTGAAAAAACTTCAATTAAAATATGATTAAAAACAGATAACCTTAACTGTACTCATCCAATCATAAACACTGAACCCCAGTAAGAATATAGCTGTCCTAATCTAGGGGCTGGATGACAGTTTACCCGTAATCTCTTTGAATCAATATCCACTCCAAGGGCGAATCCTTGGCACCATTCTTGGGCAGCCATAGGCAGGATGCTGAGTCCATCTGTCTACACTAAGGAAAACGAAATCATCAGGTAAACGAAATCATCAGGTAAGTAATTCCTCCATTTCCTAGCGTGTAGCCAGATGGACTCAGGACCAATGGGATGTAGAAAAGCTACTCCCAATCAGAGCGTGAGGCTGCCTGCAGTCCGGTTAACGCTGCCCTTGCAAAGGCTGAATCCTCTTGGGCCTGTACATCCAGGCGATAGAACCTGGATAAGGTGTGCAAGAAAGACCACATCGCCATTCAGCAGATAGCGACGGGAGACAGCCATCTAGCTTCTGCCCACGAGACTGCCTGAGCCCTACCAGAATGAGCTTTAACCTGAGAAGGTAATGGCTTTCCAGCCCCCAAATAGGCTCCCATGGCCACCTCCTTAATCCAGCGAGCTATGATAGCCCATGAAGCTGGTTCGCCCTGCTTCCTTCCACGTGAAACACAAACAGGCGGTCTGTCTTTCAGACCGGTTCTGAAACTTCCAGATACCAAACCAAATGTCTACTACATTCAAATGACAGAGGAGGTGGTATTCTTCTGCGTCTTTGTGCTTATCTAGGAATGGCAATGAAATGGACTGATTCAAATGAAACTCCGAGACTACCTTGGGCAAGAAGGATGGAACGGTACGAAGCAATAACCCTCCTGAAGTCATCCGGAGGAACAGTTCCCGACACAATGCCTGTAGTTCAGAGATGTGACGTGCCAAGCATACAGACAGCAGGAAGACAGTTTTCAAGGTTAATAAAAGCAAGGAAAGACTGCACAGCGGCCGAAAGGAGGGAGCACTGTAGGAGTGGCCAGAGGTGCTTCACCCCTTTCAGAAAATAGCCCACGTCCAGATGAGCCGACAGGTGGGTTCCATTCACCTCACCCCTGAAACAGGAGAGCGCTACTACCTGGACCTTCAGGGAGTTAAGGGTCAAACCTTTATTTAAGCCGTCCTGCAAAGATTCCACAATTAGTGAGATTTTGACTACCCGAGGGGGGACACGGTGTTCCTTGCATCAGGCCTCAAATAATCTCCAGACCAGCACATACACTAGGAATGTAGAGAACTTCTGAACGCAGAATAAGGTGGCAATTACTGCCGCAGAATATCCTCGCTTCATCAGGTGAACCCTCTCAAGGGCCAAACCGTAAGACTTAATAGAGTCGGATACTCGTGACTGACTGGTCCCTGCTGTAGCAGGTCCCTGTGCAGTGGGATGCACAGGGGGTGGGGGGGGGGGGGTCTCCACCAGGAGTCTCCGCATATCTGCATAATACCGATGCCTGGGACATTCTGGAGCTATTAGCAAGACTAATCCCCTGTGGTACTCGATTCTGCAAATGAGCCTGCCCAGCAGGGGCCATGGAGGGAAGGCATAGAGCAACTCTTCTTCCGGCCAGGTCTGAACAAGAGTGTCTATCCCCAGGGACCACTGATCTCTTCTGCAAGTGAAGAATCGGGGATCCTTTGCATTGTGAGATGCAGACAGTAGGTTGATGGACAGGAGACCCCAGTTATCTACCCCAGCTGAAAGGCTTTAGCCAACAACACCACTCTCCTGGATCCAGACTCTCCCTGTTTAGAAAGTCTACTCTGATATTGTCTTTTGCTGCGATGTAGGAAGCTGAGATTATCTGTAGATGTATTTCTGCCCATTCCATAAAGGAGATCTATTTCCTGTGACACTTGCTGGCTCTTGGTTCCACCCTGGCGGTTGATTTAGGCTACCGTCGTTGCGCTGTCCAATATTACATGAACCCCTTGACCCTGGAGTCTGTGGCTGAATTGTAGAGACATGCCAGTCTGACTGCTTGGGCTTCCAGGCTGTTGTTGTTCCAGAGGGCCTCTTCCTCAGTCCAACGTCCCTGGGTCATCAGTTCCTGACAGTGAGCTCCCCAGCCCTGGAGGCTCGTGTCTGTTGTGAGGACCAACCAGTTCAGAGGGGACAGGGGTACACCCCTGCTCAGATGAGCTTCCTGCAGCCACCACTGGAGCCGAGAGCATACTCCCATCGATAAGTGCAGGCAAACTGAATAGTCTTGTGACTGCGGGTTCCAATGTGACAGTAGTGAGCGTTGAAGTGGCAGCATGTGTGCCCTTGCCCATGGCACTATCTCCAGAGTGCCACCATCAAACCAAGAACTTAGAGATAGCTCCACATTGTCGGGCGTATCGTGCTCATCAACTGACACACTTGGGACATCAACTTCCTTATCCGCGTGGTCAGAAGTCAGTGCCAGTGATATGCGGCACTGACTTGTTATAGCAAAGAAAAAAATCGCAACAAGTTTCAGATAAGTGCTTTTGATGGTTACTTGTAGCACAGACTTGTTGATAAACAGTAATACTGCAACAAGTTTAGAACCTTGCTACTTTGTGATGTTGGGAAGGTTTCAGTTTCAAATATCTTCTGAAACCACAACACATTCCATTCAGAAGCCAGAAGACATAAAGATTACGGGCTTACAATGAGAGCATAAGTCGCCGGATAATATAACTGTGACACATACCATTGCAAGTTGCTGTGATATCGGCATTTTTGTCAAACTGGACATTCTATAATATAAGACTTTTGGTATCATTTCCCGAAGGGAGTGGGAGAAAAATCTGTGGATAACATAAATTGTGAAATAATATAGTTACAAACGCGCCAAGATACTGGCGTTTTTGTCAGACAGGATACCCCGCAATACAAAGATTCTTAAAAAAAAAAAAAAGTTTGAAATAATTGCATTTTTATTTTAAATTAAAAAAATAGGAGACAATAAAGACCAGTGATTGAACTTACTGGTTTGAAAATTAGAGGTCATTCAGACCCCTTTTACCAGTTCTGAGGTCTTTGTCTCTGAATTATAAAAATTTACAAAAATAAAAATTTACATGAATTATGAATAAAGTAAAATTTTAACAGCGATTAAAAAAAAAGAGGCAATTTATGATCGTCTTAGACAGTTAGCTTTGTATGGACACTATACATAAGAACATGCCATACTGGGTCAGACCAAGGGTCCATCAAACCCAGCATCCTATTTCCACCAGTGGCCAATCCAGGCCATAAGAACCTGGCAAGTACCCAAAAACTAAGTCTATCCCATGCTACTGTTGCCAATAATAGCAGTGGCTATTGTCTAAGTCAACTTAATTAATAGCAGGTAATGGATTTCTTTTCCAAGAACTTATCCAATCCTTTTTTAAACACAGCTATACTAACTGCACTAACCACATACTCTGGCAACAAATTGATGAAACTGAAAACTTGGTTCTTTAAAATGGCAACTTGGCTGTTCCTTAGTTCTATTGCTTCCTTTGATATTATTCCTAGGTCTCCTTTGTTTTTGTCCTCATTTATCCTATTTATTACATTTTTTTTTGTAATAAAAGATATGCAAAGTTTCTAAGAATAAAACAGGAGGTCTGACCTGGGTTTCATCAAAGCACTGAATTGTGGTTCTGTTAGCAGAGCTGTGTTCACCAGTTCTTATTTCATAAACATGGTGTTCAGTCAGAGTGAAAAACCAAGGGTTTGAGGAATCTAGTCTTCATTACTTCCTGAAGAAGGGAATATGAATTCCCCACAAAAGAGGATTTCCTTTGCAGTTTCTCCAGTGTGTTTGTCAAGTACAATACTATTTTGTTGCATTTACCATCCTGGAGTTGCCCATTGGTGCACAGCAATCTATTTTGCTCTTAAGATTTACTAAAATTTGTGCCCAATCTCCCTGCCCACTTCTCTTGCTTGAGTTCTCATTTCAGTATTTTAGAACCCACACATTAGCAAACATTGAAAGCAATTCAAGAGACTTCACCTGTCATAGATTTCGGATCCCTCTTCCAGGCCTGGCAGGAGTCCAGTTATGAAGGCCTGAAGACTTGGCAGCAGCGACTTCTGCAGTGGAAGAAAATAGATCTCGTACAAACCCAGGAGAACCGGTCTCACTGACATCGCTGCATTGGCCAGCAGGGGAAACAAGCCAGAACTTTAGAGAACAAAAAAAAAAAAACATACATATATATATATAGATATATCAGAGCAGAATTAGGCATGAATTAAGCAAACACTAAAGATCAAGTCACACGAGTTTCCGAGGATTGGTTTACTCATTAATTCTTGTGATCTTTCTATAAGTAATATCTGGGACCTATCAAACAGCAAAATTGCTTACCTTGTAATAGGTGTTATCCCAGGACAGCAGGATGTAGTCCTCACATATGGGTGACATTGGTAATGGAGCCCTATGTACGGAAAAACTTCTGTCAAAGTTTCTATAAACTTTTAACTGGCACAGAGAGTGCCCACTGAGCATGCTCAGCATGCTATGATATTCTCTGCCACAGGGGTCGCCCTTCAGTCTCGTTTGTAGCAATTAGCGTTAGCCAAAAATAAAATAATAAAACGTATCAGACCCAACTCCGTGGGGTGGCAGGTGGGTTTCGTGAGGATTACATCCTGCTGTCCTGGGATAACACCTATTACAAGGTAAGCAATTTTGCTTTATTCCAGGACAAGCAGGATGATAGTCCTCACAAATGGGTGATTAGCAAGCTAGAGGCTGAGTAATTTTGTAACGAAGCAACACTGCAGTCTTGTTGATGGGAATGAGTCAGCCAAAGATCACAGCAGGATGGATGTAGAAGGAGTTGGGTTTAAACTGAAAACATGTTCTTTAAGACAGATTGTCCGTAGGCGGAATCTTGTCGACCTTCTTTGTCCAAACAGTAATGAGCGGCAAAGGTATGAAGAGAACTCCATGTTGCTGCTTTACAGATGTCAAGAACTGGCACAGAACGATAGTGTGCTACTGAAGTTGACATTGCTCGTACTGAATGTGCTTTTACTCGCCCTTGGAGAGGAAGGCCTGCTTTTTATAGGAAAACTGTATGCAGTCTGCTATCCAGTTGGACAGAGTATGTTTACCCACTGCTTTACCTGGCTTGTTTGGGTCATAAGAGACAAAAAGTTGATTGGATTTCCTGTGGCTGCAGTGCGGTTTAAGTAGAAAGATAATGCACGCTTACAGTCTAAAGTATGTAAAGCCCGTTCTCCTTGGTGAGAATGAGGCCTTGGAAAGAATGTGGGTAAAACTATGGATTGATTCAAGTGGAATTCCGTAACTACCTTGGGAAGGAATTTTGGATGTGTTCGGAGTACCACTCTGTCATGTAGAAACTTTGTATAAGGTTCGTATGTGACAAGTGCTTGTAATTCACTAACCCTTCTAGCTGATGTAATGGCTATGAGGAAGATAGTCTTCCATGTGAGAAATTTAAGATCACAGGTATCTATGGGTTCGAATGGAGAACGCATGAGTCTGGTTAATACCACGTTCAGGTCCCATTGTGTGATTGGGGGTCGAACTGGTGGTTTAAGTTGAGTTAAATCTCTCATAAATCTACTGACGAGAGGTTGTGTAGAGATAGGTGCATCTCCCAGTTTGTTATGGTAAGCTGAGATTGCACTTAAGTGTACTCTTACAGATGAAGTCTGGAGACCAGATTCTGAAAGATAGTATAAATAATCTAGTAGAGAAGAAGTGGAGCAAGTGAAAGGATCAGTATTGTTTTGCTTGCACCACAAGGTAAATCTTTTCCATTTGGCAGAGTAGTTCTTTCGTGTGGAGGGCTTACGTGAAGCTATAAGCACTTGAGAGATATGGGTTGAAAGATTGAGTGGTTGTAAAATTAAGCTTTCAACATCCAAGCTGACAGGGCTAGGGATTGGAGGTTGGGATGGCGCAATCGACCCTGATCCTGAGGTATGAGTGTGGGAGCTACTCTCAGACGAATGGGATCCCTGACTGAGAGGTCTAGAAGTGTGGGAAACCATACTTGTAGAGGCCAATACGGGGCTATGAGTATCATGGACCCCATGTCCTGTTGTAGTTTTACTAGTGTCTTGGTTATGAGTGGTATCTGAGGATACGCGTATAGCAGGCCTGAGTTCCAATGGCGAGCAAAGGCATCCTTGGGCAAGCTGTTTTTCTGCTTGAACAGGGAGCAATAATTGTTCACTTTGTAGTTCAGATGTGATGCAAAGAGATCTAATTGTTGGTTGACCCCCAACGTTGAAAGAGCCTGGTTGCTATTGCTGGATCCAAGGACCACTCGTGTGGTTGGAACTGACGACTGAGGCGATCGGCTACTATGTTGTGAACGCCTGCTAGATAAGTGGCCCATAAGAGTATTGAGTGTGCTAGGGCCCAGTCCCAAATCTGTGCTGCTTCTTGGCAAAGGAGATACGAGCCCACCCCCCCTTGCTTGTTGATGTACCACATGGCTACTGTGTTGTCTGTTTATATGAGAACAGTCTTGTGTGAAAGGCAATCCTTGAACGCATGCAGCGCATAATGTATAGCTCGAAGCTCTAGGAAGTTTATCTGAAATGTGGCTTCGAGTTTTGTCCACGTCCCTTGAGTCTGCAGATGACCTATGTGCGCACCCCAGCCCAAGGTGGATGCATCTGTAGTTAGTGTTACTTGCGAAATCGGTTGCTGGAAAGGTAGACCTTTGAGCAAATTGTTCATTGATGTCCACCAGAGGAGGGAAGAACACAGTTCCTGAGTTACATGAATTTGAGAGGACAGTGGCTGAATGGCTTGAATCCATTGTGTTTTGAGAGACCATTGCATTAGTCGCATGGCCAGTCTGGCCATAGGAGTGACGTGAACTGTAGAGGCCATGTGACCGAGAAGGGTGAGGCACTGATGAGCTGTGACCTGCGATTGAATTCGGAGAGAGTTTGCCAGGAGAACGAGTGTCTGCGCACGGTCTCTTGGAAGAAAAGCTTTTGCTAAGACTGTGTTTAAATCTGCACCGATGAATTGTAACAGGTGAGATGGTGTGAAATGGGATTTCTGGTAATTGATGAGAAACCCCAAGGAATGAAGTAAGTTGATTGTGAGCTTGAGGGAATTGAGAGCTCCTTCTTTCATTCGACTCTTGATGAGCCAGTCAGCGAGATAAGGAAACACATGCACTCCCTGTTTGTGAAGGTGGCCCACTGCCACTGCTAGGCACTTTGTGAATACTCGGGGTGCTGAGGCGAGGCCGAATGGAAGCACCCGGTATTGAAAATGTTGGCCGTCGACCAGAAATCGTAGGTATTTGTGATGAGGAGGAAAAATGGGAATGTGAGCGTAGGCGTCTTGAAGATCCAGAGAACAGAGCCAATCTCTCTTTTGAAGAAGAGGTAACATGGTGCCCAATGATACCATCCTGAATTTTTCCTTTTTCAGAAATTTGTTGAGATTTCTGAAGTCTAGGATGGGACATAGGCCTCCTGTTTTCTTTGGAATGAGGAAATATCGGGAGTAGAATCCTCTGCCCTGCTGGGGCCGGGGAACTGGTTCTATGGCCCTGGCTCTCAGAAGGGTGGATAATTCTGTTTTTTAAGGTTTAACGGTTTTTATTGTTTTCAATCACAGAACAAACAACAAACAAGCCTGAGGTGGGTGTGTCTGAGCCCACCCCTGGCATACAAATACAATCAGAGCAACAGTCAAAACCACCCCCCCCCATACCCCCCCTCCCCCCTAAGTTCATCGTAAAACAGCATCATCGAGAATACTAAACAGCATGTAATCTGTCTGGTCCACATTGCTCACATCGCACTAAAATAACCCGGGTGCTGCTCGCTCAAGCATTCAGAAGCAGACTCCGAATGCGATGGGGAAGCGATTGGATATACAGGTGCCACACCGAGAGGAATCGCCGTCTCACGATAGGGGATTGCCGTGCCATCATGTTCTCCATGATCATCATCGAGTGGAAGCCGTTCCGCCAGGCCCAGTAAGACGGGTCATCTGTTGTCCTCCATTTAGAAAGAATGATCCTTTTACCTACAACACAAGCCTTTGCCAAAAGCAAGCGTGAGCCAAGATCTCTGATACGAATGGGCGATATACAGCCAAATAAGAGCCATAAGGGGGTAATGGGAATAACCACATTCAAGAGATCCGCCAAATAGTCGGCAATGCGTCTCCAGAAACGTTTAATCGGTGGACAGGTCCGGAAGACATGCGAGAAAGTGCTCAGGGCATGACCACACCTAGGGCACCCCGCCGCAGATACAAGTTTGAATTGATACGCTCTGAGGGGTAACATACGCCCTACTCAAGAATTTGTATTGCATTTCTCTGTAATATTGGTTTACCGAGATCTTGGCTACACGGCGAAAACAAACCTTAATAATGGTCGGGGTAAGGACAAAATCGCCATCACTAGTCCAACGGGAGGCCAGGAGTGCAAACATATCTCCCCCCCATCCAGTCGCAGCCGGGCGTAATAATTGGACAAAAAGGGGGTCACAGGGCCCTCCATGTGAAAGAGGTGTTTCATGGATTGAAAAGTGGTGGGGTTCTTAAGGGCCTCTGGGAGGGACCGTAAATAGTGCGACAATTGCAGATAGGAGAATGTGTGTACGACCCCCAGCCCATAGGTCTCCCTAACCTCCGGGAACAAAAAAATCCTCCCATCTGTGGTAAACAAATGCCCCAAGTGGGTGACACCTCTCTCCTGCCATGCCCGAAAAGCCGCGGATTGCATTCCCGGGGTAAAGTCCGCATTTTCCCTAACCGGAAGAAGGTAAGCACATTGTGGTAAGATTTTCAGCTTCCCCGCCACCTTCCGCCAAGATAAGCGTATGGGGCGGACCAACGGGGTGCCCACCAGGAACGAGGGTAGTCTAGCCGATGGTGCTTGTAACGTATAGGTTGGGGTATATGGGGCCTGTATAGCCCGCTCAGAGTCAATGGAAGTGAAGGTTCCCTCGTCCAGCAACCAATCCCAAATAACCCGCAGGTTACACGCTAAATTATACATACCCATGTCCGGCACTCCCATCCCTCCCCGCCCCCACTTTGCTTTCAGCCAAGATAGTGGGACACGTGACCTTCCCCTGCGCCAAAGGAATTTCCTCAGACTATCGAAGTGGCACAGGTCTACCCGTTTTAAAAGGACTGGAACATTTTGGAGAAAGTAAAGCCACTTAGGCAATATACACATTTTAAAAAGGTTTATCCGACCGCTCACTGAGAGTGGAAGGCTGTTCCATCTGGTCAGACTGTCAGATGTGCTGCGCAAAAGCCCTGGGACATTCGCCCGGTAGATCCTATCCGGGTCGGCGGGAATATACACCCCCAAGTATCGAAGGGGGCCCTGGGTCCATTGTAACGGGAAGTCCCCCTGCCAAGTTTCCGAGAGGGACTCTGGGTAGGCCATCACAGAGGATTTATGGTCATTCATCTTCAAACCTGAAAAAACCCCAAACTGTCCAATCAGAGACAATAAGGGGGGGGGGGGGGGGGGAGTGAGTCGCGCGGCTTTGTGACGAGGACAAGCAGATCGTCTGCAAAGGCCACCCCCTTAAATATCCGAGAGCCAAAGCGAACTCCCCGTATCCCCCCCTCCTGATGCAGCGCTAACAAAAAGGGTTCCAATTGTAGTATAAATAACAGCGGTGACAGAGGGCACCCCTGTCGTGTCCCCCTCGTCACCTTGAACTCTTCAGACCGGCTACCATTCAACAATATCACAGCCCGTGGGTCCACGTACAATAAGCGTACGGCCTGAAGGAAAAAACCGCCGAACCCCATCCGGTCTAGCAAATGGAAAAGATAACGCCACTCCACCCTGTCGAACGCTTTTTCCGCGTCAAAACTAATGACCAAATGTGGCTCTCCCCAACTGGCGACACATTGTCATGGCCGTCAGCACCCGTCGAATGTTCGCGAGAGCGTACCTCTGGCAGACAAAGCCTACCTGGTGATCACCAATTAACGTAGGCAATATGGCAGCTAAACGATCAGCTAGAATTTTCGCTAAAAGTTTGTGGTCTAAATTTAAAAGAGAGATTGGGCGGTAGGACTCTGGCAAGAGCGGATCCTTTCCGGGTTTGGGTATTAGAGTAATGAAGGCCATATTTTCCTGATAGGGAAAAGCCCCCCGAGAAACCATGTCCGAAAAACCCGCGGCCAGGGGGCCCGCTACCTGATCTTTCATAACTTTAAAAAATTCCGCCGTGTACCCATCCGGCCCGGGCGCCCTAAAGTCATGTAATTGCTGGATGGCCGAGAGGACATCCTGGGGGCTGATGGGCTGATTAAGGGCTTCCCGTTGTAGCGCCATTAGCTGAGGTAGGGGCAAATCTGAGCAAAACCGCGGCCCCTCCTCCCCCCCCCCATCCATAGTGGTATACAACTTGGCATAAAATGTGCGAAATCCCTGAAGTATGGACTTAGTGTCCCGAGCGACCTCGGTAGGCGAGACTCGCAACGCCGGGACATAACGGCTCGGACGCGCCGACTGGATCAAGTTTGCCATCAGTTTTCCGGCTTTGTCACTGTACCGATATAACTGGTATTGGTAATATACGTAACTCTTTTTAGCCCGTTGGTGTATCAGGGAATTGAGCGCCATCTGAAGCGTACGAAATTCAAATCGGGTTTCCTTAGTCTCCCTCCTCACCAAGGATTGCCTAACCTTTCGCAGTTGGGTATTAAGGGCCACGATCTGCCTGTCCAGCGTCTTCCTACTGTGGGCAACATAGGAAATAATTTCCCCTCTGATAACCGCTTTAGCGGTATACCAGAACAGGGAGGGCTGTTGTATATGTTCTTGATTATGGGCCACGTAGTCAGCCCATTTGCTATGCAGATGGTCATGGAACTTTTTATCGTGAGCTAAAAAATAAGGGTAACGCCAACTAGTACTGCTCCGCCCCAAGTCCAATAAACACAGGTCAATCCAAACCGGGGCATGATCAGAGATAACAATATTGTCGATACCTGCGTCCTGTACCCGAGAGAAGGCATGCCCACTTATCAAAAAGTAGTCCAGCCTCGCAAAGGAGGCATGTGCCCGGGATACACGGGAAAAGTCCTTCTCCATGGGGTGCAACACGCGCCATGCATCCAGTACGTGTAACGTTTGCTCCAGAAATTGGGGTCCCTTACCCATGGATCTCTCCGGCTGTCGAGTAGTAGAGGCATCCAACTCCGCATCCCGTATGGTATTAGTCCCCACCCAAGAGTAAAATCGCGTGTAAGTAAGGAAGAAGATGGGCATATAAAGCGCTGTAAAAAGCACCGTTATAGACATTCGGGGCATAAACATTGCAAAGCACAACAGTCTGACCATAGATTTCAGTAATCAAAATGAGATATCGGCCCTGTGGGTCCGCTATTTCCTTAACAATTTTGATAGGCAGATTTTTATGAATTAAATTGCCACTCCCGCGGAGTTCGTAGAACCCGCGGCACTACGCACTTCTCCCACCCAATCTCGGCGCAATTTAGCGTGCTCGAGGGAAGTCAAGTGGGTCTCTTGCAAGTACGCCACTAATGTTGATTTCCGTTTGAGCCACGTCAGGATTTTAGTGCGTTTAATTGGCGAGTGGATCCCACAGACATTCCATGTCACAAATCTAGTTGGCTGAGTCATCTCTGTATCCCAGGAAAGGAATAACCTAGCTGAAAACCAGTTATCCTGTGAGGGGGTCCTCCCAGCTGAGACCTCCCCACATTCCACTGTGTGATAGTGTGAACCATAGTGTACAAAAGAATTCCATTCACATAATGCTGTATTCGTTCCCGAATAGAAACCCCCCCTTCACCCCCTTCCCCTCCCCCCTTGCCCACCCCCCAGCCCTTCCCCCTCTCCCCCTCCCTTAACCCCCCTCCCAACCCCCCTTGACCGTCTATCAGTCCTGCACCCATGCTATCTCTAAGAGATAGAAGTACACGTTCTGATGTGCTCCCACTCCCACCCCTATGGAGCTCGCCCGCACTAGCGGGCCTCTCACCCTATTAACCGTTAACCAACGGGACACGTATTAACCAAGTAAATATTCACAACAATCTCCCTTAACTTAACAACCAACTAGGAATATCCGGTGATCTGTCCCAGACCACGTGAAGAACCAGAAGGAAGGATTAGAGTAAAGCAGCGAAAACAAAACACCCGCTCCGGGGAAGGAGCGCTAGATACCCCTTCCAGATTAGAGTCCCCCCCATTCCAACCCCTTGAGGGTATCCTTGTTGCAGGCTAGCAGTGCTGCAGACAAGGGGCACCTCGCAACTCCACACAGTACACGGAGCTATAAAGTGGGGGCCCCCAATCCGTCCCGTACATAGTCCACTGTGTTGTTCATGAAAATCCCTTACTGCGGGCAGGCTAACCCCCCCCCCCCCCCCCCCCGTACATGATGGAGGGGGAAGACAAATAAAATAACATAAATAATTAAAAAACAGAAAATAGGATAAAACAGAAAAAAAACTGTGCAAGAGCGTAACAGCAGCAGGTAATGCCACGCCAGCCTCCTTGCTGTAATTAGGCAGTTCAGTCCCAGGAGCGTGGGCAGTCAGAGAAAAAGATACAAATAGAAAAAAAACCCCCAAAAAAATGAAAGGGGAAAAGAACTCGTACCGGAGAACTAAAATCTGTTACTAAGCGACAATGTCCTAAAAAAAAAAAACTCCGCTGGAGATACCATGTTGTGCCGCCATGGCCAAAATTAAAAACAAAGAGAACCCCAACTTCCACGGGGCGGGAAAAGTCAAGCGCAAGAATAAGAAGTAGAAGGAAAAAAAACCATCTAAACTCGGTGGGTCCTCTGGGTGTCCGTGAGCGTATTCCAGGGCCTCTGATTCAGGTCCAGCCACGTATAGGCAAACAACGAGCCGCGCCGCTCAAGTAACCAGATGGTCCACGAATTCTTTGGCTAGAGGCACCGTTTCAAAGGTATGTGTCTGGCCGGCCACCCAAATCCGCAAACGTGCGGGGAAAAAGCAAGGCGAACTTGACACCACGGTTGTGCAATGTTGTGCAAATGGCGGCAAAACCACGCCGCGCCTCAGACCGCAGTGGAAAAGTCCTGGAAGATACGAATTCGGTGGGTTTGATATTTCAGGTCCGATTTAGCACGGGAGGCACGCCAAATCTCCGCCTTATGGGCAAAATTGTGGATCTTTGCGATGACTAAACGGGGTCTCCCAGATGCCGCGTTCTTGACCCCCAGCCGGTGGGCCCTCTCCACCACAAGCTTACCCTGTAAATGTGGGAGGTCGAGTGCGTCCGGTAACCAGGCCTCCAACATCGAGCATAGGGTGTTCTCCTCAAGTTGTTCTGGGAATCCAAGGAACCTCAAATTGTCGCGGCGAGCCCAATTTTCAAGATCGTCGACTTTGGCCTGTAAGGCCAATATGGACTTTTCCTGCGCGGCCATCTTTGTAGCGTGAGCGAATGCTGCATCTTCGATAGCAGAGACCCGGGCTTCAATCAAGTCCAGCCGAGGGGGAAACGCAGCGATCGTATCTTGGACCGCACTGAGCTGTGCCGTGAGCAGGGTCCATTTTTCAATCGAGCGCTTCCTTGATCGCGCTCTTGATGTCAGCCAGGGTAAGGGGCAGGTCGAGCTGGGCGCCCTCTCCCTTGGAGGGAGCCGCCATTTTAGAATCTTGCTCCCGGGGCTTCTCCTTCTCCCTCCGGCTCGATTTCGGTGGCAGCGGCGTCGACAATTTACTGTGGGAGCGCACCGTGGTCATAGGGGACCTCTGTGATGAAGCAGCACCCAAAAAATGAAAAGTTTCGCCGGTATATTAAGCGCGGTAGGCGGGGTAGAGCAGGAGCTAGGAAGAGACACGACTTCCCAGCTATCACATCATGTGACCTCTCTCATAATTCTGTTTTTAAGAGTGTGGAATGATTGTTTGCTGTTCCTTGAAAAAGGAGCTGAATGAGGTTAAAGCTCAATTAGCTTCAATTACAAGAATTACACCCACATTGCATTACTCAGAAAATAATTCCCCAACATCACAGAGAAACCAGAAGTCAAGAAAAAGAGATTCATTAGGCTCAGGTAGGACCCACAGTCACCCATTCTTGACAGATGGACAGCCAACAGGTACACCCTCCCACTCAAACAGGTCATTAAGAAATTATTTAAAATCCAGGAATACAGTGGGCTCTGGTAGAATTAGACCTGTGATGAGGAGACACACAATGTACCAAATGCAAAAAGAACAAAAAGCCTTCTCTAATTTAGAAAATGAAGAAGTTCTTGAGAAAAACATTGAAGTGTTACCAGAAAAGAGAAAACAAACACAATGCATGCAGAATTTCAAGATCCATAACCAAAAGAAAAATCTAATTGAGATGGATAACTGTCAACAGTGGCACAACTGCAAAAGGAAAGAGTGAAGTGAATAACAAATCTCAAATAAAATCTCATAAGGAGTCCAGGAAAAGCAATAACCTTAAAGAGAGTACCTGGAAGGCTATGACCACAAATGCTCATAGTTTGGGAAATAAAATCCCAGATCTGCAGGCCCTAATGGCTGAGGCAGAATTGGACATTGTTGCTATCACAGAGACATGGTTCACAGAATCTCATGATTGGGATACAACAATACCAGGCTATAACTTGTTAAGGAAGGACAGAGAGGATAGAAAAGGGGGAGGTGTGGCTCTTTATATCAGAAACAACATCCAAGCATCTGAGCTGCAAGGAAGTTGGGGCAAGGAAGAAGCAATATGGGTCGACCTAAAAAAAGATGACGGAGCATCCATTTATATTGGAGTGGTTTACAGGCCTCCAAACCAAAAGGAAGAGCTGGACAGAGATCTGGTTGAAGACATCCATAAGATAGGTAAGAAGGGAGAAGTGGTGATCATGGGTGACTTTAATATGCCAGATGTAGACTGGAAAATCCCATCTGCAGAAACTAAAAATAGTAGAGCGATAGTGGATGCCATGCAAGTATCTTTGTTCAAACAAATGGTGTTGGAACCCACGAGAGAAGGAACTATACTCGACTTAGTGCTCACTAATGGAGATAATGTCTCCGATGTCCAGGTGGGCACCCACCTCAGCACCAGTGATCATCAAACGGTATGGTTTAATATCACTAAAAGAATAGGGAAAAGAACCACAAAGACCCGAGTTTTACAGTTCAAAAACACGGACTTTGAGGAAATGGGTAAGTACCTGGAGGAAGAACTAAAAGGATGGGAGAACGAGAGAGATGTGGAGCAGCAGTGGACCAATCTAAAACGAGCAATCACCAAGGCAACTACTCTATATGTTAGAAATGTAAAGAAAAGCAAAGAAAATTGAAACCTATCTGGTTCTCAAAGGAGGTGGCTGACAAAATTAAAGCTAAAAGAACAGCATTCAAGAAATATAAAAGATCCCAAAGGGAGGAACACAAAGAAGAATATTTGATTCAACTGAGGGAGACAAAGAAATTAATCAAGTTGGCAAAAAGTCAAGCGGAAGAGAGGATTGCCAAGGAGATAAAAAATGGTGACAAAACATTTTTCAGATACATCAGCGAAAAGAGAAAGGTCCAAAGTGGTATAGTGAAATTGAAAGGTGATAATGATCAATGTGTGGAGAGAGACGAAGAAATGGCAGAAATATTAAACAAATACTTCAGCTCTGTGTTCACTAAAGAAGACCCTGGAGAAGGACCATCTCTACACAACAAGAAACTGGAAGGAAATGGAATAGATGAAAATCCTTTTACAGTAGAAAATGTGTGGGAAGAGCTAAAGAACCTGAAAGTGGACAAAGCCATGGGGCCTGATGGGATTCATCCAAGGATATTGAGGGAGCTCAGAGATGTTCTGGCGGGTCCGCTGTGTGACCTGTTCAATAGATCCCTTGAAACGGGAGTGGTGCCGAGTGATTGGAGAAGAGCGGTGGTGGTCCCGCTTCACAAGAGTGGGAACAGGGAGGAGGCTGGCAACTACAGACCGGTTAGCCTCACTTCGGTGGTGGGAAAAGTAATGGAGTCACTGCTGAAAGAGAGAATAGTGAACTATCTACAGTCTGGAGAATTGATGGACCAGAGGCAACATGGATTCACCAGGGGAAGATCCTGTCAGACAAATCTGATTGACTTTTTTGACTGGGTAACCAAGGAATTGGATCGAGGAAGAGCACTCGATATCATATACTTGGATTTCAGCAAAGCTTTTGATACGGTTCCGCACAGGAGACTGGTCAATAAAACGAGAAGCTTGGGAGTGAGTGCCGAGGTGGTGACCTGGATTGCAAATTGGTTGACGGACAGAAGACAATGTGTGATGGTAAATGGAACCTTCTCTGAAGAGAGAGCGGTTTTAAGTGGTGTACCGCAAGGATCGGTGTTGGGACCGGTCCTGTTCAATATCTTTGTGAGCGACATTGCGGACGGGATAGAAGGTAAGGTTTGTCTTTTTGCGGATGACACTAAGATCTGCAACAGAGTGGACACGCCGGAAGGAGTGGAGAGAATGAGACGGGATCTAAGGAAACTGGAAGAGTGGTCGAAGATATGGCAGCTGAGATTCAATGCCAAGAAGTGCAAAGTCATGCATATGGGGAGTGGAAATCCAAATGAACTGTATTCGATGGGGGGGGAAAGGCTGATGTGCACGGAGCAGGAGAGGGACCTTGGGGTGATAGTGTCTAATGATATGAAGTCTGCGAAACAATGCGACAAGGCGATAGCAAAAGCCAGAAGAATGCTGGGCTGCATAGAGAGAGGAATATCGAGTAAGAAAAGGGAAGTGATTATTCCCTTGTACAGGTCCTTGGTGAGGCCTCACCTGGAGTACTGTGTTCAGTTCTGGAGACCGTATCTACAAAAAGACAAAGACAAGATGGAAGCGGTACAGAGAAGGGCGACCAGGAAGGTGGAGGATCTTCATCCGATGACGTACGAGGAGAGATTGAAGAATCTAAATATGTACACCCTGGAGGAAAGGAGGAGCAGAGGAGATATGATACAGACTTTCAGATACTTGAAAGGTTTTAATGATCCAAAGGCAACGACAAACCTTTACCATAAGAAAAAATCAGCAGAACCAGGGGTCACGATTTGAAGCTCCAGGGAGGAAGATTCAGAACCAATGTCAGGAAGTATTTCTTCACGGAGAGGGTGGTGGATGCCTGGAATGCCCTTCCGGAGGAAGTGGTGAAGACCAGAACTGTGAAGGACTTCAAAGGGGCGTGGGATAAACACTGTGGATCCATAAAGTCAAGAGGCCGCCAATGAAGAGTGGGTGACTCGCCAGAATGATGGCTACTGCCTGGACACAATACCCTTATTCAATAAACATACACATGGTTACTGTGACTCCAACATCACTCTAAGCTTCAACAGCAAGAGGAAATGTGGAAAAAAGGATTTGCACTCACAAAGCCGGGAGTAGCTGGCTTGTTACGGCGGTTACTACCCCAAACCAAATGTGCCTGATACTTCACTTTAGATGCATATCCAGCATAGTTCTCTGCTTCAACGGCAGGGGAGAAGAAAAACAACCAATAAGGGCTGTATAACATAGTCTGGGTTAAAACAAATAAGCATGGGTGTAGCTTGCTTATTGCGGCGGTTACTACCCCTACTACCCCCTAACTAATCAAGCTAGATATTTCACTTGGATGCAGCTCCATCACTGCTCTCTACATTAATGGTGGGGGAGGAAGGGAAATAGAACCAAGAGCTAAAAGAAACAGATAAGTATGAGAGAAAAAATGTGTGAAGCTTGCTGGGCAGACTGGATGGGCCGTTTGGTCTTCTTCTGCCGTCATTTCTATGTTTCTATGTTTCTATAAGATGAGATGGGAGGAGTGTCGTTTGGCACAGTGAGAAAATCCAAGTGGTACCCTTGAGATGTAATGGAAAGTACCCAGTGGTCTGTGGTAATGGAGGTCCATCTGTGATGAAAGAAAGCAATCCGACCTCCTACCGGTAAGTGTGGGGCTGGAATGGAGGAAAGGCTTCTGTTCTCTGAGAGTATCTCAAAACCCTGACGTAGAAGCAGTCTGAGGAGGGGGTTGAGGTCTGGATGGTCTTTGTTGCCGAGATTGTGTACGTTGAGCTGGGCGAGATGTACGTGCACGGGCCGGAGGAGGATAGTAACGCCTCTGACGGTAATATGGGCATCTTGTATCTTTCCTGGGCAGCTTCCTGGAAGAAGGTTGGGATTCTTGAGGAATTAAGGAGAGCTGTTTCAGAGTCTCCGTGTGTTCTTTTAAAACGGCAACTGCTTCCTTCACTTTGTCTCCGAAAAGGTTGTCCCCGAGACAAGGGAGGTCGGCCAGTCTTTCCTGCACCTCTGGTCTTAAGTCCGAGGCCTTAAGCCATGTCCAACGATGAGCTATGATACCTGTGGCTGATAGTTTTGAAACCGCATCTCGACTATCATACGCTGCACGGATCTCGTGCTTGCCCGCTTCTAGGCCTTTATGTATCAGCTGAGAGAAAAGATCCTGGAATTGCTCAGGGAGTGTCTGTGTAAGCTCTTGTACTTGCTTCCAGAGATTACGCTGGTATTGAGTCATGAAGAGCTGGTACGCAGCAATTCTGGAGACCAGCATAGATCCCTGAAACATTTTTCGGCCTAGATTGTCAAGGAACCTGTTATCTTTCCCTGGTGGTATTGAAGAGTGTGTTTTTACTCTCTTTGCTTTCTTTTGCGCCGACTCTACCACCACGGACTGGTGAGGTAGCTTAGTCTTTTGGAAACCTGGGATTGGTTGAACCAGGTATGTGGCATCCGATCTCTTGTTAACTGCAGGAGTGGAGCCAGGATGTTCCCATAACCTGTACATCAGTTCCTGGAGCACCTCATGAACTGGTACAGCCAAGATTTCCTTTGGCGGGTCTACAAATTGTAACACTTCAAGTGTTTTTTGTCTGGCAACTAATTCCGATTGGAGCTGGAATGGGATGGTCTCCGCCATTTCTTTCACAAAACTGGAGAATGACAAGTCCTCTGGAGGGGATTTTCTGCGGTCTTCTGGCGGAGAAGGTTCCGAGAGCATCTCCTCATCCGTGGAGACATCTGTATCTGTGTCTGTCCAGGTATCTAATGAATGACCGGTAGTTCTTGGTCTTAAAGGTATCGATGGCTGAGACTTAGGCATCGAGGGAAGTAAAGGAGACCGTGAAGGAATCGGTCTTGGTATCCCTGAAGGACCCGGTATAGGTTCTGGAACTGGAGTTTTATCGATGTCCTGAGATTTTTTAGGGATAGCATCGATTAGAATGTTCAATTTTTCCATCAGAGCTGCAAAAATGGATACATCCGGGTTCGGCATCGGTGGATTCATCGATGGAACCGATGCTGGAATCGGGACCGGTGCCGATGGCATCAGTGACTGAATTGACGGCGACGTCGGTATCGGAATGTGTAGCGTACCCGATGGTACCGGGACTGGCGTCGATGGAAGAGCTGGTGTCGATGGCGCTGGCCTCGAAGGTGGAGCCGGTATCGGCATGGCGTCGAGGAGCGCATCTCGGACCGCCTGGCAGATGTATCCGTCCAGTTCCGCCCGCATAGCTGATGGAACCAGAGCAGCTATGGGGGGAGGCAGCGATGGTGATGCCGGTACCTCCACAGAGCCCTGGGGAGGTACGGTTCCCTGCACCGATGTCGGTGGGGATCGCCATATAGTCGAAGGCTTCCGAGATGCCACATCCAGCCGAGGTTTCTTAGATGGCGAAGCCGATTCCATTGATGGTGTGGCGGGTATCGGGTCGATGCCCGAGCCGTGCGGCCTTCGGTGACGATGCCGATGCTTTTCCTTTGACTTGTCACTGCCCAACGTCGATGCTTTCGAAGATGGCGAGGGGGAGGTATGGAAGCATCTCCAACCTCACCAGGGAGTCGGTTTTTTAGAACGACTTTGCGAATTGCTCCCGCCGGAGACGACTGCGCGGACGTGGATGCTGAAGGGAGCAACTGAATTTGAAAGAGCTGCTCCATCCTTTCCATCCGGAGTCGACGTCCCTTCAATGTCATTTCGGCGCACTGGGGGCAGGACTGGACATCATGGTTCCCACCGAGGCAGAGCACACACTAAGTGTGAGTCTGTTATGGACATTGTTCTGCAACAATTTGGGCATTTTTTTAAGCCCGAAACCATATTAGTCGGACAGCAGTCGACGACTCTGGTAAGAAAAAACCGGCACAGAACCGACAAAAATTTAGAAAAACTTACCGCGATGGTAATATGAGGGAGACCCTTGCAGAAGTTTTCCTTATAATTTAACAAGTTTTAAAAGTGTGGTGAAATCACCACAGGACTCCAAATTAACCGAGGCTAACGGCTCCGTGGAAAAAAGAAGACTGAAGGGAGACCCCTGTGGCAGAGAATATCATAGCATGCTGAGCATGCTCAGTGGGCACACTCTGTGCCAGTCAAAAGTTTATAGAAACTTTGACAGAAGTTTTTCTGACATAGGGCTCCATTACCAATGTCACCCATATGTGAGGACTATCATCTTGCTTGTCCTGGGATAATATATAATTTGTGATGGAACCTAGCCAGGAAAATGGAATTTCATCCCTAATACCATGGGATTGTTAATGTTCGCACAGGAAACAATTTTGTATCTCATCCAAAGGAGAACAACCCTCAGCAGCACACTGTTCCACAACACTTTGCCAGGGCATTAGTTCAGGACTGCTAACCCAGTGACACCAGGCTGGGGCAATTAGCTCAGAGCAGGAAGAGCTCCCCCTGCCGAGTTCCCACCTTCCCACACTATCTAGTGTTTCCTGTAGATCCCCCTTGCCAGCTGTGGCAGTCCAAATTTACTTAGCTTCAGAGACATCTCTCAGGAAAAGATCTTTAAATAAAAAAAATCAAAGCTGATTTACCTGTACAGAAACAGGTCTTTGGCCAGCCATCTCGTGCCAATAATTTTAAAGATTATTTCGTAGGTCTCTAGGGCTTTTAAATGTACTCCACTGGGCAGAGCAGGATGTAAGCACTGAGCCAATCTCTTGGTGATAATCAGACGCCTCGGCAAGAGGGAGTATTTCAGGTTGCTTTGAAGAGCCTGGAAGGTAAAGTAGGCAATTAAAAAAGAACTATGCATGCTATAGATGGAACTGCTTGCTAAATGTATGCCAGTGAGAGGGACCCTTTGTTACAAAGGGAGCTGTTTTTATAGGGAATCTCCTTGTGCCACATTCAAAACACTCACTTATTAAACCACCTGTTCCCCACCCCCAAAGTGACTGAAGTTACTGCGTAAATGAGACCTCTGAACTGCCCGGAGTGTTTGCTCTCAAATAGACTTAGCTTATGGTTAAAATTACTTTGCCATGTACACAGTTAATACAAAGTGAATATTTATTGTTGCACATTCAAAGAAATGTTAAAAAAAATACAGAAAAAAAAGTCAAAATCAGCAAGATTTGTATGTGTGTCCACACTTTTCCAGTGATATTACAGAAATCAGCTACCCATGGGATATAGTCCAGGCTTTAGTCCATTTCCTCTATGCACCAGTGAGGGGCAATTTATAAACAGAACACGCACCGCATGATATGAGGGAAAACACAACACACACAGGGCCAGTTTGGTGGTTCAAATGGCAAGTGCTGCATGCAGAAGGCACGAGTTCACATCCTGGCTAGGCTTTTACTCCCTGGGCCAGTCAGGATTAGAGATGTCACAAAGGCAGGGTTCAGGTTCATGAGGGAAGGGATTCTCAGTCATCACTCAACATCGACACTGGTGGCCAGCCATAAGGTCCACATTAGGCAAGTCCTGGAGGGAACTGCAGTTTGAGACACCTGACAAAAACTTCCACTGTGATGGCTGAGCTGCATCACTGGGAGAGGGATATAAAAATTGGGGGAGGGACTCCAATAGTTGTAAACAAAGGCTCATGGCACCAGATAGGTTAGCAGCCATTTTGAACTGCAATAAATATAACACCATCTGCTGCCAGGGCTGCCCACATCAAACCTGGTCCTGACCCAATACCTCTGTTCATTTATCTTAGAAAGTGACTAATGCAGGTTTCAATAGAGCTGGAAGCCAAAGGAGAAAGGGGGGGGGGGCAGGGAAGCAGATTATGAGAAGATAAGGACCATAATACCCATGGTAATCAGCCCAATTTCCTTCTAGTGCAATGCCATGGACCCCAACTGACTTTGCTGCTTATCCCAGTCCTTTTTTTTTTTTTTTTTCTTTTAATTCTCTGGTTTTGGCTCCACTTCCCCCACTGGGAGGCTGCTCCATACTTCCACCATCTTTCACTGTGAAGAAACGTTTTTATAATGTTACTCCCGAGTCTGCCCCCTTGGAGCCTCATCTCGTGCTCTCTTGCTCTAGAGCTTCCTTTCCCCTGAAAAAAGGTTGGCTTCCTGTGCATTTTTAGGTATATGCACATCTCTGCCATATTCATTGGAATGGAAGAACAAATACATTTATTTTATTTATTTATTTTTTAATTTTTATATGCCGAGGTTCTTGTATGAAATACAAATCACTCCAGTTTACATAAAACGGTGAAACGCCCCCCAAAAAAAAAAAAAAAAGGGGAGGGCTTTACATAGAACAAAAGAACTAAGTATAAATTGAACATAGTACAGTTACAAGAAACAACTGAACCCATAATACAGAACTATGAATACATAATTCATAGTGCTGCCCCCAGCTCCACCCTGCTCCTCTAGGGTAATACTTATCTAGTTCCTAATCTCTCATGTCAAAGGATTTTTGGTGCAGGGGTTTTGCACCAATTTGGAAGCCCTTCCCTGGGCCATCTATTCAATCCATAAATCCACAGGGCACTTCAAGAGTGGAGGGCAGAGAATCAGCACCTGGGGCTATCGGAGCATTTCAATGGAGTGCCCGAGGAGGGGAAGGTGCCGGATAGTAATACTAATATCCGGCCTCGGCTTCAGCTTCTGGTTACCTGACCTGCTGGACTTTGGCTCCCAACAGTTTGTAGTTCCCTAAGAATATAAACAATGGGAAGGTCACACCCCCTGAATATACACTTGGCTTATTTGCTCTGCAAGTTGTAAATTATCAGGAGAAATAAAAACAGAACATGCATTGGAAACACTCCTGGCCAGATTCAATCAGGGTCATCTCCCCATAAACAAAAAATTTAAAAAAATGGGAGGAAAGTCTTGATCAAGTCCAACCCTGTGTGTTCATTTCTCATTTTTCTTCTTTAGTAGAAGGCATCCTCCCAGTATATATAATTGTGTTTTTATTTACAGAATTTTCCTGATAGGAAATTAACAAACAGGAAAAATAAAATTAGCCACTCAGAAATCAAGTCCACAATAAAAGGGGGTAGGAATCAAAAAAATAAAAACAAAAAGAATATGTAAACCTTCCATCAGCGATGTTGATTCATTAGCACCATTAACTTCCTTCTACAAATCTCCAGAACTGTAAAGGATCAAAGAAGGTACAAGAAACCACTTCATATTTAACCATTTAACAGGAAATTAAGAAACCATCTCAGCTAGGCGCTATCTAAAAATAAGAACATTTTTGCGCTTCTCGAGTGCATCTAAGGTCCGGATAAATCTTAACTTTGACATCACAGAACAAATTATGCTTTTTATTTTTCTATTGTAAACCATTTTGATCAATACTCATTGTTAAGACTGTATAGAAATATTTTAAATAAATAAGAACACTGAATTTTATTACAGAAAGGAGGACTTGAGGGCCCAGTCCCTACTGGGTTCCAAAGCAAAGGTTATGAGAAGCCCTGCCCTAGTAACTGAAGAATCCTGTGAGGATTTTAACATTGTAGTAAATTTTAATTTATCCATAACCAAGCTATTTAGTACTTCCAACTCCTTCTGCCCTCCTCTTGCCCAAACAGAGATACAAAAACCTGGGACAATGGTGGAAACACCTCCACAGGATACTTCAGAGTTTCAAAAAATAATTTTTTCAACATTTTATGTGGCGAGAGGAAAGCAGATTTAGGAAAATTAATGCAACAAAATTCCTTCTCCTAATATTGTTCTCCAACAACTCAATTTAGTTATGTGAAGCGTTACTATCCTGGATGATTGTGGCCTGAAGAGAAAAAAAAAATCTTTCACACACTTCAACAGTGTTTGAAGAAATGTTTATGATGAGAAGCAAACTTAGATGTTTCTTTGGTCAACTCACACAATTGTGAAATTACAGCCCATGAGAGAAGTCACCATCCGAGATTCCTTGGGAGACGTTTGGGCCATGGTAACATCCAGAGCATTCTTGGGCCTGGGAGCAGACATGAACTTGATTGGGGCAAGAACCAAGGAAGCAAAAAGGACTTGCAATTGAAGAAAGCTCTTCCATTCCATCATCAACTTTGCCATCTCCTATGTCCAACAAGCTCTCACTCGCGCCAGAGTCCCTCACAGACCAAATCCAGAGATCCAGTATATGCATTCACTCCTTGGGCCCTCCACTGTCAGCATATTCTGGTGTCACCACTAATGCATCATCCTGCGCTGATGTTCCAAAGGAAGTATCATTGGCTGCAATCCAATGCTAAGGAGGAATGGGAGGGTTTCCATCGGAGCTCAACAAAGCCTCTGAAGAAACCAAGCCACACTCCAACTCTCTTACCAGAGTTCCAATTAGGGCTTCAAGCTGCAAATCATCAGGCAAGAAAAGAATCAATGGGACCAATCACAGGACTAGAGTCATTCAAGTAGGACTGATGCTTCCCTTTCCTAGTCTGATTTTGTTCACCCGGAGCTCCAGAGCATATACTGCCTGACAGCCATCTTGACTCCTCCCCCCTGCAATCCTTTAATTACAAATAAAAAGATACAATGTCTTTTTTTTTTTTTTTTTTTTTTTTTATGCCGAAACTCTACAACAGGGGTGCTCAAACCATCCTATGGTCCGCCCTAGCCAGTCAGGTTTCCAGGATATCCCTAATGAATATGCATGAGAAATAGTTTGCATACACAGGAGGTAGTGCGTGCAAATAAATCTCATGCATATTCATTAGGGATATCCTGAAAACCCGACTGGCTGCGAGGGGGGGAGGGAGGTCTGCCCCATAAGACCGGTTTGAACACTCCTGCTCTACAGCATGAATATAATACATGAATATATTCTGAATTGTAATAAATATATTAATACAGCATAGTGTATCTCAAATGATGTAAACTGCTTTGGGTCCCCTTGGGGGAGGATAAGGTGGTATATAAGCCTAAGAATAGAAGAGAAGAGAATTACTAGGGCTTCTGAAAGAGGGCTGTATTTCATTGCATTCTGCAGCTTGAATGGTTTTTCTGGCTCCCGGACTGCGGTGAGCTTGCAGAAACCAATCTTGGAAACTCAGCCCAGCATTCCTCTATCAGTTCAGTTTAAAGGTGTGCACAGAACTAGAGATGTGCATAGTTTTGAAATTTCGTTTCGGGCTTCGTTTTCGGTGAACCATGGGAAACTTTGTTATTCCCTGCAGTTCGGGATTTTTTTTTTGTGGGCCCCCGATTTTCGGGTTAGCACACGTTAACCCAAAATTTTGGAAAAATTCTTTTCGGGTTTCGTTGCCCCTGAACCATGCCGAATTAGACAATTTTGTTGAAATTGGCTAATTTGGCACAAATGAATGCACACCTCTACACACAACAGTATTTATCCAACAGCAAAACTGGAATGAACCTATATCTGCCGTTTTCTGCATAACAAGGGATAATGGGAGCCCTGAAAGACAACGTATGCACCCCACTGGACAGTTACCACCAGCAGGCAGCCTGGATGGACCAAATGGCCCTTCTCTGCCACATAACCTAGGTGAGAAGTGAACTTTCACTTCACAGACTTGTTCCCTGGGGAAATCAAAACAGAAATGTACAATGGATTCCCTAACTCCTTATGCCAGTCTCTCACATCTGGCTGATGGTTCTAGGAAAGAATGGTGAAAGCATTAAAACCCATTTAGGCCTAAAAATATTCCTCCTACCCATCTGGACTATATTTACTGTCACTGCTATCTGTTTGGGGGCACCATTTGCAAACACGTTTTCCCATAAATATAAAACTGGAGAAACGCTTGTGAAAGAGAGCATCTTGTGCTGCCAGATACTGGAAGAGAAATGGAAGCAAGAGAATACACCCGGCACTCATCTTACAGAAAACCAGATGGGCTGTGCCTTTCACTGTGTGTCGCCTTTGTTTTTTTAAGACATGATTTACAACTGCTTGATCAGTTAAAGTTCTCTCCTGAAAAAGCACCACAGAACAAACAGTTTAGGAGGCAGCTCCATTTCCTTTTCAACTACAGCTTTTTTTTAGTAAGGCAGAGTACCCATTGTACCCAGACAGGTAGGGCGCACACTGCTCCTTCCAGAGGCCATTCCTCACCAGCCTGGACACAGGACAGAGAAAGTCATACTGGAGCCAGAAAGCAAAGGCTGCATGGCACAGTTAGAGACCACAGAGTTGTCAACTCACTGCTGTGATTCTGTGCACAGCTGAACTTGCTAGGCTGAGATTCACCCTTTCAGGCCCCAAGACGTAGTTCCCTGACTTCACAGTACTGCAGTCTCACACAGCCTGGGTCCCCGACACACTCTTGACATTTTTAGAGACATGAAATTATTTTTATGGTCAATAGTTGGCAGACACGATAGAGAGAAAAATGGAGGGAAAAGGCAAGAATCCAGAGAGGTGCTACAATCGAAGAACTGGCACATCCTCCATACTACCAACGATTCCTTTCTATCCACCTCAGTAGATCAACAGCAACAACACACTAAGGGCTGGATTTTAAAAGCTCTATGCAAAGCGCGTAAAGCCCTGGGACGCGTCTAAGCCCCGGGGCTTTAAAAAAAGGGGCGGGGCAGAGGCCTCCGACACAGCGGCTATTTGCCGCTGTGTCGGAGGATCGCGCACCAGCAGGCGCAACCAAAAAGGTAAGATAGATATCGGGGGGGGGGGGGGGGGGTAGATTAGGGGGAGGAAACGGGAGAAGACTGTGGGCATCAGCGCGCACAAGATGCACTAGCGTGCATCCCCTTGTGTGTGTCGACCCCCGATTTTATAACATTTGTGCACATATTATAAAATTGGGCGTCCATATGTGCGCACCAGGTAGCACGCGCACATGGACGCCCGCTTGTAGGTTTGAAAATCTACCCCTAAGGTCTCAATTCACAGTCCTTATCCTACTTTTCTTAGAAGGATTTAAAGTCGTTCTACATGGAAGGTGTCACTAAACAATAAAGATATGCAGACTATTTTCTGCCTGTGTGCACTTTATTATTAATATTAAAATCTTGAACATGTACCGTATTTTTCTGCATTCATTTAGCAGCTGGAAGTTGAAAAGGTAAGGAAATGCATTAATTTGGCTCCCTGCTCTCATGTTTGTCTACAGTGGCCACTCCTTTAGTAACCAAAGAGGTAGAGTTCAGATCTGTGGCACTGCCTCAGTCTCTGCAAGCATCTAAAGAAACACATACACACAGGGATTTCTGCTAGGAGAGCCAACTGCTTTCCTACATAAAATTGATTGTATTTCTTTTTTCTTGTTCTTCCTCATAAAAATAACTCTTCTAGCAAAAGATGCCACATCACCTTAACTTCTGCATCTACTGCGTGGAACCTCAAGCCCAAATCCAAGTTCCAACCACAAATGAAAGCTTTTTCAATGACCACATAAACCACCGCTGAAGCTCTTTCCGTACCGATCCTATTATGATGGACAGCAGAAGCCTGTGTACCAAGCTCAGTCTCACTTCAATGGGCAGCAAAGTCTGAACTGGAGCCTTTTTTTTTTTTTTTTTTTTTAATTAAATTATTAAAGGCTTTTTCCACAAAAACAACCAAGTAACAAGTACATCTACCAAAAACAAGATAGCACTCAGTGGCGCATACATCCTTAGGAGAAAGTGCAGAAAAAGGCGACCAAACTGATAAGGGGCCTGGAACAGCTGCCCTATGAGGAAAGGCTAAGGGCTGTTCAGTTTGGAGAAGAGACAACCGAGGGGGGATATGATAGAAGTCTACAAAATCATGAAAGGACTTGAACAAGTTAATGTAAATCAGTTATTTACTCTCTCAGATAATAGGAGGACTAGGGGAGCACTCCATGATGTTAGCAAGTAGCTCATTTAAAACAAATCGAAGAAAATTCTCACACTCAGCGCAAACTTAAAGCTTTGGAATTCATTGCCAGAGGATGTGGTTACAGCAGTTAGTGTAACTGGGTTTAAAAAAGGTTTAGATAAGCTCCTAGAGGAAAAAATCCATAAACTGCTAGGATGGTAATTAATAAGCAATAGCTTGTGATCTATCTAATGTTTGGGTACTTACCAGGTACTTGTGACTAGGATTGGCCACTGTTGGAAACAGGATACTGGACTTGATAGATCCTTGGTCTGACCCAGTATGGCAGTTCTTATGTTCTAACACTCTCCTTTCTTGACCCATTTATCAAAGGATTTCCAGACTTGTTCAAAAGCTTTTATTTAATCTCTCCCAAGTGTGGTCAGTTTCTCCATATGGTAAACACTCCATAGGCGTTTAAACAAACTTAACTAGCATCTCTGCCTTTTTCCACTATGCTACTTCGCATCTAGCAGCCAATAGAATATGCGATACCAACTTGACAACCTTAGCTGGGAAGTCATTTAACTCAGCACTGGGACTAAAAAAGTCTTTGGTTTCAGTTCCACCTGAAAGGTTGCGAGAGCCATAATGAGAGAGCTGAACCCTCTTCCAAAATGGAACAAGAGCTGAACAGCTCCACCAGATATGAGCCATAGTGCCTGTACCACCACAACCCCTCCAGCATGCACTGGAAATCAAATTACATATTTTCTTTAAGCCACATGGTACGAGGTATCAATAGTAATAAATCTTAAGTATTCTCAGCTAAAGTGGCCAGTACAGAAGATTCCACCGCTCTCCTGCAGATGCCCTACCACACCACTTCTTCAAAAGAACACCGAAGATCCTTTTCCCAAGTCACCTCATGTCTGAGTTTCTCCTCATCCAATGACAACTATAAATTTTGTAAATAAAACCCCTATAGCCATCCATTCTCCCACACCAAGGTCTCTAACAGATTTGCTCTTCTGTTTCCCTAAAGAATGCTCTAGGAAATGACGAACCTAGAGTAATCCATAAAAATGTCAGCATTCACCAGAATAAATTTTTTTCTGTAATTTTGTAAATCTAATAACCCCCTCTTTGTCCCATAACTACCCCCAATATATCAACCCCTTAATATGCCATCCCTTATACAAATCTGAAGCCCTGCCCAGGGAAAACTCTTCGCTATATTTGAATAGTCACCAATGCCCTGATATCAACTTCACCTTCACACTCCCCCATACCTGAAGAGTCCTCATTGTAAAGGGATTCTCCAAATACTGCCCTTTCCTCAACTACTAAAAGGATGCTGTGCCCAGTGAGTGAGCGGACACTTACCCGCATAATGCTGCTCTATACGCACCTATGGTGTGGGCTTCCTAACCTCCCACCAGTCTGCCAAAGCACTCAAATGAGCTGTCCTCAAATAACTTAGTTTACCAATAAGGGCACCCCCAATCCTCCCAGCTCTCTTGCCTGGTATAAACTCCGCTTGGCAACAACTCACTGTGATCTCTGTCTCCAAATAAAATTCAACTGGAGTCTTTTTCTAAGGAATTATTAAAATCTAATTTATAGCAAAAAAAATAAGCAGCTTTTCCGAAATACAACACTATGCAAAGATGCGAGTATAAGAACATGGTATGTTAGATGGAAGGAAGACCAAAAGTCCATCAGCTGCCTTCTGACAAGTGATGACCGAAGGACTCTCAGGGTCAAATTTATCTCCCATTCTCAAAATGGTATTTCTGCAGATCAGCACCTAAAGCTGTTTGCGTATCAATAAATCAACATGTGTGTCAATCCGTGACAACAGATCTTAATCATGTAAAGAAGTGCCAACTTCTGGTTTTTAGGATATCCACAGAGAATGTGTATGGAAACATAATATATGCATGCAAATATACAAAAATAGATTTGCATACCATATGAATATATCTCATGCATATTCATTGTGGATATTCTGAAAAACCCTCTGGTTGTGGGGTCCCCAGAACAGGTATGGAAAGCCCTGACTTAGAGGCTGATATTAAAAAAAAAAAAAAAAAATTCAGAGTCTCTAAATTTAGGCTCCTAAGTTAGGTGCTATTTTTGCCAAAAATTCAAAGTTTAGCATCCAAAAATTTTGGGACTAAATTTAGGCCTGCTCTTCATTTGCCTAGATTTAGGATCATAAACTAGGTACCAAGTGCTGAAAATCAATGCTAAGCTCATAACTTTGTTTTCCCAACCTAACTCTGCCCCTGTAGGCACCCATTTTTTTAGGGACCTAAATTTAAGTGCTCAGTCCCAGTAAATTTTCAAAATGGAGAAATTACTTACCTGATAATTTTGTTTTCCTTAGTGTAGCCAGATGGACTCAGGACCAATGGGATGTACAAAAGCTACTCCCGAACAGGGCGGGAGGCTTCCCGTGGCCCACTTAGTACTGCCCTTACAAAGGTTGTGTCCTCCAGGGCCTGGATATGCAGGCGGTAGAACCTGGAGAAGGTGTATATGGAGGACCACGTTGCCACCCGACAGATCTCGGCAGGCGACAGCATCTTTGTTTCTGCCCAGGACACTGCCCGGGCCCTTGTGGAATGGGCCTTGACTTGTAGAAGTGGAGGCTTCCCTGCCTCTACGTAGGCTGCCTTGATTACTTCTTTGATCCAGCGGGCTATAGTTGCCCGCGAGGCTGCTTCCCCCTGTTTCTTTCCGCTGTGGAGAACGACTAGGTGGTCCGTCTTTCGCACAGATTCCGATCTTTCCAAGTATCGGACTAGGAGTCTGCAGACATTTAGATAGTGAAGACGGCATGACTCTTCAGAGTCCTTATGTTCATCTGGTGATGGCAGCGAGATGATTTGCTTTAGATGAAACTGAGAAACCACTTTTGGAAGAAAGGAGGGGACAGTGCGTAGCTGATTGGTTCCCGGTGTGAACCTGAGGAACAGTTCCTGACAGGATAGCGCTTGAAGCTCGGAGATGCGACGGGCTGAACATATTGCCACTAGGAATGCAGTCTTCAGGGTCAGGAGCCATAGTGACAGACCGTGTGTTGGTCTGAAGGAAGTTCCCGCTAGGAAGTCTAGTACTAGATTGAGATTCCATAGGGGCACCGGCCACTTTAAGGGTGGTCGGATTTGTTTAACCCATCCCTGGAAGCGGAAGACATCTGGATGGGTTGATAGGCTGATGCCGTCCACTTTGGCTCTGAAGCAGGCCAGCTCGGCCACCTGAACCTTGAGGGAGTTGAGGGACAAGGCCTTCTTCAAGCCATCCTGCAGAAATTCCAGTATCATGGGAATTTTGACTGTCTGTGGGAGGATCTCGCGGTCCTCACACCAGGCTTCAAATACTCTCCATATTCGTATGTAAGCTAGTGATGTGGAGAACTTACATGCTCGAAGCAAGGTGTCAATCACTGCCTTAGAGTATCCGCTTTTCTTCAGGCGAGTCCTCTCAAGGGCCAGACCGTAAGAGAGAATAGAGTCGGGTCTTCATGGAGGATCGGTCCTTGCCAGATAAGGTCCCTGTGTGGAGGAAGGCACAGAGGGTTCTCCGTAAGTCTGCGTACCATGGCCTTCTTGGCCTGTCCGGGGCCACTAGAAGTACTGGTTCCCTGTGGTATTCTATCTTGCGGATGATCCTGCCCAGTAGTGGCCATGGGGGAAAGGTGTACAGCAGGTCTTCCTGTGGCCAGGTCTGGACGAGGGCGTCAATTCCCCAGGATTGCGGTTCTCGTCTGCGGCTGAAGAACTTGGGCGTTGGACCGGGTTGCCAGGAGATCCATGGCTGGGGTTCCCCAGCGGTTTACTATCGACTGGAAGGCTGTGGACGACAGCGTCCATTCCCCTGAATCTAGACTCTCTCTGCTGAGGTAGTCCGCAGAGACGTCTTTTCCCGCAATGTGGGCGGCAGAGATCCCTTGCAGGTTTGTTTCCGCCCACGCCATGAGGGGGTCTATTTCCAGGGACACCTGTTGGCTTCTGGTTCCTCCCTGGCGGTTGATGTAGGCAACTGTTGTGGCGTTGTCAGTCTGTGGCCGAATCGTAGGCAGGCTAGTCTGACTGCTTGGGCTTCCAGTCGGTTTATGTTCCATCCCACCTATTCCTTGTCCCATTGTCCCTGGGCTGTCAGTTCCTGGCAGTGGGCTCCCCACCTTCGTAGGCTCACATCCATGGTGAGCAGGATCCAGTTCGGTGGGGATAGTTTTACTTCCTTGCTCAGATGGTCTTCCTGTAGCCACCATTGGAGCTGGGTCCGAACCTCTGCTGGAGGTGAATGGAGTAGTTCTGGGACATCGGGTTCCATCATGACAGTAGGGAACGTTGTAATGGGCACTTGTGGGCCCTTGCCCATGGAACAACTTCTAGGGTTGATATAAAGAAACAGAGGACTTGGAGGTAGTCCCATACCTTGGGGCGAGCATATTTCAACAGTTTTTGCAGCTGACCCATCAGTTTCCTTCTCCTTGGACCCAGGCGAGTCCCCTTGGAAGGGGAAGGAAACAGATGGGTCAGCTGCGAAAACTGTTGAAATATGCTCACCCCAAGGTATGGGACTACCTCGAAGTCCTCGGCTTGACATCAACCCTAGAAGTTGTTCCATGGGCAAGGGCCCACATGTGCCCATTACAACGTTCCCTACTGTCACGATGGAACCCGATGTCCCAGAACTACTCCATTCACCTCCAGCAGAGGTTCGAACCCAGCTCCAATGGTGGCTACACTAAGCAGCCGGTTCTCCTTCCAAGGAGAAGGAAACAGATGGGTTGCTTAGTGTCGAACCGGACTCCCAGGTACTCTAGCGATTGGGAGGGCTGCGGGCAGCTCTTGGCTGTGTTGACAACCCACCCGAGATTCTGCAGCAAATTCTTGACTCTGGTGGTCGCCTGGTGTCTTTCCTCTGGCTGATCAGGGCAAAATCTCCAATCGTCCAGATAAGGATATATGAGGATTCCTTCTTTCCTCAGTGTTGCCGCCACTACCACCATGAGTTTGGTGAAGGTCCGAGGGGTGGTAGCTAGTCCGAAGGGTAGTGCCCAGAACTGGTAATGATGATCCAGTATCGCAAAGCGTAAGAAGCGTTGATGGTCGTGATGGACTGGGATGTGGAGATAGGCTTCGGATAGGTCCAGTGAAGTCAGGAATTCTCCCGACTGCACTGCCCTTATGATAGAGGGTAGGGTTTCCATGCGGAAGTGTGGTACCCTCAGGTAACGATTGACTGTCTTGAGGTCCAGGACAGGCCTGAACGCTCCTTCCTTCTTGGGAACGAGGAATAGTGATCAGTATTTTGTTGGTGCGTGGGCACCGGAATTATCGCTTTTAGGCTGAGTAGCTTTGTCAGTGTGATTTCCACTGCCATCCTCTTGGAGAGGGAGTGGCACTGTGATCTCACAAATTTGTCTGGAGGGATGCTGTGGAAGTCCAGACAGTATCCTTCTCGAATGATGGTTAGAACCCACTTGTCCGACGTTATCTCAACCCATCTTTGGTAGAAGAGGGTAAGTCTGCTCCCTATGGCTTATTCCTGTGGATGGGTCTGTTGATTCTCATTGTGGGGTGCAGCCGGAGCCTGTACCTGAGCCTGCTCCCCTCTTGTGTCTGTTCCAAAAGGACTGGGCCCTACCTGCAGGGCGAGGTGTTTGG
The DNA here is from genome assembly GCF_901001135.1 of Rhinatrema bivittatum. Lineage (NCBI taxonomy): Eukaryota > Metazoa > Chordata > Amphibia > Gymnophiona > Rhinatrematidae > Rhinatrema > Rhinatrema bivittatum. Next base: position 235,487,752 of record NC_042619.1, read on the forward strand.
TAGTATCTATTCTTGTATGGTCTAAAGCATTGATCTCCTCTGCCCTTGGTTCTTCGGGGGGTGGGGGGGGGGGGGGGGGAAGAAGAGCGCTGGTTTCTTTCGTTCCTGTCCTCCGGTAGATGAGGTACTGGAGATTCGCCCCATTTGTTGGCTAACTTCTCCAATTCGCTTCCGAACAAGAGGAATCCTTTAAACAGCATTCTCGTGAGGTTTACTTTGGAGGTTGCGCCGGCTGACCAATTTCGGAGCCATAGTTGTCTTCTGGCTGCCACTATGGAGGAGACTCCCCTGGCTGAGGTGTGCACTAGGTCTGAGGTCACATCCATGAGAAAGGATATCGCCGGTTCCAATGTTTCAGCGGATGTGGTTGCGTCTCTGGAGAGAAGCAAGCAGGCACGTGTCACTAATGCACAGCAGGATGCGATCTGCAGGGTCATAGCTGCTACATCAAAAGGACTGTTTAAGGATTGATTCCTGACATCTGTACTGGGCATCCTTGAGTGCCACTCCTCCTTCGACTGGGATGGTCATGCGCTTTGAGATTGCGCAGACCATGGCGTCCACTTTTGGGAACCATAGGAGTTCCTTGGCCGTGGGTTCCAGGGGGGGGGGGATAGGGCTTCTAAGGCCCGTCCTCCTTTGAAGCTGGCATCCGGGGCATTCCATTCCAGATCAATCAATTGTTGTTCGGCTTGCAACATTGGGAAATAGCATGAGGCCTGGCGGAGGGACTCCAAAACGGGATTCGTCTTTGGCTCCGCTGTGGTACTCGTACCTGGAATGGCCAGCATCTTCAGGGTTAGAGACACGAGAGCTTGTAACTCATCTTTGGAGAAGAATCGCAGCATGGTTCAGTATGGTTCCATCCCTGGGAGAGGGGGGGGGGGGTTGGGGAGGGATTTCCCCTTCCTCAAGGGAGTCAGTCTCATCCCCCGAGGTGTCTGTATCCCCCTGAAAAGCGGCTCTTGCTTAGATGGGGTACGTCTCAAGAGGTCCGAGAGGTGCTCGGAAGATCTTGTGCTTCTGGTGGAGACTGGGACTGTGTCGCAGGTGGTACAGATTGCGCCTGGAGAAAGGTTTGCAGCCCTTTGAAAAATTCCACCCAGGAAAAAGGTCCCTGGGTCCAGATTGAATCCAGGTGGGGTTACGGTGGAGGCCCCCCCCGAGGTGTCCTCCTGTGTAGGTGCCGAGTCAGAGATACAGAGGTCCGGGGTACTATCATTAGTGGATCCAGATCCCTCTAATGGCTGTGGGGGGCCTTGCTTAAGTTCCCCCTGAGCCTCTTCACACTGCTGGCATAGGGCGGAGGCCACTCCAGGTTGCGCAGCTCTCAGATGGCAGGCTGGGCAGGGGGCTTGTCCCTTGGCTTTGTGCGCGTGGAATGACTCAAAACTTGTCTGTGCGCGTTGGTACGCGCGCCGGGAGGCTTAGTTGTGTGCTCCGGTTGCATCGACAATGAGTGTGCGGGGTGCGCAAGATGTGCGCGCAGGCTACTAATTTGTGCGCCTGGCTAAGATGCGCGCGCTGCTGTGCGCACAGACCTATCTGTGCACTCGGGCCGTTTTTGCGGGCCACTATGCGCCTGGCACTATTGTGCGTGCCACAGTGTGCACAAGTCGGTTGTGCGGGCAATACGGCAGTCAAGGGGGGCAATGGCGCCAACGACCATGCGGACAAGATGGCAACCCCCCCCCCAAGAGGGTCTCCACGTGTGTGGACCCTCGCACCGGATGGGGGTCTAGACCAGACGGGGCTGCTCAACCGGATTTAACAGACACCGGAAGGGACGATCTGTGCTATTCGAGCCTCAGAGACTTAAGAGAGGTTCTATCTTACCTGGTCTCGGCGTTTCCCGATCTCATGCCAGGCGGTCTCCGGCTGCGGGGGGAGAGGGAATTACCTTCACCGCCACGCTCGATTCTACACCCGCTGCCTCTCAGCCGCCCTGGGGGCTAAGTCCACGCCGGGAGCCGGCTACCAGACCAAGGCTTGCCTCTGAGGGATCTCAGAAATCACCTCAGGAATTCTTGACTGGGGGAAGGATCGTTAGGTATCACCGCAGGACAGCGGGGCTCGTCTTCTAGAGGTAAGTTGTCTTTCTTCTTTGGTTTAAAGTTTCTAACACTATTCTAGTGTGTGTAGTGTCCCTATCTGCTTAGGAGACAGAGAAATACTGAAGAGCTAAGCTTCCTGCACAGGTATATGTAGGCCGACGTCAGCTTTGAAATCTGACTCCGTCTCCCATCTGCTATCAGGAGTACCCTATACACATTGGTCCTGAGTCCATATGGCTACATGCTAGGAAAGAGCCAATTTAGGGGCCTATCTCCAAAGGTTAGGAGAGTGAAAACTAGCCCCTTAATCTCCCTCTCAGTCCTAATGCCAGCTCTGCCATTTCTCTATATGACCCTAGGTAAGTCACATCATTTCCCAGTATCTCAGTCAGATCCACCTTTAGCACCAGCAGAGCCCTATGCAAACAGCAGGAAAAGCAAGTACCTCTGTGGTCAGGGCCCAGAGTGCTGTGTGCAGTGGGAACCTTGGAGTAGCAGCTCCCTGTGCAGTTACACAGCTTGCACACCCCTGAAGCCAGCCCTGGCATCAGTCCCAATCCAAGTTCTGCCACAGACTCTCCATGTGACTCAGGGTAAGTCACTTCATCTTTCCTGTGTCTCAATTACCAAGATTTAATTGGGCAATAACTCCATTTCTTCTTTCCATCACAATTTACAGGCAGACATTCCATGCCAGAACTGGCTGTATGTATTCTAATTCAAAAGCATGTTGGGATCCATTTAGGACACTCTGCAGGAATAATATAACAACATGCAGTAACTTATATCATTAACATGTTTTTCTTTAAACGTGATCCCCTTCATCATATTTTATGTGATATGCATACATTTCACCGGTGATATAAAACACAGCTGTTTTCCACCATGATAGTGGGGTAACAATTCAACTAATATCAGTTGCCCAGCACCACATGCAACTTGCCTCAGGCTGCAGGGCATAAAACTTTGTACATTATAAAGAAAATTAAACTGCATTGGGTGAAAGAGAAAACACGACATTCATGCATAAAATACAACTGTCGAAGCAGGAAAAAAAGAAGGTACCTTATTGAGTTTGCCCAGTGAGGATATGAGATCTGCCCATTCACTTGAAGATTCAAAATTTCTCAAAGCTTTTTCAATGGCTGAAGAATAATTTCGGTATTTGTAATCATTTAACAGTTCCTGCTCTTCTGGGTCCATCTTGCATGCTCACTGCCAGGGCTGGAAACTGTTGAAAGAAAGAAAGCACACACATAAGCAACAATTAAGCCTCATAAAAATAACATTAAGCACAATATTGAGTTGTTGAGTTATGACCTTAAGAACGAACATGCTAGATACCTCCGTATTTGGGGCCCATATCTTGAATATTTGACAGAGGTTTAACTGTTACTTCACATGGGGTTGCTCTCAGTCTTTATATTTGACAGATTATTTATCTGCCATGTGTATGCTGATCCTTTACTTTGTAATCTAACATCCCCCCTTTGTATGTTTTCGTTTGGGGGCTACATGCATTATGAATGCTGTTGAGGGATTTTCTTTTCATTTATTTGTTATATGCCTTGGAAAATGTTTAAATAAAAATAGTATTAAGCACAAAAAAAGGCAGCAGGCAATCATAGAACTGTGTCTAAAGATATTTCCAATCCTATGTCTTCTCTCAGGGAGCATTCACTTGGATTCTGAACAGCTCTATCCATCGCACATATATCCCATTTTCCCAATCCCAAGGCAACTTGCAACAGATTTAACATATAATGAAACATATCTTTGAATTGTAAGCAGAATATAAGAAGTTTAAAATAAGTTCAATAAGTAAAAAAAAAAAAAAAAAAAAAAAAAAAAGAATACACTATAAAAAAAATCATAATAGTAGTCAAAACTCCTATAACCCCACTGTCTCAATTCCTGCTCTCACTACAGACTAAATCAGCTGAACACTGTGAAATCCTAAGCCGGGGCTGTCTCTCACTTAAACAATAGTCCCCTTGGAGTAGGCTCTGTCCTCAGGAGAAAAAAGCCATCACACAGGTTAAGAAGTCCTAAACTGGATGGAAAGATTCCACAGTTGGGTCTAGCACACCCCTGATCAACTGGGGCTGAGGATGCTATGGGAGGTAGAATTCACAGCCCCGGGGGGAGGGAGTCATGGTCATTGTTGAAGACCATGCTTGATGGTTGAATTTAGATCCCATGACAGGGAGTTGAGGAAGGAGCACTGGTGCACAGCTCCCAAACTCAAGATTGTGGCTGCGATGACCAGACTAAGAATAGGCAGGGAGAGGAGGGGCTCTTAAAATAAGGGGAAAAATCCCCAGGTATCTGCAAATGAAGGTTCATGATAAAGAAATCCCAGCACCAGTTCTGACTCAGTCTGAAGAAAAAGGAGACAGGGCTAACTACTGGGCCAAAAAAAAAAAAAGAGTCCTGAGCCAAGGGCAAAGACATCTAAAAAACCAAGAGAGTCATTTTTTTTGGATCAGGCTTTTCCTACATAGGTCAGCTGATTTTTTAATGGGGTTGTGATCAATGTCCTCTCTAAGTTTTGAAAGGCTACATGCACAGAAATTCTCTTTTGTGAATTTTTTATAAGCAGAGTTCAAATTTGTGCGCACATGGATATTGTGGGTGATTTTTTCAGAAATGCACACACCAAGTATCATTTATTATTCATACTGTATAAGTCAAATTGCCCAGGCAATTTTTTCTTTAATTCTGTAAGCCAGAGATCCCCAAGCTTGGTTCTCCAGAGCCATAACCCAATCGAGCTCTCAGGATTTCCGTAATGAATATACAGATCTATTTGCACACAATGCAGGAAATGCACACAAATAGATTGTATGCATATTCATTGTGGCAGTCCTGATAACCTGACTGGGTCGTGGCCCCTGGGGACAGAGTTTGGGGGACTCTTGCTTTTAAGTTGTTTCTCTGATACACTGGGAGCAGCCATTGCCATGACATTGTCACAGATTATCTCCCATGGAATGGGAATGTGTGTGTGTCAGAGAGAGAGATGTTATTTCTGACAAAAATAAGTAATACAGCCAAATCAGTGAGCAAAAGTGAGATAATTAGCGATTCTCTTACTAATATAAAGCTCTCAGAGATGCCAGATTAATGGGTACAGCTGATTAAATCAGGAGTGTTAGCTAGGTGCCTCAAAATAGCAGTGGTCCCTATTTTTTGGGCTCTCTTGCTTCCTCAGAGGCAATTAGATGTGCACAAAATTGATGCACTAAAATAAATTAAAAAATGTGTTCTAAGACTAGCGCACCTTCATATTACCCTTATACTGAACGGATTAACAATTATTCCCTAGTGCAGATAGGTGCATTAAAGTCCTGAAAGTTCAGAATTGTCCTGACCAAATTGTTAGGTAATTGTTGGGACAGGGGGGTATGGGGTTAATGAATATGAGATTATATATTATAACATGCAATTTACAACATGTTGGGGATTGGTTATTGGAAACCTCTTGTAATATACCAATGTCAGTGGAAAGAACTTGTTTCTCCATTAAGTCTTTGTGTTTTACATGCCCCACTATAGGCATTTCCTCTAGCTCTTAAAACTAGTATATATTAGTTGTAACTTTAGGAAAAACCTGGAGGTATTTTTCCTCTCTTTTACAATTAAAAAGTTCTGTTTCACCATTTTTACCCTTGAGGGGTAATAAGCAGTTCTTGCCAGGTCTACACTCTCCTATTTTAAGATGTGGTCCACTAATGGATTAAAATATAGATCTCAGTTCTTTGATAGAGGGGCAGATGCTGACCTTTCAAGATTTGCTAACTGAAAATAAATTTAGAGCACAAGCATTTTTATGCATACTTGCAAGCTAGGCATTATACACATTTACTGGAGAAAGACAACTGGCAGCAAGAAAATAGAGTTTTATCTGACCTTTATGTTATTTCTGATCCTAGTCTGAACACCGTCTCCTTTCTCTACCATACTTTGATGGGGAAATTAAAGCCTCGTATTCATACTAAATTGTTGATTGCTTGGGAATGAGAGGGAGACATTGTGTTCACAGAATATCAATATATGCAATTGTTTAAACACATACTTTCCATAAACCTGTAATACTGGCCTATGGGAACTGCAATATAAAAAACTTCTAATGCAATATTACTTCTCTCAACATCTGGCATACATTATGAAAATATCTACTGCAGGGAATTGTCCTTAATGTCACCAATGAACTTTGGACATCAATTTTGGGGCTGCCCATAAATTAGCGAATTTTAGAGGAAAGTGGTCCGTTATGTGCAGGTTTTGGTGGGTGTGGCGATACAAAAGAACTCTAGCATTAAAATGTTTGACAGCTTGCAGAGCGTACCTTCTTTGGGACAATTTGTTAAGTTATGGGTACAGAAAGTTCTACTACTTGCAAAACGATGCATTCTGCAATACTGGTTGGCCGAAGACACACCCACGTTGACACACTGGAGAAACCAGATCCAGCAAATGTGTTTACTTGAAAAACATGTGGAAAAGACTGATTTTTCTCAGAAGAAGAGTTTTCCTACGAGTTTGGGAACTGTATACATAGTCCTTATCTCACAAAGCACGATTCTAAATAATTAACTACCAAGTCATGGGATTTGAATATATACACACACATTATCACTTGAAAACGTATCAATCTCCCGTGCTACTTGCCTTATGGTCTTAGATCTTTAGTTAATATGTATTTGAACATCACATTTGAATTATGTTAATCCCTGTCTATAAATACTACCCCCTTAAAAAAAAAGAGTAACCATTTGTCGATTTATAATATGAATGTTAATTTTGAAAACTGATGTGATCTTTATATGGAATGACTGTATACAAAATGTCTAAATAAATAAAATATGTCTCTTATAGACTTCAGTTGGGCTTGTGTCATGGGAGGAACTTTTCTGTAAGGGTGTAATGTTTTATATTTTTTTCTTCGCTGATCTCTGGAAAGAACCTGCCAGTGTCTCAGCTTTTGGTTGTATATGGAATTCTGGAAAAATAATTAAAAAAAAGAAGATTTGAAGATAAAGTCCTGAAGGTTTAACTTGTGCTTTGGGGGTTGGGTTTTTTTTCCATATTTCTTTATTAAAAATGCTGTACATTCACTCAGACAAGAATATTACAAAGAAAAAAAAAAAAAAAAGAAGCACATACAGCTGAGTTGGCATAACACTAAGTTTCTGGTTATTGCAGTAACCCACTCTCCTCCCCCTCCTGATGCTAAGAGTCAATGGCTTCATTATATGGTCAGGTCCATCTTTACTTATTGAAGACATTATGTAGAAAATAAAAAGGGTAAGAAAAGGAAGTCTCATTTCTTGTTCTCCAAGGGAAGCATCATTTGCACTGATTGCGGCAATGTCAGATAGTACTTAAGTCATAAGTCTTTAAAAAAACCCCAAAAAAACCCGACTTTCTTCTTAAATGACAGGTTCCGAAATGTAGACCCATATTCCATCTGAAAAAAAAATCAGTCATGAACAATTTCCACATATCAAAAAGGTAGGAGCCTGTGATTTCAACCAATTAAGTAAAATACATTTTTTGGCTATTAAGTAAACCTTAGCAAAGAATACATCATCATTATTTAAACAGGCCTCCCCCGCATCATTATTTAGCAGACAGAAAGAGCAGGACCACTGAATGTTCGTATTAAACCATATCATTGACTGCTTACGAATCTCCTCCCAAAATTACTGTATAGGGACGCAGGACCAATGACAGTGTATCAAGGAAGCCTGGGGGATCACCACATATAGCACACACACTTGATGTAATTAGTCCCATCTTATATGCCCTAGCCGGGGAGTTTCCAGTGCTATAAAAGATTCTGATTTACATTTCCCGAAAATTAATATTGTGTGATCTTGTAAATAGAAAGAGAGCATTCTCGAAGCATCTGAGCATCTAATTCTTCTGAAATGTCGGTTTGCCATTTAACTAGTAAGTGATCATAAATAGTATATGATGAAATATTCTGATAAAAAAAAAAAAAGTATACAGATGAGAAAGGGAGCCTTGATGGGCCTCAAATATCTTAAGGAGAAAAAGGGACTGAGAATTTTCTATGGCACCCCTAGTATCCTTAGTGAGTTGTTGATATAAAGCCCTGAGCTGTGCATAGAACAAAAAATGGGTAGGAGAAAGCCCCAATATCTCAAGGGTTGGAGCAAACATACATAATTTGCCAGAAATGGGATCTGTAAGATCTTTTAACTCCCAATTAAGTAAATGAGAAGGATTGAAATTCCCAAATCACTCCTGTTGAGGAATTGTCAGGTAGGGATGTGAATCGTTTTTGAACGATTAAAATTATCGTCAGATAATTTTAAAATCGTCCAAAATCGTTAGAGTGCACGATACAATACAAATGCCCCCGATTTATCGTCAGGGGCATTTGTATTGTATCGTTAAATAGGGCACGGGAAACCCGGCACACCAAAAAAAACCCTAAAACCCACCCCGACCCTTTAAAACAAATCCCCCACCCTCCCGAACCCCCCCAAAATGTTTTAAATTACCTGGAGTCCAGTGGGGAGGTCCCGACGCGATCTCCAGCTCTCTGGCCACTGCTGCGTTGAGAAATGGCACCGGTGGTCCTTTGCCCTTATCGTGTGACAGGGCAAAGGTAGCGCCGGCGCCATTTTGAAGATTGGCAATACGGCCCGCGTGCAGGAGGTCGCTCCCGGACCCCCGCTGGACTTTTGGAAAGTCTTGTGGGGGTCAGGAGGCCCCCCCAAGCTGGCCAAAAGTCCCTGGGGGTCCAGCGGGGGTCCGGGAGCGATCTCCTACACGCGTGACGTCGGGAGCCAGGAACCAAAATGGCGCCGGCGCTACCTTTGCCCTGTCACATAAGGGCAAAGGACCACCGGCGCCATTTCTCAACGCAGCAGTGGCCAGAGAGCTGGAGATCGCGTCGGGCCCCCCCCCCCCCCACTGGACCCCAGGTAATTTAAAACATTTTGGGGGGGTTCAGGAGGGTGGGGGATTTGTTTTAAAGGGTCGGGGTGGGTTTTAGGGTTGTTTTGGTGTGCCGGTTTTCCCGCCCTCCCCCGATTTACGATTAAAAAAAAAAACAAAACACGATCATATTTCCCTCCCCTCCCCCAGCCAAAATTGATCGTTAAGACGATCGATCACACGATTCACACCCCTATTATCAGGTGAATATTGAGAGGAAATATGGGATGGTAAGTTCAAAAAATTTCGTAAATGCCCCCAAGTTTAAGCTGGTGATCAGGCCAGAATGCAGATGGACCTCCAACAACTCCTTTCTAAAGGCATGTAATACAAATTTAGGAACGAAGGGCAAACATACAGCTTGAATTAATTTTGCACCAGTATACTCTGAAGTAGAGTGGAGCCAATCACCAAGGAATCGTAGATTAGCAGCCCATGAGTACAATTTAAAATCGGGTAAATTAACACCCCCATGCATTCTAGGTGTCATCAGGAGAGAAAATGCTAGTCTTGGCCGCTTCCCATGCCACAAAAAGGAACCTATAATGCTTTTTAGCCGCTTCTGCTCCTTAGAACGCAAGATAATTGGTAGCATTTGTAGTAAGTATAGCAATTTTGGAGCAATTATTTTTATCGTAGTTACCCTTCTGTGCAAAGATAAGGTGAAAGAATGCCATCCTAATAGTTTCTGTTTAATTTTATCAATAAGGGGAGGGGGATATTCTTAACATACCATTGTGCAGGATCCTTATGAAAAAGGATTCCTAAATACTTAAGGATGTCACCTGCCCATGTCACAGGAAAAGACGTCCAGGTCTATTGAAGATTCCTGGTTATATCCAAAGCTTCAGTTTTATCAAGGTTTAATTTGAAACCAGAAATAGTGGGCCTGAACCGAATGGCCAGAGCCCACCAATAACCGACGCGACGCCCCCTCCCCCAACGCGGACGGCGTCCAGTCAAAGGAGGAAGGAGAAGTGCGCGCGGACGCACCGGTGCGGGAAAAGGTCCATCACCCCCCCATATGCGTGCGAGCATGAAAGGTGGGGCTAGGACACGCCCCCGGCGCTGGCGCACAGGGGAAGCATGGGTGACGCCGGCTGATGACATCATCGGCCCATTAAAGGGCCGCGGCAGAGACCAGGACCCCCCTTTTCTTGCCCCAGCGAACCACTGAAATACATGGAGCTATCCGATGCGGTCAGGGCGAGGAACGCTGATGTTTCCCGGCGCCGCATGCATCAGCCACCAGTCCGGCAAGAGAAAGGCCTGCCTCTCCAGCCTGGGAAGGACTGCTCAACAAGAAGCGGGTGAGTCTCCAGGGCCGAGCGCCGGATCCTTTCCAGCACACGCCATGTGGTGCGTTGGTCTCGATCGGCCCGACTTCTCATGCGGCCTCACATCGGGCCAAGCGCCGGATGTATTCTATGGACGGAGGCAGAGGTGGGTCTTTCTGCCCCATCACATGCCCTTAGGCCTACGGGACGCGAGTGGCCTGAACGGAGCTACCCGATGCGGCCAGGGCGAGGAATGCTGGTGTTTCCCGGCACCGCAGGCATCAGCCGCCAGTACAGCATGATAGAGGCCTGCCTCTCTAGCCTGGGAAGGACTTCGACAAGAAGCGGGTGAGTCTCCCGGGCCGAGCGCTGGACCCTTTCCAGGTCCGGAGGCGGGGTGGGCTTTTCCGCCCCAGCATGCGCCACGTGGTGCGTCGTTCTCGATTGGCCAGACACCTCGGGCAGCCCCACACCGGGCCCAGCACCGGATGATTTCCATGGATGGAGGCAGGGGCGGGTTTTTCCCGCCTCAGCACATGCCCTTAGGCTCACGGGTCACGAGCGGCCCGATGACAAAAAAAAAAAACAAACAAAAAAAAACCCGCTGACGAGCCCCGCCCGGATGCCTTTCCATTGCCGAAGGTTGTGGGGGTTGTTCCATCCCAGGGCGCGCCCTTGAACCCATTGATAAGACAGGCTAAGAGAGAATTTGAAAAGAAGTTGGCTGTAGAGGCAAAAACTCACAGTAAAAACATTTTTAAATATATCCGAAGCAGAAAGCCTGTGAGGGAGTCAGTTGGACCGTTAGATGATCGAGGGGTTAAAGGGGCACTTAGAGAAGATAAGGCCATCGCAGAAAGGTTAAATGATTTCTTTGCTTCGGTGTTTACTGAAGAGGATGTTGGGGAGGTACCCCTAATGGAGAAGGTTTTCAAGGGTAATGATTCAGATGGACTGAATCAAATCACGGTGAACCTAGAAGATGTGGTAGACCTGATTGACAAACTGAAGAGTAGTAAATCACCTGGACCGGATGGTATATACACCCCAGAGTTCTGAAGGAGCTAAAAAATGAAATTTCAGACCTATTAGTAAAAATTTGTAACCTATCATTAAAATCATCCATTGTACCTGAAGACTGGAGGATAGCAAATGTAACCCCAATATTTAAAAAGGGCTCCAGGGGCGATCCGGGAAACTACAGACCGGTTAGCCTGACTTCAGTGCCAGGAAAAATAGTGAAAAGTGTTCTAAACATCAAAATCACAGAACATATAGAAAGACATGGTTTAATGGAACAAAGTCAGCATGGCTTTGCCCAAGGCAAGTCTTGCCTCACAAATCTGCTTCACTTTTTTTGAAGGAGTTAACAAACATGTGGATAAAGGTGAACTGGTAGATGTAGTATACTTGGATTTTCAGAAGGCGTTTGACAAAGTTCCTCATGAGAGACTTCTAGGAAAAGTAAAAAGTAATTCGATAGGTGGCGATGTCCTTTCGTGGATTGCAAACTGGCTAAAAGACAGGAAACAGATTAGGATTAAATGGACAATTTTCTCACTGGAAGGGAGTGGACAGTGGAGTGCCTCAGGGATCTGTATTGGGACCCTTACTTTTCAATATATTTATAAATGATCTGGAAAGAAATACGACAAGTGAGAATCAAATTTGCAGATGACACAAAATTGTTCAGAATAGTTAAATCACAAGCAGATTGTGATAAATTGCAGGAAGACCTTGTGAGACTGGAAAATTGGGCATCCAAATGGCAGATGAAATTTAATGTGGATATGTGCAAGGTGATGCATATAGGGAAAAATAACCCATGCTATAATTACACAATGTTGGGTTCCATATTAGGTGCTACAACCCAAAGAAAGAGATCTAGGCGTCATAGTGGATAACACATTGAAATTGTCGTTTCAGTGTGCTGCGGCAGTCAAAAAAGCAAACAATATTGGGAATTATTAGAAAGGGAATGGTGAATAAAACTGAAAATATTATAAATCCTCTGTATCGCTCCATGGTGAGACCGCACTTTGAATACTGTGTACAATTCTGGTCGCCGCATCTCAAAAAAGATATAATTGCGATGGAGAAGGTACAGAGAAGGGCTACCAAAATGATAAGGGGAATGGAACAGCTCCCCTATGAGGAAAGACTAAAGAGGTTAGGACTTTTCAGCTTGGAGAAGAGATGGCCGAGGGGGGGATGTGATAGAGGTGTTTAAAATCATGAAAGGTCTAGAACAGGTAGATGTGAATCAGTTATTTACTATTTCGGATAGTAGAAAGACTAGGGGGCACTCCATGAAGTTAGCATGGGGCACATTTAAAACTAATTGGAGAAAGTTCTTTTTTACTCAATGCACAATTAAAGTCTGGAATTTGTTGCCAGAGGATGTGGTTAGTGCAGATGGTATAGCAGTGTTTAAAAAAGGATTGGATAAGTTCTTGGAGGAGAAGTCCATTACCTGCTATTAAGTTCACTTAGAGAATAGCCACTGCCATTAGCAATAGTAACATGGAATAGACTTAGTTTTTGGGTACTTGCCAGGTTCTTATGGCCTGGATTGGCCACTGTTGGAAACAGGATGCTGGGCTTGATGGACCCTTGGTCTGACCCAGTATGGTATTTTCTTATGTTCTTATGTATCCCTTTTCCACTACTTCCAGAACCCACTGGTCTGTTGTAATGTTCTTCCATTCTAATAAGCGAGATGAAATCCTGCCCGGCGGATACAGATGTGGTAGTGGTGGCGGTATCTTTAAAAAGAGGACTGAGTCTTAGCGGAAGACGTGGTCTGTTGACTCTGTGGGCGTCATCCCCGTGGTCGACCCCCTTCTTTGCAGTGCTTGATTTTGTTGTTGTTGTTGAGCACTCTGTGGTTGATAAGGTTGGGGGCGATATGATGGGTACTGTTGTGTCCGTTGGTTTCCGACGCCCTCGCTCCGCCCTCCTTACCTCTTTGGAGACTCCCTCTTCGCCCTCGGGATGTTTGGCTGTCGCGGCATCCTTCTGCCGAAGTCCTCCGGCGTCCCCGGACCGGCTAGACACTGCAACCTGCCCTGTTTTCTGGAGGCCTAGAGGCTCGTACACAGCGCGGCCCCGACTGAAGTACCAGCGTTGGCGCGAACCTCAGGGGCGTCCCCCTGAGATGATGTCATCTGCTTCGGATATATAAGGTCTTAGAATTTGCTGAAAGATCGAGTTAGCAAGGGTTACACTACCTAAGCTACTCTGCCTCCTCTGACTTAATCAGGGGTACCCGCTCCTCAAGGGCCTCGCTCTCTCCTTTGTTTTTCAGGTTACAGTCTGGAACCGGTACTCGCTCCTCGAGGTCCTATTCATTCCAGCTCCTGGGCTTCTACGAGACCATTGTGAGAGTGTTCTATCAAGGTTCCTTACCTGAACTTTGCATACCCCGTCTACTCACCATCTTCAGTTTCTCAACAGCTCAGCCATCCAGAGATCGCTGTTCCAGTACCTGAGGGACTACAGCCCTGCCGGGCATTCCAGCTCACTACTGCCACCTCTGGTGGTTCCTTATATGGTTTAATAAAAAGATCTAGTGTGTGTCTGTCTCCAAACTCTGAGCCTGACCAGTGGTCCCTCTCGGGATCTTCCCCTGGTCCAAAGGTCCACCTACTACTCCACCATAACAGATTGCCAACTCCCTAACAGATGGCTAACTCCCTAACAGGTACTGACGCATCGGCCTATGTTGATAGGACTGTTTGCGCAGGGGATTACAGTATTTCCTCTGTGAAGAGAATCTGGATGGCTGACTCAGGGAGTGGACCGCTACTGCTTGCTCCTTTAAGTTAACTACAGTCTCTTGGAATTTATCCCCAAAGAGATTATCCCCTTTGCAAGGTAGGTTTTCCAGTTTTGAATGTAGATCCTCACGAATGGCGCTTGAGTGAAGGCTTGCGAATCTTATCGCCGCTATTGCCGATGCTGAGATGCGAGACGAAGTTTCAAAGGACTCATAAATTGTCCGCAGTAGGTGTCTGATACCTTCCTCCATATCATTTAGTTGGTGATTAGAGTCAGTGTTAAGATGTTTCGATCCCGGTACATTTTTCTTCATTTGCTGTACGCATTCAAACAAATACTGAATAATATAAAACTGATGTTGTTGAATGCGTGCAGACAACATTGCTACTTGAAAAGATTTCCGTGCAAATTCGCTGAGGAGCTTCTGATCTCTACTTGGTGAGGCATGTAGTTTGGATCTTTTGGCCCTCTGCATTGCCGATTCCACTACTAACGAGGAGTGTGGAAGTTGCTGGACCGAATAGCAGGGATCATTCTTCATTCTAAATTTTAAATCAGTTTTCCTGGATACAGCTGGAATAGAAAATGGTGTTTCCCACGACTTTTCAAGGACTGAATCTAAGACTTTATGTGAAGGTAAGGATGTTGCTTCAGCTGGCATGTCAAATATTTTGAGTAAATCTAAAAAGGTATCTGTCCGTGGATCTGGCAGTTTTTGTATCTCAAGATTTAACAGCGATCCAACTTTTTCCAGGAATTTTGATAGGATAGATCCTCCGGAGGAGAGTATGGTTCCGGGGGTTCGTCCGGAGAATCAGATGGGAATCCAGTGGATGAAGGTGGTGATGTTTGAGGGGTCCATATCGTACCCAGGTTCTTGGTCAATGTGTGCAGGTACCACTGGTGGCGGGATTGGCTCCTTTGCCGGTATTGTTGGCGCTTCCCCCTGGGAGAAGGACGAGGAAGAATGTGGGGCTTCACTTCCAGTGGTGAAATCCGCATGACAAATGACAATCTCATGACTCCAAAAAAGTCAGAGAGAGTGCTAACGAAAGCTGCATAAATTTCTCTTTCATCTGGGTCGACATTTTTGGCTTGGAGCTGGTCTTTAACACCCAAGAAGGGGTGTGTGTCCGATTTTTGGTTGGTTGAGAAAATGGAGAGAGTGTAAATCACGAGTAGACTTCTCTTCTCCTTTTCCGTTGCGGTTCCTGTGATAAATCGGCAGTCAGGACATGCCTGGATGATGTATCTGAACAGATTCTGACAGATGAGCAGGACGACCTTGAAGAAGAATGTGACGTGGTCAGTCCTCTTTCTTCGCCCAATGGTAGTTCTCTGGAAGAAGGAATACTTCTCGAAGAAATTTTTCACACTCGTGAAAGCTCATGAGTCGAGGGTATAGTACCCTGCGTCAATCCCGACGCGTTGTACAACGATCTTGATACTGTTTGCGTCGTGGGTGACGCTTCATGGGATCCAGATGTCCTATGTGCCATTGACAGCGCTGCGTGCATCTCTCTAGACGCTGCGTGCGTCGTACTTTAAGTCTTATGCGTCGATCCTGACACTCCTCTGGGGGAAGTGCTTCGATCCCGATGTTCCAGTCGACGCTTTTGATGAGTGTGGCATCACTCCCGATGCATGCGATGTCGACGGCATCGTCTTCGACGCTGTCGACTGTAGCAAGCTTCGAGGACTTTTAGTTGCGTCACATGGCTTGTGCGACTCAGTGTCCCCGTTTCCTGCCTATGAGGAGCCCCTCCAATGCAGTTGATCGAGGCAGGGACAGTTCCTTGTTCTTTTTTGAGGCCTCGTGGCGCCATTTGTCCTCCAGCTTGCGGCCTTCTGAACACCCAGTCCTGGAGATTTGAGGATCGATGGACGCTGACCGTCTTATCTTCAGGCCGGACTCCTTCACTTGCCCCGGAGAGGAATGGGCCTCCGATGGTGGGCCATGAGACTCAGCCACCACTAACTTTAGCTGCTGAGTCTTCTGAGCTCGCTGTCGCTGAGCTCACAGAGACTCTGTGATGGACATGATCTTTCCACATGTACATTTTTTTAACCCGGAGGGCCTTGGAGTCGTCATTTCTTTTGTGTCTGAGGAGAACACGAAGCCCCGCGTGCAATCCCGCGCGGAAAGAAAAGACTGAGGACAATATCTTCTGCTGCGCGGGAAGGCATGCGCAGCCGCACAGAGCAAAGCTCTGTATTCTACTACTGAAGCTCCGCCTCCTGGGCCCTGAAGGACAGTTCCCATGACAGCATGGCTAATTCAGCCCTGCTATCAACGGGAAAAGTAGTATGCTGTGTTGATATATCTGGCCATTGAATCCATATTTTTTTTTAAGAATCTGCCATAAAAAGGGTCAAGCCACCCTGTCAAAGTCCTTTTCAGCATCACAATTTATAATCAGAGGGTCAATAATTTTACTATATTTACATAATTCTAAGGCCGTTAATACCTTATGGATATTAATGGTAAATCTTCGGCCTTGGACAAATCTAACTTGGTCCGCTGAGATTATCTGGGGAATTATCTCCTTTAGTCGGTTTGCCAATACTTTTGCATAAATTGTGATATCTAAATTGAGAAGGGAAATAGGGCAATAGGAGGATGGAAATGAAGGATCCCTACCAGGTTTGGAAGCACCAAAATCGTGGTAGTTTTTCATCACTGTAGGCACTAACCCCCTCTCACTCATTTCCTCATATACTGCACATAGGATGCTCGAAACTTGTTGAGAAAGAGATTTATAAAAAAGGGCATCGAATCCATCTGGGCCCGGTGCTTTCAGGGAAGATAATGATTTAATGGCTTCGGATATTTCCATCATGCTTTGTTTTATTGCTGGAAAATTACCTCCTGGGTCAGAGATGGAATAAACTCACATTTTTGGGACTGTCAGTCTATAGCAGAGGTGGCCAACTCTGGTTCTTGAGAGCCACAAAACAAGTTTTCAGGTTATCCACAACAAATATGCATGAGATTGATATTTATTTATTTTTATATACCGGTGTTCGATTTTACATATCAAATCGGTTTACATTTAAACAAAATTTGCAGGAACTCATGCGTTACCTTTGTCAAATACATTAAACATTTAAATATGGGGATTGTTAACAAGGGATATAAAAGAACATGGGGAATGGTTAACACTACGGGATGCACAAGCCCCTTTGTCACGCCCCCTTTGGCACGCGACACACGGCGCACGACGCCTGGTGTTCTGGCGCCGTTTAACATCCGTCACAGTCCTCAGTGACATCAGAGGGGGGCGGGTCTCCCAATCAAGGACCACACACCGCCCCTCCCCTCTCAGTTCCAGATGGATTCTTTCACCTTTTTTTTCTCTCTGTCTTTCTCATCACTGTTAGTTATTTCAGGGAGCCCGGTGGTGATGGTGTGTGGCATCCCTGTGCGCAGGCACCCGGTGTTCTGGCGCCGTTTATCGTCCGTCACAGCCCTCAGTGACATCAGAGGGGGCGGGTCTCCCAATCAAGGATCACACACCACCCCTCCTCTCTCAGTTCCAGATGGATTCTTATGATATGCATACAATGGAGGCAGTACCTGTAAATCTCTCTCATGTAAATTCATTGTGGATATCCTGAAAACCCGGTTGGCTACCCCTGGTCTATAGTGCTGTGCTAGCTTGGTCCTAGACTCAGATCTCTCAAGTCTAGGGTGAAATCCCAACACCATGCTGACAATACCACAGACTAACACTAGCTCCAGGAGTTAGTTTTAACATACCCTAGCTTGGAATCCCCACAGCCAAGAGCCCTAGGTATGGGTTCTCTGAGTCAGAGGGCCTCCAACCGAACTAAATCCCCCAATCTAGGCACCCTACTGGACCCTATATACTAACCTGTACTGTAGACTGGCTGCTTTCTGGTCCACCCACCATTTTAAAAACAGCATTAGTTCGGCTAAAGTAAAAAGACAGGTTTTACTCATGCTTTTTACATTGGGTTGGTATTGCTGTTAGATTGTGGGTACTATTGTAATACGTATAATGTATCCTCAATGAAATGTTTAAGGACCCTATAGTAGTTTGTGTTTTTGTCTTCCCTGTATTTTGTTTAGATTAGATAGCAAAATAAAACTATGTATTTTCCTTATTTAATGTGCTTTGTGGGGATTAGACCTCTATTTTGTATTGTATTAAAATTGTGTGTATTTTTAGTTTGTTTACCTATTTAGGGTTTGTTCCTTATTTTGAGGTTTTTGCTCAATTTAAAGTAAGCAAATATTTAAAATAAAAGAAACAAAAATAAATAAATAGATGGCAGAAAAAGACCAAATTAACCCATCTATTTATTTATTTTGGATTTTTATAAACCGACATTCATGTGGTAGATTACATATCATATCGGTTTACAGTGAAACACAAGTTGCAAATAGCATTACAAAGAACAGGGTAATAAGGAACTGGGAGCAAAGGAATAAAAATTAAGAACATATTGGAAACTGTTAAATAGTGAACATGTAAGGAGTGGGAAGACAAACAAAATCCAATCCAATGAGACATTGAACATAAAGATACAATGATAACAACCTATAATATAATCAAAAAGTGCAGTTCAATACAATAAAACCATGAGAATGAATATGCGATGATAGTAAGCCTGTGAGAATGTCAGAAGTTACGTTCAGACCTGTCAATCTAGATGGAGAGACCATTCCGGACAAGTATGACCTAGAGGAGAGGAGGAACGAACTTCCTTGAGTATGTAAACATAGTTGTTAAGTGATCCAGGATAAAACATTCCTGCATTGGAGGAATGGATCGTCTGGTTATGGGAAGGCTTGTTTGAAAAGGATCGTCTGGTTATGGGAAGGCTTGTTTGAACAGCCAGGTTTTGAGTTTTTTTTTTTTTTTTTAAAGATTCGTGGGCAGGATTCTAGCCGGAGATCTGAGGGAAGAGCGTTCCATTGAGAGGGACCAGCAGTGGATAGTGCACGTTTCCTTAGGGTTTTCTTGCGTGGGGGGGCGTAGAGAGAGCCTTTGTAAGCAGATCTAACAGGTCTGGAAGATTCGGTGAAGCGAAGAGGTAAGATAAGATCAAGAGGTATAAGGTTGTGCGTAGCTTTGTGAATTATCATAAGGACTTTGTAGAGAATTCTGAATTTGATAGGTAGCCAATGTAAGTTACGAAGTGATGTGCTCTCTTCTGTTAGTGTTGGTCAGGATCCTTGCGGCGGCGTTCTGAACCATCTGCAGAGGTCTGATTGTAGTTGCTGGGAGACCTAGGAGGAGCGAGTTACAGTAGTCAAGTTTTGAAAAGATGATAGATTGTAACACCGTACGGTAGTCGTGGAAGTGGAGGAGGAGTCTTAGCTTTTACAGGACCTGTAATTTGAAGAAGCAGTCCTTTGTGGTTGTATTGACATTTTTTTTAGGTTAAACTGATTGTCCAGAATGACGCCCAGGTCTCTGACATGCAGGGAGAAATTAAATTGAGAAGGGAGATGAGAGTCTCAGTCTTATTAGTGTTAAGGACTAGGTTAAGACTGGAGAGGAGGTGGTTGATTGCTTGGAGGCAATTGTTCCAGATGCTAAGGGTTTTGGATAGGGCGTCCTTGATAGGGATGAGTACCTGTACGTCGTCTGCGTAGATGTAGTGGGTTAGCTTGAGGTTTGTCAGAAGCTGGCAGAGCGGAAGGAGGTAAATGTTGAAAAGGGCTGGAGAGAGAGATGAACCTTATGGGACTCCCAAGGTGTAGCTGACGGGGTGAGATTCTTTGTTGTTAATTTTGACCTTAGAGCATCTGTTACTAAGGAATGACTTGAACCATCTGTGAGCCGTACCAGTAATACCAATGTCTGTGAGGCGATCTAATAGGATAGAGTGGTTCACAGTGTCGAAGGCCATGGATAGATCTAGAAGAGCCAGAAGGTACGGTTGTCTTTTTTCTAGGCTAAGGATAATGGAGTCTGAGAGAGA
The DNA here is from genome assembly GCF_901001135.1 of Rhinatrema bivittatum. Lineage (NCBI taxonomy): Eukaryota > Metazoa > Chordata > Amphibia > Gymnophiona > Rhinatrematidae > Rhinatrema > Rhinatrema bivittatum. Next base: position 235,507,793 of record NC_042619.1, read on the forward strand.
GATTAAAAGGGATTCCATATTAAGCAATTTGCAGAAACCGAACTGTGCTGGAGCAAGAATCTTGTGAATGTCTAGGTATTCTGAGAGTTGCTTGTTAATGATTTTTTCTAAGAGTTTAGCGATGAATGGTAAGTTGGCTATATCAGCTGGTGAGAGGTTAGGTTTTTTTTTTAGCAGCAGCTTGAGAATCACGATCTTGAGAGTGTCTGGTACTAGGCCTTGTGCGAGCAAGCAGTTAATGATTTCAGAAATCGGCTTGGCAATGATTTTTGGGATGGAGATGAGTAGATTAGAAGGTATAGGGTCAGAAGGGTGAGAGGATGGCTTGAGCTTCTTGAGCAGAATTTCAATCTCCAATGAATACGTGGGCTCGAAATTTTTGAGTCTGGAGTTTTGCTGAATTGGAGTATAATAAGAGAGATGGGGATAGTTTGCCCAGTTGCAATTCTTCTACTTTAAGCATACAAAACCCATCGCAACCCAACACCAGTTCCCCAACCCCGCCCTCCCATGTTCTTACCTGACCCTTCAACTCTTTTCCATGTCTTCCTTTTCGATTCTTACAAGACCAGAACTTAATCCTACACCAGGTCCCCCTCTCTGTATCAGCCCAAGCTTTCTAACAATCTACTCAGTTACCAAAACCAGCAAGGATACTTTCCAAAAGAATGTACAGTAATTATTTCATCACAATCCATTTTATGCACGGGAGGTCCCAGGGTCACTTCCCTCAGAGCCTGAAGAAGGTCAGGCAGATAAAAACCATTTACAGGTAAGACACGTTTGGCAGTCTCAAAGCGAAAAACAAATCATGAAAACCAGGAAGAAATTCTAGATCAACAAACACCAGGATGTTGCATTAAGATTAATCTTTTAGAGATGGAAAGAATTGATTTGAGGGATTCCTCCCTACAAAAGATAAAACGTTTTTGTGGCAGCATACAGCAAGTTTATAGCCTAGCTACCTGAAGAAGCCAGCCAAATGAGTGGAAAGAACATTTGGCTGGCCTCGAGTTCTAATTGCTAACAAAGATGTATGTCACTGAAAGAAAGATGAACAGCTGTCTCCCTGTTGCAATGCTAAATGTATAAAATTACAGTAAGTACAGGAAAACATTTTTAAAAATCAAAAGAAAAATATTCGTGTAGTTATTTTTCTGCTCACACTTCGCCTGTTGATACAAAACCTTTCTATTCCATAACATGCTAATAATTTGTTTTAATAATAAACCAGAAGAAAAATACACACTTTTCTGCCAATAAAAAGATTGTTTAAAAAAAAAAAAAAAAAAAAAAAAGAACTGTCATTCTCTCAGGCACATTTCCTTTCTGTACCTGATATTTTTGCCTCTCTAATCCCTATACAAACACTCGCTCAATTGCTAATTAAAGGCCCCTATTTACTAAGCAATTTTCCCATAAACCTGAAATGGGAGATAACCTGTAGTAAACAGGCTTATAAATCTGCTCAACCACAATAAAAATCCACAAAAACAAACAAGCAGCAGGATTTCAAATATCTCTTACCAAGAAAGCCATCTATTTCTCACAGAAGTCTCCTACGGAAACTACTACCAAGTTTCCACAAACCTCTCAGCCATTCACACAGTTCCTCTGCAAATATAATCCACTTTTAGGAAGATATCTATTCTCTTACATTTAGGGGGGGGGAGGGGAGCATTTATGTGACAATTTAAATCTATTTTTAATACAAGTGAAGCATTTGAAAAGTGTACAATGTTTTTCAGCTTCTTTGATGCCCTACACCAGGGGTGGCCAACTCTAGTCCTCCAGAGCTACAAACAGGCCTGGTTTTTAAGAAATCCACAATGAACATGCATGAGTTAGATTTGCATACAATAGTAACCGTGCATGCAAATCTCTCATGGATCTTCATTGTAGATATCCTGAAAACCTGGCCTGTCTGTGGCTCTCAAGGACTAGATTTGGCCACCCTTGCTCTCGGAAATACCAAAATGTGCGCAGCATAAAAGTAAAAAGTACCTGGAAACCTGTCTGACCACTGATAAATGACCAGAGCTGGTAACTTCTCCTCCCACCCTGTGCTTTCATCTATTGCAAGCATGAAGCTTGACATTAGACTGCGGACAGTGCTGCCAATTTCTACTTGAAAAAAAGTCACTAGATCCACTGTGAGCAAAACAAAAAAAAGTCTCCAGATTGGTTAAAAGGGGCCTGCAGCCTTCTTCTTTCCAGTTTCACTGGCCACTGGTATTGAGAGGAAAGTACAATAAAACAACAAAGCCTTAAACCAAGTCACAGACTTCTCAGTATCAGTTGGGTTGCTCATAAAAGAATTTCCTTTGCTGAAAATTATGGCCCAGTAATGGCAATTAAAATCACCCACTTTATTCTCATGAAATAACTACAGACATCTCATGAGTACTGTTCATTCAAAACAGAAAACCTAGTAAGCATGTCTTCTCGACAATTAAACACTTAAAATGGATTAGTATTTAGCAAATACTAAAGATTTCATACAATAGAAAGGAATGCCCTGCTGTAATGTACTGGCATGGACTACACCCAAGCTTCAAGAAATTAAAAGGAAAACAATGACAACCTTAATATAATAGGCCAGCTATTGCTGTGTCATTCAGTCATAGCTTAACGCTGGCCTGTGCACATTCAGGGCTAGTGCAGGTGGGGCAGTCGCATGTACGGCCCACACAATCAAAATGCAGCCCAAAAAATTGGAACAGGATGCAAGGTCATCATTGGTAGCAGTTGTATGCAGGGATGTTGCAGACCAGATACCACTGGATGAGGTGGGGATGAAGAGGAGGGAGGGAGAAATGGGAGCAGAGAGGTTATGGCAGAAGACATTGGGGGGGAGGATTAAAGCAGAAGCCAGAGATCATGGGGACATCAATCTGTCAAATAATAAACCCCAGCAGCTCAAATCACTCAAACTCCACCTGCTCACTTATATATACACACACAGCACCCAAGCCCTTCACACTGACACACAGTGAGTCACAGAGAACTACCCTCACTCAGAACTCACACCACTCACAGACACATGCATTACCCACTCACTTCCATGCACACACCCACACACAGTCAATGTGCCAAGTCATACAGATGCACACTCTGTGGTCACACACACCAGCAGATACATACCATACCTAATTAGATGGCCACATACACACAACCCCAATTCACCCTTACCAACAACACATGCACAGAGTCGGGGCACAGTGCAGTGGTGAGAGCAGACCGGTCGTGGCAACTGTGTGGGTGAGGTATTCAGTTTGCTACCTGCTGCTCAGTGTTACTCAACTGCCAATTTCAACCATGGGAACACCAATAATTGTTACACTGCAACTCAGTTCGGATACTCTAGCGTCATGCCATAATTTACCATATACCATGAATAGTCACACACACACACAAATACCAACACCACACTCAATAAGCAGAGTAATTGCGAAAAGAAATACACCAGTCACAATCACTGTCACCCTTATACATGTAAATATGTCTCCATGTAAACCTTTCATTCTGTCACTATCCACTTCATCAGGCCTTTTCATCCCATCATTTTTGACAAGCTATGCTACTGGTTTTAAAATTAAAAATCAACAGCACTCCACAGCTTACAAGCCAAAGATTCCCCCTTCCCTCCATAAAAAGATACCTAATCAACACTGAAAATCTCTACCTTCAACTCATTGCGGAGTAAAAGTCTCACACCCCCCCCCCCCAATTTCATGCTCAGTAACATAAAGAGAATGTTCTAAAGCACCGCTTCTCCATACTGTGCTGGTTCTTACTCTCATCACACAAGTCTCCCAACAAGTGAAACCTCAGCATCCTCCCAGTTGAAAGTGCCTGCCTGTTCGCATGCTAACTTTAAAGCAGGAGAAGTGTCTGAGTGCATCCATTTTATCTCCAGCACTGGAACAGGTGCACTGGTTTTGCCTTTCTTTCTGCTGAACTGGAGACAAGCAAGTGCTACTCACTACTCTGAAACAAAATGGCCAAGTCCGGCAGCTACTTTCCACACCAGAGGTGGCCACATTCATGTCTCCTATGTATGACAATGCAAAGAGCAGTGTGTTTGTACTGGAAGAATGACATCATGCAAATGTGATTTCTCTTTTCAGAGCCTGGCTATGAATATTAAAAAACTACTGTACACTGTCATCTATGGCTTCACTGGCTGGGAGTGTTCTTTTACTGACCCCAGGAGATTTTACATTGATTAAACATTGTTTCAATAGCCAGCTGCCACCTTCATAAACAGCTCAGCAAAGCTGCACAGTTTCTCCACCAACAGATGTTCTCTGAAAGAATGTTAAACAGAGGTGGCCCTGGAAGGCAAACACTTGCAGGCTGTCTTTCTTGACATCCTCTTATCACAGGCCTGTCACCTCCCTGCAGGGGCAACAATAACACAGAAGCCCAGCTTGTCTATTGCCAATTTTCCGTCTCCAGAACAATTCTGGACCTAACAGTTCTGGCAAAGAAGAGTTTAGCATTTAGAAACAGAAAATCCCAATTTTCTTGTATCGCAAAAAACATCTATTATTAGTACCGGTGACTTTTTGTTAATATTTACAACTACAAGAGGATCATTGGGCCAAATGTGTGTTCAGAACCATTCCCAGTTTAACAGGACAATGCAACTCTAAGGTCCATTGTAATGCTCTGCATGTCACCATCTGCCATATGTTGCCTCTCTCCTGGCATGTGACACCCATGTGCCACCCCTCACAAAGTGGGCACAGGGATATTTCTAGGGCTTAACCATAAACAAAGCACATTTAATCCTGTTACAACATGTGAAAAGAGGATTACTCCAGCTCAATGGTTCCCAAGTGTTTTTTTCACCAAGATCCCCCCCCCCCCCCCTTTCATGCTCCCCATTCTCTAAAGACACCCCTCTCTCCCATCAACAAGCCTGGAACCTTTGAGGTTTACAGTCTAAGATTAATGGGAGTGAGGGCCTCCAGTCAGGATCATAAACAATCATCAGGTAGGTACCAGTGCTCTTTAACCTGCAGGAAGGTGCTGGCAACAAGGTAAAGACTGCCACAGACCTGCCATGTTCCACCATCAGAAGCCTCTCCCTGATTCCTTCAGGTGATCGGCACCTGGGCACAGTAAAGAGCACGGACACTTTCAAGGCCTACCTTAGGAGGGCATGTGGCCCGGGGCAAATTGACTGCTGCGGGCTCTGGGGCACTGGCTGACAGGAAATTATAATGTTGAGGGGGGGGGGGCTCCCTAAAATGAGGCGCGGGAGGTGCTTCCTCCTGTTCGCCCCAGCAAACACTCCGTGACCACCCCTCCTCACTTGCCTGGCTTATTCCTTCCCTCTTCGTTCACTTTCCCCCCCTCCCCAGCTTCTCAAATAGGTCTTGAGCGGATAACGTGAACTCGTCTGCTACCAGGAGGGCAGGGTGCCGGGCAGACCTCTGCATGCCCCCTGGAGGAGGGGGGGGGGGGGGAGGCGGTGCAGGGACCAGAAGCGCCGCTGGAGCTTCCTCCCCTCCGGTCACTTTATTGCTCTTGCCTCCCGGATAACGAGGCGAGGCGCGCTGCTCTTTCCCGGGGCTCTGGGCCGGCGCCGCCCCCACTCCCAGCTGCGGCCCGGGCCGGCTCCCTCTCAGGCGTAAGGGCGGGGGGGGGGGTGGGAGGGTCGTTTACCTTCCCCGCTGGAGCGGGTGGGGCTCCGGGACTCACCTCGGCCAGCGGCGCTGCGGCTCCGTCCGTCACTGGCTTCGCTCACTTCTCCCCCCCCCCTTCCGGTTTCCTCGCGCTGCCAGCAGCTTCCTCTTTACGTTTAAAGTGGACCGGCCTAAATCCTTCCGAGGAAGGCTTAAGGTGGCGTTGCTTACCCCCTGTCCCCCCCCTGGCAGGGCCGCCAAAGAGAAGAGCCGGCTGCCCGCGTCTGCTTTCCACTCGGCTGGCTTGAATGTATCCTTCTCCATACAGGATTATGCGCGACCGAGAGACCTCGTCCTTCACAGTCAGCTACGCCTCGCCTTACCTGTATTACTCGTATTGCTGCTGGAGCAGCAAGTAGGAGGTGTGCACAGAGCAGTGCCAGTTACCGAAAGCTGGCTTTATCCAAACCCACGAGTACACGTGGCACTTACCCTGGCACTCAGTCATCTGGTCGGGTAGTGCAAGGTCTCTGTAACCCTATCAGCGCAAACAGCAAAGCTGGCCTGGTGGATCAAGCACTGAATCCTCCCCCTAGGGAGGGAGGGGAGGGGAAGGGAACGGAGCTATAGGCTTTAAAAACGATAAACGGTAGACTGATCAATGCTGAAGGGTGACACCTGCCGGCCAAATTCAAGGCCCATGATTGCAGGGAGCCTGGTGCATGGCCCCTGGCCTCCAATCATCACAGCAATGACCACAAAGACCAAACTAGATATGTTGTGTCTGTTTGTGAGTGTTGGGGGCGGGGGGACATAAAGAGGATACAAATCCCCAGCTACATGTAAATGAAGAATCAAGGCAGTGAATCCCAGCTCTGATTCTAAAGAAGTAGGGAGAAACTGTGGGGTTAAAGAAAAAAAAGTTTTGCTGCCAAACAAAACCCAGATAAGTTCCAAATATCTCTCCCCACCCCTGAACATAGCATGCTAAAGTTATGCATCAGATAAACAGATGTTTTGATTGGTCTCATGGGGACATAAAAGGCTGAACCAGTTATATGTGAGCTTCACTTGCACTGGCCATGTATAAAGTCGAGGAGGGGAGTCTTAGTTCCCAAAACCTAGTCAAGAAATATATTAATCCAAATAAAAGTATCACCTTATATATTTTTTGTTTGGTAACTCTTTATTGCTGTCCATATGTAAGCATTTTCTTTCTTTACACGGATATGATAGATACATTAAATATCTCAAACGTATATAAATAATGCCTAAGAAATAAGCACATTTTTGAGAAAGGAAAATTCTAGAGCCAGAGGCTCCGAGGAGATAGGGCTCAAGAGTAACAGAGAATATTTCTTTACAGTGGCCTCCCTCGGGAGATGGTGGAGGCAAAAACAATAACAGGGTTCAAGAAAGCCATGAATAAGCATCAAAGACGCCTTGTAAAGCAGCGCAGGAAATGTTCAAGCATAGCTGGGCTTTTGCAGCAGGAAACAGACTGGATGGACTCTGAGGTCTTTAAATGCTGTCATATTATGTGTTTGTGGTCTCAGCAGCAATGTCTTTGCTGGCTACATGGCTTGCTTGGGAGGAGCTGTCGTGCGAATCAGAGAACACTTGGGAGTCAATCTTCAAAAACCCACTGAGAGCCCCATGGGGAGAGTTTCTTAATGCACAGGTTAAAAAAAATGTTACACCCTATGTTGTTTTGCATCAGGTGTTAAAAGGTGTGCTAACTGGAAAATGTGCATACAAACGCAAGTTAAAATGTGCATTCAGCACATGCTGATCGCACCTTTAAACTCGGGGAGTACAGGAGTCTCTAGGACATGATTTATGTGCACAAAACTCCTATTTTGTGCACATAAAAGACTTTTACATACATAAAACATGATTTGTGCATAAAATATGGTTTATGTGCGTAAAAAATGCTTTCAGTGCAGAAACATTTCTTGTGCACATAAATCATATTTATGCGTAGAAAACATATTTTGTGTGTGAAAAGAATGTTTTCTTTGCATAAATCCCAACTGCAAGTTCCAGGACAAAAACTTCGGTTTCTGCCCATACAGGCTGATACAGTAAAGTTCACGGGAGAGCGGGCGAGTGCCCGCTCTCCTGTTCGCGCGATTCACTAAAACAAAATATTTAAATTAGGGCCCGCGGTAAAAAGAGGTGCTAGGGACACTAGCGCATCTCTAGCACCTCTTTTTGGACAGGAGCGACGGCTGTCAGCGGGTTTGACAGCCAACGCTCAATTTTGCCGGCGTCTGTGCTCAAACCCACTGACAGCCATGGGTTCAGAAACCGGACGCCGGCAAAACTGAGCGTCCGGTTTTCAAGCCGCGGGCCGATTTTAAATTTTTTTTGTTTTTACTTTTTTTTAACTTTTGGGACCTCCGACTTAATATCGCCATGATATTAAGTCGGAGGGTGCACAGAAAAGCACTGTACTGTATCAGCGTGATTGACAGATAGAAGTGCTGGAAACTTTACTGCACCTCTGACTTGGAATAACATTTCCAGCGCTAAGAAAACCTGAGTTAAGCCAGTGCACTTCTCTGCATGGGGGGGGGGGGGGGGGTGTTTAACAGTTAATGCTTTCATTAGCATGGAATTTCCATGCAAGGGTGCTAAGCAGAACATAAGAGTTTTCTATGCACATTTTTTGTATGCAAAATTCCTTGCTGCACTGCGAGTATCATTTGCATGGAAAAAGCCTGCGCACGACAGCAAGTAAAACTGCACACTCTGCTGAGCGCACCTTATCACATTGGGCCCAGTGCAAGTAAGATAAGTGGTTCATTTTAGCTGGTTATCTTTTGTTACATAAGGGAGGCTTTCCTGCCTGTTTGCCCAATAGCACCCTCTATTGTTGAAAAGGTGAATTACTGTTCTTCAATTTTTACCTCAGACCTCTTCAAGACATATACAGTCTGTCTTACTGCAATGCTTAGATAGGGCCTGTTGCTTATTTTTAACAAAATAAATTAATTCTGCAAAGCTGACTGTAAATCATTGCCACCTCAACATGGTTTCCTTCTCAGCAGTTTCTAAACCAGAGGTAGGAGTTCCGGGCTTCTAGTGCCGCAGACAGGTCTGGGTTTCAGGATAGTCACAGTGAACATGCATGCGATATAATTGCATACAATGGAATCAAATTCATTGTGGATATCCTGAAACCCAGACCTGGTTGCAGAAACTCAAGGACCAAAGTCACCTACCCCCTGCTCTAAACCATATGTTTGTCACTAGATTGAAAATTAAAGAAATATTATTGGTATAACAGTTTGAACAGGCTACACCAGAGTAATACACAAAGAGGTAAAAAAAAAAAGATTTTCAAATTACAGAACAAATAATAACAAAGATAATTACCAGGTTCTGGTGAGGCCCAGTATTATCTCTGGTCAGATTACATTTCTGACCTGGTGGCAGGATAAAAAATTTTGCTGCTATAGGCTTGTTTCTTTTTTTTTCCCTGAGAACTGTATAAGGCCTGCTCAATTTTTTTATGGGAAATCTTTAATTTTCTGTAAATACATGAAGGTATTTTGCAGTTTTGTTTGGATTACAGAATTTTCTACACATCACAGTGAAACTGGGCACAAAGGGTTTTGCAAGGACCCAGTTCTCTTTGCCAGTTCCCTGTATGCCACTGTCTTGTGCTACCCCCTGATCCTTTAAGGCAGCGGTTCTCAACCTGTGGGTCGCGACCCCGGCGGGGGTCGAACGACCAAAACACAGGTCGTTCGACCAAAACTGGTCTGCGGACCGACCCCAACGGCCCGGTCCGCAGACCAGTACCGGGCCGTTGGGGATTTTTGCCGGTCTGCGGCGCCGCGGCTGCTGCGGGGAGGCAGGGCAAAGCTGGAGACCTGCCTCCTCCAACCCCAAAAGGGAGCGCGTCGCGGTGCTCCTCCTACTTACTTCCTGCCCGCCCTGCCCCGGAAGACAAATGTTGCCGGAGCCGCACGGGCAGGAAGGAGGAGGCGCGTCAGCCGCGTGCAGAAGAGGAGCAGCGGGGCCGGGAAGACTAGGGCCGTTGCAGAGCCCATCCTGTGGCAACCCGTAAAGAAGAGGCCCAGAGGTGAGAGAGAGGTGTGTGCGAGTATGAGATGAGTTGAGAGATTGTGTGTGAGAGTGAATTGAGAGACTGTGTGTGTTTGCAGAGACAGCATGTGAGAGCCTCTGTGTGTGTGAAAGAGACAGCATGTGACAGTGAGAGCCTGTGCTTGAGCAAGGCAGCATGTGGGGGTGTGAGAGAGCCTGTGTGTGAGACTCAGACAGCCTGTGCCAGTGAGAGACTGTGTGTATGAATGATTGCATGACAGAAAGAGCATGTGACAGTGAGATCCTGTGTGTGTATGTGCGTGTGAGAGAGAAATGCATGTGAGAATGAGAACCTGACTGTGTGTTTGAGGGAAGAAGACAGGTGGAGAGAAAAGAAACAGAAAAAAAGGCAATATAAAAGGAAATTGCAAAAAAATAAAGGGAAGCAGATGTAAAAAAAAATAAATTACTTTTTACTGATTGGTACATGTAATCTTTGGGAATGTGCAAGAGTAGCACTTTCTCTATGGCGGATCTCACAATGTACGAGATCAACATGGAGGAAGTGGAAACCTAGGGGGCCTGCACAGAGGAGGCAGCAGAATGGGCTTCAGTGCCAATAGCAGCAATCAGCGCCTCCCCAATAGCCACGTGGCAGCAGTGGCAATAATTAGATTAATTGTTTTACTCAGCTGGAGGTGACAAAGTATGAAGTGGGATGTGAAATCAGCTTGATCTGGTGGAGAATTAGGATTGCTGTTACACATGAACTGTATTTGGCAAACATTAAATTAAAGGGAGCCAGGATAATCAATTGAAGCCTGCAGCTGAGGACTGATTCATTATGACTCATGTAGAAATTAGTGCATTTTCCAGATTAGTCTGCATAACACAATTCTCAACATTCAGCATTATTTCTGCTGCATAGAGTTTTATCTGAGAGGCTCTGAGGTTGTGAGGGAGCCAGTAAGAGTGAGAGCATGAGTGTGTATGAGAAAATCCAGGGGAGTAAGAGTGTGTGTGAGTGGGGGGGGGGGGGGGGGAGAGAGTGTTTTACACCCTGAGAGTTTGTCAGTGTCTGTGAGAGCGAGAGGTTATGGTGCATATAAGAGCATGAATGTGTATGTATGTGACAGTATATGTGTGAGAGAGAATGGACATGTGAGTATGTGTGAGAGAGAGAGGATAACCTCCTAATCCTCGACAATATCAGGGTGACTGGAAATCAAGAGCTCCCATGTATGGACAGCAGGGGCTTTTTAAAATCCTTATTAGTTTTAATTATTGTGTGTTATTTGATATATGTGCTGTTTTGAAATATTTTATTGGTGTTTGGGAAATTATAAAAATGTATATGATTTTAATTAATAGAAATTCTATTTATCAGTAATTTTAAAGTATTCTTTTATTAGTATGGTTTTACTATTATAACTGATGCTTTATGTTTCTTAATTTTATTGTTTTATGAGGAATGGTGGTTCTGTTTATAAATGTCATAATAAATAAATATGCACTAAAATCCAACCCCATCCATAACCCCGCCCCCATATGACCAAAGCCCCACCCTCATCCCGCCCTCGCCCCGCCCTCGCAGGGTGAGGGCGGGGCGAGGGGTCACCGCAACATGAGGAACTGTATTACGGGGTCACGGCATTAGAAAGGTTGAGAACCACTGCTTTAAGGGAATGGGACAGATGGGATGCTGCTGTCAGAATCATCCCCTTAAAGGCACAGAGGTTCCCTGGCTAGCTCCAAGTGTTGTGTGATGCATCTGAGAGGAGCTTGCATCTTTCAGAGGGAGATCCCCTCCCTCCTAGAGGCCTGAATCTTCTAAATGTCCAATGATCCCTCTGCTGTCACACCAAAAATATATGCCATGTTTATTCATTAAATATTTTCCATTCATTTTGATGGGGATTTTTTTTGCCGACCGTTTCATCCTGCTGTAGGAATGGTAGTTGCATCATGTCCCCAAGCGGGAGGGAGATAGGGTGTTTACCCCCTCCTTCCATCTCAGTCCAAAGGCCAAAAGGACAGTCTTCAGCTCATTGCTCAGACTCTGAGGCGAAGTCTTACTGTGGATGGGTAACTGGTTAAAAGCTAGGAAGCGGGGAGGGGAGGTCACAATACAGAGATTTCTCTCACTGGTGTAACACAAAAAAAAAAAAAGAGAGAGACACTGGAGAAACCTAACAAGCTACTAATGAAAAAACAAGATGATCTCCATTACATTGAAATTGTCAGCTCAGTGTGCTGTGGAGGTCAGAAAAGCAAACAGAATTATTAGGAAGGGAGTGACAAATAAAACAGAAAATGTCATAATGCCCCAGTATCGCTCCATGGTGAGACTACACCTTGAATACTGTGTACAATTCTGGTCGCCACATCTAAAAAAAGATATAGTTGCATTTTAGAAAGTACAGGGAAGGGCAAACAAAATGATAAAGGGTATGGAATGGCTCCCCTATGAGGAAAGGCTAAAGAGGTTAGGGATGTTCAGCTTGGAGAAGAGACGGCTGAGGTGGGATATGATAGAGGTCTACAGAATCATAAAGGACTTGAACAGGTAAATGTGAATTAGGTATTTACTCTTTCAGATAATACAAGGACTGGAGAGCACACCATGAAGTTAGCAAGTAGTATATTTAAAACACATCAGAGAAAATTATTTTTTACTCAATGTACAGTTAAACTCTGGAATTCATTGCCAGAGGATGTGGTTATGGAAGTTAGTGTAGTTGGTTTTAACAAGTTCCTGAAGGAGAAGCCCATAAACTGCTATTAATCAATAGGGAATAGCCACTGCTTATTGTTGGCATTAGTAACATGAGATCTATTTAATGTTTGGTTACTTATCAGGTACTTGTGACTTAGATTGGCCACTATTGCTGACAGGATGCTGGGCTTGATGGATCCTTGGTCTGACCCAGTATGGTGTATCTTATTTTCTTATCTCCAAAATCACAGTTGCCATAATAATATTAGAATTGTCGAGAGGTTGGAGAAGGAACTGATCCTGCATTGTTCTTTGTGTCATGGCTGCCAAAGGTGTGAAACATCCAATGGAAAGCTCAAATTGGATAGAATGCACAGAGCCTTGGCCCCGAAGGCTAGGCGTAGAGCAATGGTTGTGCAACTTCACAATTTCACTGATAAAGCTAAAGTCATGGAGGCTAACAGGAAAAAAACAGGAGCTGATGTTCCAAGAGAAAGTACATGTCTTCCAAGATTTTGCCATTGATTTGCATAGAATGCCTCAGAGTTTCCTGCACATGAAGAAACAGCTGAGAAAGCACAGCCTGCAACATGTGCTGCACTGTGACGCATGTGGGAAAGGTCACCATGTTCGAGATGGCTAAAGAAGTGGAAACATTCATTCAAGATTTAGGGACCTCAAACAGGAAAGCTTAAATAAAAATAAATTCATGCTGCATTAGTTAAAAGTAATCTCTGAAATGGCTGGACGTTTGCCCTGCTGGGGTCAGGGAACACACCCTCAGGAGCAGAGCAGGACCGCACAGCTGGACTGGGATTTATATTCTGCCTAGCCAGCAGCCTCCCCCACAGGTTTAGCCCTTGGGTTCTAGGGGACTATAGGGTTTGGTTTCTTTGGCAGAACATCATGGTTGAAGGTAAGTCAGGCTGGATGAGGCAGGACCGTCTGGTCGAGGCTGGACAAGGCAGGGCAGGCACTGGCAGGATCTGAATGTTATGGCTGCTGGTTGCCGCGGTCCGCGACTGGGACCGGCTCCTCACCTGAGGCAGCGAAACGCCGCTGACGCTGCCAGGATAATGGCCGCCGGCCGCAGCGGTCCGCAACCGGGGCCAGGTACTGGCAGGCCGCTTTGGTCCTCCTCCAGGGCTCCTGCTGGTGCAGGCAGCCCTCGCTGACGCTTCCTGTGCGGCCGCTACCGCTGCTGAGCCCGTCCGCATGGATCCTGCTCGGCCGGGCTGACTCCTCCCCCTTCAGGCTGCTAGAGCCGCGCATGCGGCTGAAGATTTAATTTAAAGGGGCCACAACAGGAAATTGTCGTGGCTCCTACCTGTCTACTCCTCCCTCGACTTGGGTATTTAAGGCAAGGTCTGCTTCTCAGACCTTGCCTTGGTTTTGAGGCACCTTGCTGGGTTTGTTACTGAGCTCCGTTAGCCTTGTTTTGTTTGACTGCTTCTCCTTCCTGTGGATTGAATCTTGTCTTTTTGACCTTTGGACCGGCTTTTGTGCTTCCCTTGGCTTGATTCTGGAACGGCTTCTGACCCTTCTCCTGGTTTGCTCCTGGACTGGTTTCGGACCACTTTCCTGGCTTACTCCTGGACCGGCTGACGACCCTCCTCTTGGATTCGACCCTTGGACCGGCTGTTGACTATTCTTTGACTCCCACTCTTGGACTGACTACGACCTGCTGGAGGCGCCAGCCATCTGGAATCCACGACCTGCAGGAGGCGCCTGCATCCAGACCTACCTTCAGTCTTCAGGGAGTCTCCTAAGTCCTAGCAGCCGGGTCCCTTTGGGCTCCTCATGGTGGGATCGCAAGCTTCCAGGGTGAAGTCTTCATTCAACGTCTGCATCATCGAGCTTTGCCCTCCGATGGTAGAGACCTAAGAGGGTTCACTCCTTCTTGGGTAGTGCTGACTCTACCTCAGAACAGGGGTCCACCTCCTGACTCATAACACTGAATTCAGGCACAGGCTAGACATTGTAGCAGAGACAGGCTAGAAGCTGAGGACTGGATGAGGCTGGAACTGAGGACTGGATCCTTGGCACGGGCGAGGACTGGATACCTACACAGGTTGGGCAGGATATTGAACAGGGACTGGGGCTGGATATAGACACAGGCTGGGAACTGGATACAGACTTAGGCTGGCCAGGAGAATGAGCATGGACTGGGACAAGGTACAGACTGGGAAAAGTCAAGACAATGGCAAGGCAAGGAATGGATACTAGGAACTGGGCTGGGCAGGGCAGGACAGACCAGACAAGGACCAGGCAAAGACTACAGAGAGTAATGAGGCCTGAAGGCAACAATGCAGAAGGACCATAGGCCACAGGCATAAGGTCCAAAGGCCACTAGGCAAAGAGAGGCACAAGGTGAGAGGAGGCCCGGAGGCCACAAGGCAAGGAAAGCCCTGAGTAGGCGACAGAGCAAGGTACAAGGTAAGAGCAGGCCTGGAGGCCACAAGGCAAGGAACAAGATAAACATGACCAGGTCAGAGAACCAAGAGTAACTCCATGAAGTGGCACTGAGGTATTGACAAGGCAGGGTTAAATGGGGCTGGGGCTTGGGTGTAGTGTAACCAGTGAGGAGGTCCTTGGCACGACTATAGGCAAGGTTCACTGAGGTCTACTGGTAGAGGGAAGACTGCTCAGCAAGCTGAACCATGGCATGGAGAGCCGATGTAACAGGTAAAACCGTGACAATGTTTCCTCATACTATTCACCATAGGAAAAAAATGTAATTCTGTTGTCCCCTCATTAATGGTGACATATATTTCCTTCATTACCACACACATGATGAAGTAACACACAACTTTGTAAAAATGTCACTCAAAAC
This sequence comes from Rhinatrema bivittatum, assembly GCF_901001135.1. NCBI lineage: Eukaryota > Metazoa > Chordata > Amphibia > Gymnophiona > Rhinatrematidae > Rhinatrema > Rhinatrema bivittatum. Next base: position 235,523,034 of record NC_042619.1, read on the forward strand.
CCTACAGCAAACAAGACATACCAAAACAGTGGGTAAGATTATGGGGCAAGGGTGTGGCCTGCTTGTTACAGCAGTTGCTACCCCTAATTGAGCTGGATGTCACTTGGATGCAGATACGGCGCTGCTCTCTAAATTGGTGGTGGGGTGGAGGGGAATTAGGGCTGGAGGGTACTGGAAGCCAATAGTAACAGGTGGGAGAGAGAAAAAGGGAAATAAAAATGGATAAAGTGCGTAGCTTGCTGGGCAGACTGGATGGGCCGTTCGGTCTTCTTCTGCCGTCATTTCTATGTTTCTATGTTTCTATAAGTATTATCTCCCAACAACTGGTGCTTTCTCTTTAAGGGCTGCAAATACACTGCAGTCAGTTTGGGGCATGTGCAAACAGATCATTGCTTCCTGAGCAAGACTGAGGAAGTTCTCTGCTCTGCCCTGAAAGTAAAAGAAAGTTGTCTGTTTTAATTAAGGTAAAGGAAAAAGTCCATTCATATGTGCATTGATGTGAATTGTATTGTAGTTAGTTATGATTATTTAGGAGCCTTGAAATGGAGTTTCATTATTATTTTGCCTATATAGTGGTAGAAATTTTTAGGATTTAAACATGTGCAAACAGATCATTGCTTCCTAAGCAAAACGGAGGAAGTTATTTATTTATTTATTTATTTCAAATTTTTATATACCGGCATTCGAGACAGCAGTCACATCATGCTGGTTCACATAAAACAGGGGTGCATAGTAAACATAACTATAACAATGGTGCTGAAAAGGCAGTTACATATAACAGGGTGATAAGAACTTGGCTGAGAAGGAAGAGAAAGGACAGGATTAATTCACACAGGTAAACGATAGAAGATATGGTTAATCAAGATATGGTTAATCAAGGTGTAGTTGGAGATTAGTTGACCATGTTGGTGTCTGAGAAAGCTCTCTGCTCTGCCCTGAAACTAAAAGAAAGTTGTCTGTTTTAATTAAGGATCCATGCTGTGAAGAATTAGTAATTTGAATTGCCAGAGACTGAGAGCTCCCTTTGCAACAAGGGTTCAGCCATTAGGACCAAAGAAGTTCTGAAGTCATCTCCCGCCCTTCAGCATTCAAACGGCTTCACAGTAGGACACCAGCTGGGACTTTGTAATAATGCAATGACTGTGTAAAGATTGGAGATAGCTGTTGAATTGTCACCAGTTGAAGTCTTTGAGCATTATTTCATGTCTAAGCAACTACAGTTTGCACCTGTTTGCTGAGTGAGCAGAATTATTAAGTCTGCTAATTATTCAGTAAAGTTTAATGCTGTTATGAGAAGGGGAATAGAACAGCTCCCCTATGAGGAAAGACTAAAGAGGTTAGGACTTTTCAGCTTGGAGAAGAGACGGCTGAGGGGGGGGATATGATAGAGGTGTTTAAAATCAGGAGAGGTCTAGAACAGGTAGATGTGAATCGGTTATTTACTCTTTCAGATAATAGAAAGACTAGGGGGCACTCCATGAAGTTAGCATGGGGCACATTTAAAACTAATCGGAGAAAGTTCTTTTTCACTCAACGCACAATTAAACTCTGGAATTTGTTACCAGAGGATGTGGTTAGTGCAGTTAGTATAGCTGGGTTTAAAAAAGGATTGGATAAGTTCTTGGAGGAGAAGTCCATTACCTGCTATTAATTAAGTTGACTTAGAAAATAGCCACTGCTATTACTAGCAGCAGTAACATGGAATAGACTTTGTTTTTGGGTACTTGCCAGGTTCTTATGGCCTGGATTGGCCACTGTTGGAAACAGGATGCTGGGAGTGATGGACTCTTGGACTGACCCAGTACGGCATGTTCTTATGTTCTTAAGGAATTTAAGGCCATTTTTTGATCGGAAGTCAAATTATAAAACGTTTTTTTTTACTTTGTTGTTCAAAACTTGCCATGTCTTGCACTACTAAATCTAGGGATCTAAAGGGACAGGATGAAGCATCATCTGAGCTGCTGGAAGAATCTTCTCCCAAGTCATCAAAGGTATCAGGTTTAGAATGCAAATCAGAAAAAGGAGCAGGACTCAACGATAAACATGATTCAAAGTGTAATCTTCTTCATCATGATGATATTTCTTTATCTTCAGTTGCCTGGTTGTGGACCTAAATTGGTCCAAAAATTCTTTATGTTCTGCCACTGAGGACTGAAAAGATTCCAAAGTCAAAGTACTCTTAATCTCGGTGGTTACTGAATCAATCTGTGACATAATCTCCTGAAATGCTTTTTTGATATAATCAACAATCAGTCTAATCAGATCAGTGGAACATTTATTCAAAATGGCCACCCATTTTTGAACAAATGATTCATCTTCCTTGAATAATAGTGGTTTTTTGTTCGTGTTGTTTTAAATATTCAATTAATGTTGCAGAATGCAGTTCCGATCTGATTAACCGGTTACTCAAATTCAAATATTCAGTACAAGAGGCACTCTTCATAGGAACCTCCACACCAGTAAATAAAGATGACTCTCGAAGCATATCTTGTAAATGCTCAGCTGAATAACTGAACATTGTGCATTCTTTGTCAACCATTCACTTTACAACAAATTCCACATACTAAAATCTTTTTTGTTTTGGATTGACATGATCTGCTGTGAAACTATCATTATTTCAAGCCCACAAGAGGTTGTCCCTAGCCCTAATGGTTCTGAAGCAAGACTCCCCTGCCCTCACCCCTGTGCCAGAAGAAACCCAGAGAGTCCATGGGTTGCAGGATGGGCCAGCAGCTTCCCAATGTAACCCCTTGTCCTGTTGGGTTTTGGAAGGGGGGGGGGGGTTACATGACTAAGAAAAACATTAATATACATGTACTATAATATTGATATTAATACTGTGCAATTTAAAATATGCCCATAACTTTTCATCCAACCAAGAATCTAATAGCACTTGAGAAGTATCCATGCAGACTGGCTCTGTGGTTTATCATCAGTATAGGGCACTAAGGCTCAGGAGAACCAGTTTGTGTCTCCTGTTTGACACGGCTGGTTTGGTTTTGATGTCTTGCACAGTTGATGCAACGGGGGTGAAAAGGCAAGAGTTCAAAGAAGTATGCAGCATACATGGTTTCTATGGGTCTCTGGACACACTGAAGGGTCCAGCCTTGAAGAAGGCTTTCCTTCCAGCACTATCCATCTGGAAGTTCTTGATTTAGGTTATTTTAATGCTACATCGTAGAACGCTGCAGGTACTTGACGATTCTACACCATTTGGACACGAAGTACTCCATTAAAATTCTCTGTTCTTTAAGGACCAATGATTAGAAACAATGCATGTCTCTTCATGGTTTTTTGGGGGTTTTTTTTAGTGTTTTTTATTATACCGGCATTCATGACAGGTGTCACATCATGCTGGTTTACAATTAACAGGGTGTGAAATATATAGAGAACTAAAATTATTAGTTGTGTTAACTTGTTATAAATCATAAATTCACTGGACATAAAAATATCAAGCTTACCGTGTGGTTTCATGAGTGGCAGTAACTCATTGCACACATCTCTTGTGGCAAAGAAGTTAGTTTTTCATGTCACTTCAGCTTGAACATCAAATGGAGTGGAGTCTGCATCTTTTAGCAGGGAAAAAGCAAGAGAAAATTATTTGTCTATCACCAAAACCACTCAACATGTCCCAGTGTTCACAAGCCAGTCATGGTTTCTGGATATCCCTAATTAATATGCATAAGACAGATTTGCATGCATACTGCCTCACTGGTTTGTATAGTTATTGCATGCATATTCATTTGGGACATCCTGAAAACCCAACTGGTTTGTGGGCATCAAGTAACAGTGATGGCTACCCTTGATTTTAAAGATTACAGTTTGCACATAACACAGTTTAAAGTAAACAGCTATTTTAAGTTGCTCCAGGAATTCAAAGTGAGACATTTGTCTTGAAATTGATTACATCTATTTAAGGGCTGTGTACAATTCTGGAGAAGGTACAGAGAAGGGCTACCAAAATGATAAGGGGAATGGAACAGCTCCCCTATGAGGAAAGACTAAAGAGGTCAGGACTTTTCAGCTTGGAGAAGAGACAGCTGAGGGGGAATATGATAGAGGTGTTTAAAATCATGAGAGATCTAGAACAGGTAGATGTGAATCTGTTTTTTACTCTTTCGGATAATAGAAAGACTAGGGGGCACTCCATGAAGTTAGCATATAGCACATTTAAAACTAATCAGAGAACGTTCTTTTTCATGCAACGCACAATTAAACTCTGGAATTTGTTGCCAGAAGATGTGGTTAGTGCAGTTAGTATAGCTGTGTTTAAAAAAGGATTGGATAAGTTGTTGGAGGAGAAGTCCATTACCTGCTATTAATTAAGTTGACTTAGATAATAACCACCGCTATTACTAGCAACGGTAACATGGAATAGACTTAGTTTTTGGGTACTTGCCAGGTTCTTGTGGCCTGGATTGGCCACTGTTGGAAGCAGGATGCTGGGCTTGATGGACCCTTGGTCTGAACCAGTATGGCATGTTCATATGTTCTTTAAAGGCTGAGGAGTGGTACTGTAATTGTTTTCAGAATTAAAGTCTAATATTTGTACTGGAAAATAGTTTTACAGCACAGCAGTCAGAAATATACTGTATCACCACCCAAATGCATAATCCTGAAAAGTAGTAAAAATGTATTGTCATTAATTGTCAGTTCTTCAGTTTAACTGATCTTCGAAATGCAATATTGAAGTGAAGCAGTCATTCAAAATATGACACACGGCCTAATTCAAACCTACCAGGAATTGTGTATCTCCCAAACTAAAACCCAAACCAGTCAGTCTCTACATGAGATGGACAGCATACAAGCAAAAGGGGAAAGGCGATCAGCAGTGCCTGTGAACCAGAACAACACAGTGTTATGACCTGAGAGGTGGATCCTTAGTCTGAGGTAGAGTTGGCGCTACCTGAGAGAGAGGCCCTCACAGGTCCCTACCGTCGGAAGGCGAGGCAGTACTGAAGCGAGGGCTGGCTGGAGTTTCACCACTGGAAGCCCGCAGTCCACCTGGGAGGAGCTCGTAGGGACCCGGGCCAATTGGACTTAGGTGGACCTCCATAAATGCAAGAACAAAGTCAATATACAGTCCAGGTCGAAAACCTGAGGGAGGTCGGAGGCTGGTCCAGATGTCAGTGCCAGGAGAATGGTCGGAAACCGGTCCAGGAGTCAAAGCCAGAGGAATCGTTGGTAGCCGGTCCAGGAGTCAAAGCCAGAGGAAATCCAAAGAGATATAAAGCAGAACTCAGAACCAGGAGCCAAGAAACCAAGGCAAGGTCTGAGGAGCAGACCTTGTCTTTAAATAGGAAAATGCCATCGGAAGTCCCGATGACATTTAAAGGGGCCACGACAATTTCCTGTCGTGGCCCCTTTAAATGTAGCAGAGAGAGAGTGCGCGCACTCTAGCAGGCCCGGCGGGGGCTGAGCCGACATCAGCGAGGCAGGACGGCCAACGATGCTGCCGAGCTCAGCGGTGGCTGGGAAGGCCGCGAAGAGAGGCGTCAGGGGCGGCTGCCGGCGGCTGCCAGTGCCCCGAGAGCAGCCCAACCGTGCCGGTGAGTGGCAGGCCCCGGTCGCGGACTGCCGCAGCCGGCGGCCATAACACACAGAGTTGGGAATTATGATGAGTATTGGTTGACCATTTTATTGTTGGGGTTATGTAATACAAGATAAGTTTTTTTTCAATATATATAGACTTTGTGGACATTCACGAGATATTTATACAGAAGATGTGATATTTTTCAACACACTAAAAACTGCAAAAAGCTAGACTATAGAATTGGACTAGTGGACATCATTTCAGTGAAGTTTATTGCACACAAAGTAAATGTCCCGTTATGATGATCTATTAATAAAATTAATAAAACGTCTCTTATAGTGCTGGCCTATTAGTTTATATTGGGTGGATTTTTAACTAATGTGATTGTCTTCAATTTTTCCACTTATTGGGTTGTGTATCTGAGTACTGTTTAAAATAATGTAACCATGCTAATACAGGACATGGTCAGAATATCAGGATTCCCTGTGCTAGCTGTTTCAAAGTAAAGTGGCTGGTTAGTATGGCGAGACTTTGATCGGGCCTTTGTGTCCATGATCCCCAGCAAAGATTCGTCCTCTGGGCCAAAGACCCCTCAAATACCCCTCAACAAAAATCAGTCCTCTGGGTCAGGGACCCCTCAAATATCTGTCCCCCAAGCCACATAAGTCACTTGGCATAGCATAACCCCCCCCCCCCCCCCCCCCCTCTCCGGGCTGTCCATTCTCCAAAGTGACATAGCTCATCACGGTTCCGTCACACCACCCCGGATAGATAGAGGCCAAATCACATACCCTTCCATGTTCCCTGAAAGATACAGGCCTGATCATGCCCTCACCCCCAAGTCTGTAACCAAAAGTTATGGTGCCCCTCTTCACAAAACATTTAGATCAGAATGTCCATGCTGCAATTTGGATTTGGCACCTCAGCTGGCCTGACTAGCTCTGTTAGTATTAGTAAGGCCACGGTTGGGCTCACCTCTTTCGGGAGGGACCATAAAGTCTGATTACTTAACGCCCTCACATGGAAATCCCTTGCTAACTAAGGGGCCGATGCAATAAAGGCACATAGAAAGCAGGTGCTGAACAGTCAGCGCCTGCTCTCTTAACGCACGCTTGGTGCCCCAAAGGGGAGGTGCCATGCAATATTTAAATTAGGGGGTCACGCTAGGAAGGAGGCGCTAGCACGACCCGCCCCGCCGTGGCTGCCTGTTTGCCAGTAATGAAAATGGCCACCGAGTTTATCGGTGGCCATTTTTCATTACTGGCAGACTGCCTGTTATGAAAACCGACGCCGAATTTACCGGCGTCGGTCTTTGTAACTCGGTGGTCTGCCGAGTTATTTTTTATTTTTTTTACTTTAAAAAAAGAAATAAGGAAAAACAGTTTTTTCTGCTTTTCTGTTCTTTTTTTCAATGCGCTCAGCTATTAACGCCTGCTCCAGGCAGGCGTTAATAACTGAGCGATAAATGTGCGTCTGAGAGGCACATTTATCTTTTTGCATTGGGAGTGAATGAGTAAAAGGCTCATTCACATGCATTTGCATGTGATGAGCGCTCTCTCATTCACTCCGCGTCGGACGCACATTAAATAAGCACTAATCCCCCTATTGCATTAGGGGGTGGATTAGCGCCTATTTATCCTGTGTCCGACTGCGGATTAACAGTGTGCTTGGCTGAGCATTGCATTGGCTGAGTATTGCATTGGCCCCTAAGGTATTAGCTAATACTCCCCAATACAGGTAAATAATGCTCAATGGAAGTGGGTGTTAGGAAACATCTGCATTAACACATAATAACCTAACACTTTCCAGTACATAGAAATTTCCAAAACCTGGTCGAGTCGGAATGAGCCTTACCTTTGAAAGCAATCCCTGCGTTGTTGATGAGCACATCTATGCCCCCGTACTCCCGCTGCAGGAAATCCCGGAGGCTCCTGATGCTCTGTAGGTCTGTGATGTCCAGATGATGGAAAAATGCATTCAAATCGTCTCCTCGTAGCTTTTCTTTTTACCACTGCTTCCCCCAGCTTGGGGTCCCGGGCTGTCAGGTACAAGTCCCCGGTAAACTGCTTGCACAGGGCCTGCATGATTGCAAATCCAATGCTTTTATTACCCCCCGACACCACCGCTATGCGCCCGCTGGCCATCCTCGTGGGTCAATACCTGATTAACACATATCAACGAGAAGCAGCAATGATGTACCTGAGTAACATAAGGAATGGAATTATCATCATTTATGGGAATATCATTGTACATGGGATTATAAAACATTTCTATAAATGCATGATTTAGTTGGAGGCAAACAGCATATGCTAGGAAGTAAAAATGATCTTAGGACTCAATTACTGTGCTGCCCACCTCCTTGGTTTTTGGTTTTTATTTTTTTTAACACATAATACCCCACCTCAATTAAACATGCAGATCACAGACTCGCGTTCACCAAATTCAGAATAGAGACTATAAACTATAAACAGAAACTGAACCAGAAACTGTAACAAGCCAGACTCTGCATGCAATGCAGCAATGGAGAAACAGAAACATCACCAGTCCTCATAAATCATTCATCAAACAATAAAATCAAGGAATATAAATCAATCATATTGGTAAAAACATACTTGGAAATATTAATTTTATAATGATCTAAGGAATAAAATAGCATTCAATAATTAAGAGCTCATACAAAATTTTAAAAATTTCCCAAACAATAAATTATTTCAAAATGGCAGACACAGACATCCAATAAGTAAAACTAATAAGGATGGAAAATTCACCGCTCTCCACACCAGAAAACTTTTTATTTCTAGTCATCCTGAGTAAGGCATGGATTAGTGAGGCAGCACAAAATTTCTTCACACACACCCCCCCCCAGACAGGTCCCCATTCACACACACACACACACACACCCTCCCCAGACAGGTTCCCATTCACACACACACACCCCCAGACAGGTTCCCATTCACACACACACACCCCCAGGCAGGTTCCTATTCACATACACACAACCCTCCAAGTAAGGTTCCCATTCACATACCCCCCCGCCCCCTCCAGTCAGACCCTCATTCACATACCCCCCCCCCAGGTCAGGCTCCCATTCACACACACTACACTCCCACACCCCAATATTTATTTATTTATTTAAAGTTTTTTTTTATCTACCGACATTCGTAGATACATCATGCCGGTTTACATAGAACAAAATTAACAGAAACAAATTACATAGAACAGGGGAATTTGTAACAGGAATTAAGGCATTAAAGGAAATTTAATAACTAAGTGATAACTGGAAACGAGTTGCATAAAACAAGTGTATTGGTGACAAATATTTAAGGAATTAAAGGTATTTCAATATCTAAATTAAACGCAATGAACTGACCATATGAACACATGGTATTCAGGGACAAGGAGGAAGAGTAAACCAATTGAGGGGTTGTAAAACAAAGGAATATGCATGAACAGCGGGGGGAGGGGGAATTAAAGAAAGGGGGGGGGTTGGGATGGACAGGGCTAGCATAAGGGGAGTGCGATATGAGTTGCGAGTGGGACAGGAGGATTAAGGGTAGGCTTGTAAGATTCTCATTCATACAAAACACACCCCCACACCCCAGTAAGGCTCTCGTTCATTCATTCATTCATTCACACACACACACACACACACACACACACACACACACATACCACCGGGAGCAATTCTGCTGCTCCTCCTCATGTCCCGGCCCTTGCACGCAAGCCTAGCATTTCCTTTATGCTGGTCTCATGCATCATGAGATCAACATAGAAAACATGTTAGCTGCATGTGTTTTGGACAGGGAACGCCGGCACCAAGAAGTAGGAGAACAGGCTCCTTCTTTTTCGGCTGCTGGTAGGATGGGGGTCCACTGGCTGCCTCATGGGCCTCTTCCTCTTCCAGGTCACCGGTGAGATAGAGTCCACCGATGACCTTGCAGGCCTCTCCCTGCTCCTGAAGCCGCCCACCAGGTGTGCTGCCCTGTGCAATTGCACACTTTGCACACCCGGTGGCACCGGGCCTGTTCGCACGGTTTAGTTAGTGCTGCTCATTGTTCCAATAAAAATGTTTCTGGGTGTGTTTTCAATCAGAGATACTCACTGAGCAGTCTGTTTCCCTGGAAGAGTCCTCACAGCAACTGAGCACAACACTTCCTGTGCCTGTAGAAATTAAACAATAAACAAGCACTCCGCCAGCCCCTCCTGAACATTCAATAACATGTGAGCCTGAGAGATCACATCAGATCATAAGACATTTCTAGCTCAGAGGCTTTCACAGGGCAAGGCCTTTAACTAGCTTCTGATTTCATTTTTCTTTACATTGGAACCAAGCCCTGAGCTGTCTGTCTTTTCCTATCTGGGGTGTTGTGACTTGCACATTTTCCAGCCTGTCTAGGCAGTAGCTGAGATTGCACCGAAGGGGGAATCCGTGGGGATTCCATACTCTCTGTTTCAGTCGGTTCTAGGGATGTGCTTTCATTCGTTTTCTTTAGCACAAGCAAATGAAAAAAAAAATGTTCCCCTGCACCCTCCATACTGATTTCCACAGAGAGTACAGAAGAATTCCAGTAGCTGTCTGGGTTCTGGAAGATTGGTCTTTGTTCGTATCTGAAGAAAGGAACTAGGACATCTAGAAAGCAATAACATCTTTGAAGAATTCTGTGCAATAAGAAGTATCATAAACTGAACAAATCCATTCCCTTATGTTAGTTGACATTGGTAACCCAAATTATTGCTTCAACGCCACCATGCTGGCAACCCCCCCACCCCCCCAGAAAAAGTAGATCTGTCCAAAAAAAGCATATAAGTTATGTGTGCAAGGTGCGATCAGGTGCACATGAAAGTGTCTTTTTTTGTTGTTTTTAATCCAACAGTTTCTTCCTGCTCCTTTAGTCTTCCAGCTCTATTGGAACTAAGGCTGGGAGCCTTCATTTGCCACTACCTGGGGATTTTTCTGCGTATTTCATTTCTCTTCCCAACTTATTTTGGTCAATGATGGGCCCTAAATTCAACCACTAGGTGTCACCATTGGGTAATGACTGCCTCACTGCCATTGAGCTAACAGGCTGGACGACATGAAAGCCAGAAACCACAACTGGAGGCAAATAACATTCCAAAGAAAGCGAAAGCATACACTACATTCCCCACAAAATATGAGCACAGCCAAGGCACTTTATATGTTATATGTTTGGTAAGTGCTGCACAGTGGCGGCAGAGGCATGAACACCACCGCCGTCATTCTGTTGCATCGTCCAGCTGGAGAAAGAAGTTGGTGAAAGTAGGCCTACTCAATGCTCGTTCACTGAGAAAGAAATTAGTTTTGATTATGATCCTATTAAGGACTTCCGATTGGATACCCTTTGTATTACTGAAACGAGGGGAGGAAGACTTGATTAGTCTATCCAAGGTATGCTCGCCAAAGTACTTGTTCTTTCAGTAGTCAAGAATGTTGATGTGAGGGGTGGGGAGATGATGTTGAGGCGATCTATCATAATTCTCCAAAACTAAAATTACAAAAAAAATAACTGTAAATATGGATCCTATTGTTATTATTCCATTTTATGGGACTTGATTATTTAAAACTACTCTTGCTTTAACAGCCACTTGTGCAAGAACATTTATCGTATGATGAGCTCAGTGAGTTGATATCTGACCTTAGTATCATGAATATGACGTAGATGGTGGCTGGGAATTTCAATATCCATGCAGAGGAACCAGAGAATGGAATGGCTAAGAATTTTTAGATATTATATCTGATACAGATCTTCATCAATTAGTAAATTCCCTGACTCATATTGCAGGTCACTTGCTAGATTTAGTATTAGCCTTCAACCAGGGACTTCTTAGGCAAAATACGATCTTGTTTCATCAAATATCCTGGACCAACCATTTTTTTAAATAAGCTTCACTCTAGAATTGGATTTAGTTATGACCCACTGCAGAAAGACCTACATTTGGAAACACTGACTGAATGTTGGGGGTCCTTCTCTAATTCCATTCCTATTGGGCCATTAGAACAGATTGACCACTGGAATAAGAATTTGCAAACAACAGCAGATCATGTAGCTTTTGCTCTGACAAATGTTTTGCAGGAGAATGCTTTTAAAGAGGTACCTTAGTATCATCCAGGGCTGCAGCTGTTAAAACAACAGATGTGCCATTATGAGACAAAGTGGTGGAAGGATAAGACCTTATTAAATTATATTGCTTGTCATTTGTGTCACAAGGTGTGAGTCCTCAGGCTATGGTACAGTTAACACAGCCTAGCACTCAAACCAGCTGAGCCTATGCCAACAGAAGGCAGACATGCTCAAGCTGGGTCTAGGTCGGGGCTTCATCTATACCAATCTCTTTCCCTGCAGGTTGAGCCCTTAGGTTCTAGGGCTGGCAGGGCTTAGGTGATGGTCCCACAAACAGTGATCAGTCTGAGTCAATGAGCAGGCCAAGGTCAGGACAGGCAAAAGTCAAGCAGCATCTGTGCCCAAGCACAGGTCAGGGTAGGCGGAGATCAGGCAGTGTCAATATTCAAGCAGGGGTCAGAGCAGGTGGAGATCAAACAGCGTCCACATTCAAGCAGAGGTCAGGACAGGTGAAAATTAGGCAGCGTCCATATCCAAACAAAGGTCAAAATCCAAGAGGCAATCCGAGAGAGGAGGGACAGAGGCAAAGAGGGCAGAAATTAGAGCAAGGAGCAGAATTGGAGCAAGGCAAGGTAAGGACCTAAACTGGAGTCAAGGCAAGGAACTGGGCAGAAGACAAGGCAAGGCAAGGAACTGGTCTAAACTGGACTGAATTGAACTGCAGACAAGGCAAGGAGTTGGGCAGAAGGCAATATGTACTGCAGGCAGCAAGGCATAACAGGAGTACCTGTTGCAAAGTCACGGGCTGGGGACGTGGGCCGGGTTTAAATCCCCAGCCGGCCCTGACGTCATCAGATTGTGACTGTTCTGCTTCCTGCTGTGGGGCCTAGAAATTCAGAGGAATAGCGCGCATGCCTAAAGAGGAATGCGGTGCGGCTGACTTTGGAGGTAGGATGGTGGTGTCCCTGCCTCCGAGGTTCCTTGTGGCAATATAGGGTGAGTAAGGCCGGTTGCGGGACTATCCTGCAACCAGCCAAACATTACAGTTTGCAGATTTGTAAATATAAAGAGACAATTAAGGAGGGTCAAGAAAAGTTATATGTCAGAGCAGCTGCAATTAGCAGACAACAGGTCGAGGAAATTGTCTAAAATAGCAAAAATATTGTCAAATAGTTATGACTTAGTGCTAGAGGACTATCTAAAGGACTTAACTGGGGATGTGCTCAGATTTTTTGAAGAAAAAAATGTTGCTGTAATTCAAAGAGAATTTATATTGAAGAATCCTTAGGAGGAAGTGGTTGCTGTAGCACAAGGGCAGAGATTCTTTGATAGCTTGGAGTCTGAATTGGTTTGCCATAGAATGGAATTTGGTAATTTTCAGTAGCGACTCAAATGGGGGGGTTGGTATGCTGTTGCAAAACATAAATCCTACTACAAGCCATCTTGATCATCTACTATCGAAACTGGTTAAGGAAAAAGAGTTTGGTCTACTACCTTATTGAATTTCCGTTATAAATTTGAGTTTGCAACAGAGTAAATTACCTGATTCATAAAGAGGCAGCATTATGGCCTGTATTAAAAAAAAACCAGTTTAGATTGTAATGTCATTCAGCATTACTACCCCATATCTAATTTACCATGTCTCTTGAAAGTGTTACGTTCGTGGACCTTGGGCTGAAGCAAGATTGGCTCTACATGCAGGAAGAAGCCTTGCAGGTTCTCACCATCAGCAGGCGGACCCAGGTGAAGCAGAGACCGGTCAAGAGCTTCACCTATACTAACCTATGTTTCCCTTGGGTTGAGCTTTTGCGTGCCAGGGCTGGCAGGACTTAGGCGAGGGTCTCTGTTGATGACTGGAGATGTGGTCCAGGGCCAGGCTACAACAGTAGGCCGTCAGCGACCAGGTGTGATGAAGTCTAGGCAAGGGTCAAGGGAAGCAGCAATCAGGCATATCCAGTATCCAGGCCAGGGTCAAAGCAGACGGCAGTCAGACGTATTCAGTGTCCAGGCAAGGGTCAAAGCAGGCAACATTCAGGCGTATCCAGTGTCCAGGCAAGGGTCAAAGCAGGCGGCAGTCAGGCGTATTCAGTGTCCAGGCAAGGGTCAAGGTAGGAGGTGGTCAGGCATATCCAGTGTCCAGACAAGGGTCAAACCACACCGCTGTGTGATATGGGTCTTTTCTGATTATACAATTTTCTACCAAATTTTACAATGTTTAGTAAACTAAGTTTTACTTTTACAAGATTGTGTGTGTGTTCTATGACATAATATACCTCCATTCAGGGCACCTCTCACATGCGGGGACTTTCCCGCTATGGTCCCTTTAAATGAGGAGATGTACGCACGCGAGTACCTAAAGAGAGGTACGTGTGTTGATGCCAGTGGCGTCCTGCAACATGGTGTGCTGGCACCATTTTGCCATGTTCTGGGAGCAGCATGGCCGACTTGGCCCCAGAGGTAAGGACGACAGTACGCGGGGGCAGCCCACAAACCACCAAAAAAACCCAGAAATGTATTGAGAAGACGGTTTATTCACAGATATAGGATTAAGGGGAGTGCATAAGTGTTATCCATGTCAGTCTGGGTTTTGAAAGGGCCATGGAATAGAAACTGTGCTCTTGTCCATGCCTCTTGGAATATATCTACCAGCAGATAAGATAATTGATTTCCTGTTAGATTTGTTTATTTATTTTAAAGTTTTTATATTCTGCTTATATTGGACAAACCATGCTAAGCAGCTTACATCATAAACATAGACATTAATAAACAATAAGACAAGAGTAAAACCTACCAAAACAAACAAACATGAGTACAATTTAAATGACAGTAGGAGTTTGAGCAAAATTAAGAAAATGCCAGGTGAAATAAGTGAGCTTTTAACCTTTTCCAAAAAGTTTATAATTTGAGCTATCACAGAGTTCCTGAGGAAGGGCTGTTACAATCACCGGCCACAGGCTGGCAGTCCCTACCTCCCAACACCAGGCCTTGACCTTGGCCCCTCTTGCCTCGGCCACCGCTATCACGGTCCTGTCATTCCCGGGCCCTTCCAGCATGGCCGAGGACAGTCCTCTGCGGTCTCCTGCCGTCGCTGCTCAGAGCACGCCACCACTGCTTTCTTCCTCAGTCCCTGCTCCTAGGTGCGCATGCATTCCTCCATTGGGGATTTAATGGGGCCGTGGTGGGAAAAGCTCCCACAGCCCCTAGTGATGACATCTGCGGCTCTGCGTATATAAGGCAAACTCTGGCTCTGGAACTTGGTCTAGTAGTGGCGAAATTCCTGCTGGCCTCTGCTTCCCATCCAGCCTTGCCTCCCGACAATGGGAACCTGTGGGGTTCTCCCTCACAGATAGCACCAACATTACCTATCAGCTTCAGCACTCAAACAGTAATCACCTTAAGAAAAGGCAACACTGAAAATATTACACCAGGCCTTAAAACTCCAATACTCCTCCTATTAGGAAAACGGAACAAGCCAAGCTACCATAGAGCCCTACACAGAAACTACATGCAGCAGTCACATGTGCAGACCCTCACCTAACAAAGAATAAAAGAGACAATAAGGCATAAACAGAAACATGCAGACAAAAACTGAAATGGAAACCGCAACAAGCCAGAGACTCCATATATAGTGCAACAAAGGAAAAAAGAGAAATATAATAAGTCCTCATAAAATAAAGCAAGAAACATTTATTTATTTATTTATTTATTTATTTAACTTTTTTTCTATACCGAACTTCATGACAAGCTTCATATCAGGCCGGTTTACATCAAACTTAAGGGTTAACTGAACATAACCATATAACAGGAAGGCCGAAGCGCAGATACAATTAACAGGGAGAGTGAACTTGGGGGCTAGAGTAGCCAGGAAATAAAGGACAGAAACAACTG
Source organism: Rhinatrema bivittatum (assembly GCF_901001135.1). Classification (NCBI taxonomy): domain Eukaryota; kingdom Metazoa; phylum Chordata; class Amphibia; order Gymnophiona; family Rhinatrematidae; genus Rhinatrema; species Rhinatrema bivittatum. The sequence continues at coordinate 235,538,535 of NC_042619.1, forward strand.
GAGAATGAGAACGTATGAATATACAGTGGCTGGGTCGGTCATTTAGTCTAGTGGGCTAAATGAAAGAAATGTTGCAATGTTAGGCTTAAGGGAAGACTTGGATGAAAAGCCAAGTCTTGAGTTTTTTTCGGAAGGTAATCAGGCAGGTTTCCAGTCTTAGATCAGTCGGCAGGTTGTTCCAGATGATGGGGCCAGCTGTGGAGAATGCCCGTTCTTTTGTGGAGGTTAGACGAGAGGATTTAGTTGGGGGAACTTGAAGGGTTCCTTTGTGTGCCGCTCCGATGGGTCTTGCAGATGTGTATAGTTTGAGTGGGAACTGAAGGTCTAAAGGTAGTTGGTTGTGTATGGATTTGTGGATAATGGTGAGTGCTTTGTGCAAAATTCTGTATTTAATAGGTAGCCAGTGTAGGTTTCTAAGTATAGGAGTGATATGATATGATATAAATCAAGAGCAATAAAACCATACTAATAAAAAGAACAGATTATTTCAAAATAGCTGATGAATGGAATATTCAAGAATTAAAAACTCATAAAAAATTTCCAGGACACCAATAAAATATTTCAAAACTGCAGACACAAAGACCCAATAATTAAAAATAAGGATAAAAAAAAATACTCTGCTGTCCATACCTGGAAACGTTTGATTTCCAGGTGCCCTGAGATTGTTGTGAATTAGGAGGAGAAGGGCAGGTTGTTTTCAACTTTCTCCTCTCTCTCAGTCACATACAAGCTCTCTCTCACACTGGCTCTCAATCACACATATACACATGTTCTCTCTCTTTCACTTACATAGGCTCTCAATCACATAATTACAACATGCTCTCTCTCTTTCTCGTATACACACAGGCTGTTAATCATACATACACGTGATCTCTCTCACACAAACAGGTTCTCAGTCACACACTTACATTCCTGCTGTCTCTCTCAAACACAAACGATCTCAATCACACCCACACACATGCTCTTTCACACAGACAGGTTCTTAATCACACACGCATACAGGCTCTCAATCACTCATAAACATGATGTATCTCACACACACACACACACACACACACACACACAGGATCTCAAACACATATACTCACTCACTCTCTCCCCCCACCATAGAACTAACAGCAGCAACAGCCTCCTTCTCCTTCCAGCCTCATAAAAAGAGTCCCATCAGCTGCAAGGGCTGACGTTGCTCATCTTTTTGCTCTGGGCTGCGCTGCTTTTCTTCAGGCCGATGCTGCACGCACTTGAACCTAGCATGGTCTCTTCTTCCTGTGTGCGTTGCCACTGCACACCACTTCCTCTTCCGTGCCGCAGGAGGCAGGAAGAGACTTTGCCGGTGCCGCTGACTCCAGCTCTCCTACCGCATTCTGCCTGGGCTATCAGCATTTTAAGCCCGGGAGGAGGAAGAGTTCCCATTTCGCTGGGGCAGATGGAGCAGCTGGGCCAGCGGGGGACAGGGAAGTGTGGCGACACACCTGTGTCTGCTTGGCAATGTACTAGTCTGTCATGACATACCGGTTGAGAACCGCTGCACTAGAGGGCCCAGCATTTCTGACAGCCTGTGGGAGATAGTGGATCACTACCAAAGGAGTGACCCAAAGGGATATTTATAATTTATATTGCACCACTAATTTTATATTGTATTTTGCTTATGATGTTTTATAGATTACTGTTGTTTTATTATATCTGTTGTACCAAATAAAATCTGCTGTGAAAACATTTTTTAACCTTCAAATGGTGAATAAACTATGTCCATTTTCAGACTGTTCTCCAGTCCTTGGTACTCAATGGTCTTGATTATTGTAACAACATTTATGTCAGCTTGCCATGTTATTCAATTCGTTCTTTCCAATTAGTACAAACCGCGGCAGCTTGGATATTATCTGGTTCAAAAATGCGAGATCACATAACACCAATATTGTTAGAGTTATACTGGCTTCCCATTATTTATTTATTTTTTTATTTATCAAATTTTCTATACCGTCGTTTGGACGAGCCATCACAACAGTTTACAGCTTTTTAAAATATATAAGATAAATACATACAAAACTAATAAACAATTAATTTAAGGATGCTTTATAAACTAGCCATTATCATCTTTAATTCATTAAAATTAGACCATCATAAGCTTTGTTTTGAAAATGTACAGACCACCCAGGTCTCTAAGATCAGCACAAAAAAATCTTCTTGAAGTCCCAACTATGAAATTGGCACCTTCAAATATCACTAGAGACCAGGCTTTTTCTGTAGCTGGCCCATTATTTTGGAATTCACTCCCTAACGAGATAAGAACCCTATCCTGTGTAAAATCTTTTAAAAAGACACTAATGATTTATTTGTTTATGAGAGCCTACCCAGAGATTTGTTGAATCTTATTTATAAGCATACTGGAGCCCGATCTACATTGTCTTGATGCTCTGTTTTAATTTTGATGATTATGTATATAATTTGTTCCTGTTCTTTTAGTTGATTATCTATGTTTTATGTTTGTGAACTGCTATAAAATTTGTATGAAGTACACTGTATATACATTTTTAATAAACTAAACTTGTTTACCATGCTTTGGGCAAGCTTAGTGGAAAACCATGTAAAAAGTCAAAGATTAGTTTAGACTAAATGTATATTCCATTAATGTGGAGGCCAATGTAACCCTTAGTGGGGTGTATTAAGTCCCAAGGGCACACAATCTTATATCTTCTGGGGCTGCTCTGGCTAACCATTCACTCCCATGCTGACTCTCAATCTTTGGGGGGGGGGGACTCTTTTTATTGGGGGGGGAAGCTTTCATTTATGGCTCAGATGATGAGAAAAGGTCACCAGTGTGTGTGTAGTCATTTGGTGTTTCCCCATAAGGTGAGAGGCTTAAGAACTCAGACAGGACCAGGTCTGGGTGTTAAATAAAGTCCATTTGTCCAATCTGACTGTAGTTACAGGGTTCTTTCTGTGTATGTAAATGTCCTTACTACAGACCCCTGGGTGGAGCTCATGGTGATTTTAGATGCGCTTACTCTCCCAGCGATTGTGCGAGAATCCTAGTGGAGGGGTCCACTTTCCTATCCAATAATCCTAACGTTGGGTATCTTCTTTCCCATGGACACCAAGTCTGTCCTGATTCCTTGGGCGGAAATCCAGATTGGATCTCCTTCTCTTGCTCTTTCTTCCTTTGATTCAGGCGTTCATTCTCTTTAAGATGTTACTGCAAGTGATTTCTCTTGCGGAAAAATCTGGGGACCAGGCTATTCACTGCAGTGCACTCCCAGTGGGGAAAGGGGATCCAAAAATCCTCCCCACTACTCTTAAGTTCCAAAAAAATACTGTAAATCTTAATCTGGATAGCTTCGCTACCGTCACAATCTCTCGCAGCAGGCTCCTTCACTGGTGCTTGCCTACCTAGTGAGTAGAGCAGGCTCACAGATCTTTGGTCCCTTGTAGAGTCCTTTTACCCCTAAAGGGGGTCAGGCTTAAAAGTCTCACTCACTGTAAATGATAAAAAGGAGCCTCTGGTAGGGAGTGCATGGAGAGGTTATCTCCTTTGGGCAAGGCTGGAGGCCCTACCAGAGTGTGGGAAATATACGTTTGCTCTGTAGCTGCTCTCTCTAACCGACACCCCCACCCCCCTCGAGGGTTAAAATGGCTGGGCTAAATAGCACTGAGACACCCAATCAGCTCCCTATCTAAGGGGCCTATTCAATACTGTGCACTAGCTGCTGCGCATGGCCTAACACGTGATTGGACACGCGTCCATAACCCCCGATCGAATACAGGGATTAGTGCGTCCAAAACGTGCGTCCAAATCTCCACATAGCTGATGGCACTCGTCACATGGAAATCCATGTAGATGAGGCCATCAGCTAATTCCCGCGATCCAATAAATTTTCCACGTGACCACCCTTGCAGTGCAGTAAATTTTACGCCAGCCCGGGGCTGATTTAAAGGTATGCCAGGCTCAAAGGCGCATTGAAAAAAAAGAAAAATCCTGCTTTCTGAGATTCCTCCTGATAGTATCATAGAGATAGCCTGTAGGAGGAACCAAATAAAGCAGCATTTATTTAAAAAAAAAATTCTTGAAAAAAAACCCCAAAATTTGGGAAGCCCAATACACACACAAGATACACGGTCCAGGCCGTGTATTTTGTGCATTTATATGCCGGTAGCTGGAGTAAATGGACGCTCGTAGATTGAGCGTCTGTTTTTCCCAACCGGCTTGACAGCCACCTCTCCTGTGCGCCCGATTCTGAGGAGGCCCTAGGGATGCACATTTGTCCCTAGCGCCTCCTTTTTAGCGTGACCCCTCATTTTAATATTGGATCGGGAGCTCAACACTGACCGCCTGTTTTCTGCGCACATTTATTGCATCGGCCCCTAAGTGTATTCTAAGGACAGGGATAGTGGCATCTAATGGCCAGACTGGTAGGGTCTGCCACACCAATATGCATTGATGCAAGGTCCAGATAGCTATGTATCAAAAATACTATAATTTTTTTGATTGATACTGCAATTAATTTCGGTTCTTTACAAACTATGTAAAAAAAAACCAAAACAAAACCAGAACAGAAGTTATTTTCCATTAACACCCAACCCTCCCTCCTCATCCCCATCTTCTGCCTTCAGTGAGTAAACCAGAAAGTCACTTTCGGGTTTAATCATGTTTTAATAGAGACTCCACTGTAGGTGTAATTGTGGGTGAGTAGTGTTAGTGGGATAATTTTCAAAGGGAAAGTATGTATGTATTTTCCCTTTGAAAATTGTTGTAATATCTGAGTGTATTTGCCATCTAATTTATGTGAGTGGTTATAAAACACCTCCTTTATGTAATCTTTTACTTCATAACCAGAGATGGCCAGTGTCTGGACTGATGGGCTTTCTTGCTCTCATATCCGGTATGGACCGGCCCAGCCAGCCGTGAGCAACAGATTCAGGCTGGACTCTGGCTGCTTTCTCATAAACTTTTTATTAATTACAGAAAAATAAAACAGAAAAAGCTCTACTTACCTCAGCAGTCTTCAAAGGCAAAAAGACAGCAATGCAATTCACAGCTAATCAGTCCTGGCCTTTCCTAGGCTTCCCCTGGGCCCCATGTTCTCCCTGGACCTAGCTTCTTATCCCCTTCTGAGGAAAATAGCCTCAGAACAGAACCTCCTTCCTGTGGCTTAAGGTGGACCAGGCTAAGTGACTGGCCCTGGGCTTTACAGAGACGAAGGACAGCAAAATAGATGAAATGAGCAAGGCAAAGAGATCTTGAGACGATGGAGGCGTTCAGCATACCTGTCAGGTTAGGGGTTTCTATAGTTTTCAGATGCTTTCAGGACTTGGTATCCTGCTGATATACTGAACTAAAAAGAATAAAAAGCAAATTTAAATTTATGAATAATCAGTTTTCAAGAGCTACTTATAGATGGCCACAGTTTTTGCTCCCAAGCGGACTGTGTGCCACAGTACAAGATTTTTTCAGATTCAGTATTTAAACTGTCAGTCAAACCCCCCCATTGGTTTTCCTGCCCTGGCACTGTTGCTCTTGCCGTATTTCTCACAGTGAGCATAAAGTATTTGGGCACACATTTGTACAAAACTCACTACTGTATAAATGACTGTCTGATTTATTTTGTGGTTAGCAGGATCACAGAATACAGTCTTGCTTGATGACATCACTGGAAATTATTTAAGCTTGGTGATGTAACAATTGGCTGCAGCACTTCTATGACATGTCAAGGGCCTGGCACTATAAAGTCCTGAGCATTTCTAGCTGATCTTCATTCAGCAGTAGTCTAGCATGATGAAATGCTGGACTATCATTTGCACTGAGAAAAACTGATAAGGGAAAGGCAATTATCTGAAAGGTAAGCTGATTTTTTAAGAGCCAACGTTTTATCTATTCTTTTTCTCTATATATCATAAAAATATTAGGGAATCTGAATGTTCATTGCGTCTCCTCTGTGCACGAGTGATGTAATAATCTCACCCAGAGTTGTGGGAGGGGCTTAAAGCAGCTTGGGAGGAGTGCAGACATGCACATCACAGGGCCAGGGAGTACATCAGCAGTGCCAGCACCAGAAAGGCTGGGGGGATTTCCTGGGCCCCACCAGGACAACAGAAAAGGAGAAGCAGCATTCCAAGCAACAGAAGGGCTGGTGGGGGGGATTCATGGGCTCCACCAGTGTAAAGGAGACAAAACAATTCAGAGGCATGGCAGCAGAAGAACTGGTGGAATTTTCTGGGGCCGAGGGAGAGTGAGAGAAGAGGGTAGCAAAGAGAGACAGATGGAGAGAGGGAGGAAGAGAGAGAGGGAGGGAAGGAGCTGGAGGGGAAGGGCAGTACTACAGCAAAGGGGCAGTGGGAGAGTTAGGGAGGAGAGAAGCTGGAGGAGAAGGGTAGTGGGAGAGAGGGTGGAACATGCAAATTCCTCCTATGAAATACCCTACCAACATTACCACCTGGCTCCTCCTCCTCCACACACCCATACCCTCACCCCCCACTCTCCCACACATGCACATCGCTACACACATACAACCCACAGGAACACCAACCCCCTCCCTGACATACACTCCTTCAATCTTCATTTCCCCCTACATCCCCAGCTCTACACACACATACACATCAGTGAAAGAGGGAGAGGAGTGCTCTTCCCCACCCAACTCTTCCCACACCACTCCCTCCCCGACACACACACACACACCCTACTCTAACCTCACAACACACCCCTGCCTACACGGGAGGAGGAGAAAGTTGAGCGTGCAAGAGGGAATTGCACAATTCCTACTCACACTCCAAGTCATTCCCCTACACACCCAGTCACCCCTGACATTCCCATCCATACATACCCTCACCCCCATTTATCCTACTACATGCCACACTCCCAGCCACTCTGTCAATCCCTGACACATACAGACACACCAGTTACTCACATCAACCTCATAACATATACACACATCTACCCCCTCCCATACACACAGACATATGGGGGGGAGGGAGCAAAGTGCCTGCGCACACACACACACACACTCCCCCTTGACCTGCACAAACCCTCAACTCACTAACACACCACTGACACCAGCCCCAAAACAAGCAAACACACACACCCACTCACCCTCACATATAGAGGGGAGAGGGAGTCTGTGGAGATTGCAAGGGGGAAAGAGTCAGCCCCCCCCCCCCCACACACACACACCTTCCCACAACACTCACACATATTCACTCCCCACCCCCTAGTCGTTGCATACACAAAATTACACGCACACAGCCCCTGTGTACACACAAACACAGGTACATAGGAGGGGGAACGGGAAGTAGAGTGAGGGGAGGGAGAGAGTTCATATATACACACACACAGAGGAGAAGAGGGAAGGTGGGCAAAAAGGGGTTAGGTTTCCCCCCCAACACCCATACACACACTGTACTCACTTCCCGATACCATTTACACACCCACAACACACACACACCATTCCCACACAGGTGGGAAAGAGAGTGGTAAAGGGAGAATGTATAAATTGCAAGGGGAAAAAGTACACACGCACACACGCACACACGCACACACACCAACCCAACAATACCTACACCACATACACATACCCCACTCCAACACCCTCTGCAAGCTTTCCCCTCTGAATGCCCCCCACCCTCCACACTCATTCATCCATCCGAAACAGAGCAAGCACAAGACACCGATAATATACACATCCGGCTCACTGAGTCATAAAAACTCATTTTCTTAAATTGCTATGTAATTATCACTTTCTCTCTTTCAGGCCGATACAGTAAAGTTCGCGGGAGAGCGGGGTAAGGGAAAACGCGCGTCTAATGGCAGGTTAACAGTGCGCTCCATCGGAGCGCACTGTACTGTATCGGCCCGTATGGGAGGGCAGATCCCCACCCCATTAGCAGAAAGGTGAGGCTTTGGAAAAGGCGGGACCAGAGGAGAATGCATGCTGCATGGAGCTTTTAAACAAGCACTCCCCGGGGCACCTGGGAGGACACCAACAGCACAGCAGGAGCCGGCAATCAAAACTCTGAAACTCCAGCCTCATTGACTCTGCAACACTCGGGGGGGGGGGGGGGGATGATTAAGGTGCCAGCGGCCCGGGAAAACGAGCACTAACGACACAGAAAGAGCCCGCAATCAAACTGAAGTGCTAGCCTCATGTAAACTGCCGGAGGACGTGGAGGAAGAAGAAGGGGAGGAGGGAAGTGCAGAAAGTGTTCAGGAGGAAGGACGAAAGGGTGACAAAATAGACAGGCAGTAGGAAGGATAAGAAAGTGGAGAGTGCAATGAGAAAAGAGTGCTCATACTCCTGCACTCTGCCCCCCCCCAGTCCTTTTCCCCATCGTCCTCACCACACCTCCAACCCACAAACACACCTCTGCCCCACCCCTTTACACACCACTCAGCCCCTCGCACCACAAAGCCAGGGTCTTAGCTATATTTCAGACGTGCAGGACAGGACCACAGGAAATGTTGTTCCCTTCTCTACATTACAGCAAACCTATACACTACCTGCAACGGACCTCTTTGCCTACACCCAAGTTACTCATTTTATAACTTCCAGAAAATCTACTTTAGCGCAGACTCAGGAAATTCAAAAATTAAGGGATATTGTACAAGTGAGTCAACAAAACAAGGCCACTGTCTCTTATTATTACAGGGAGGTAATAGAACTAGTTGATCCCCGATTCCTAACCACGCTTTACAATAATTGGAAGAAATGGCCCCTTTTTAATCTGACATGGGTGGAATTTCAAAACTGTTTTAAAAATGTACCTACAGTATCTGAAAATGTTCTCTTGCAGGAAACACAATATAAATTTATTTGGCAAAGTTACATCACACCCCTTCGGGCCCATCAAATGAAAATTACACAATCCCCCAATTGCCCAAAGTGCACAAGCCCGGATAGCAGTTTTTTTCACTGTTTTTGGGATTGCGGGCTTATTTCTCTGTTTTGGAGGAGGGTGTGTCGAGCATGTTCCAGTTTTCTGAAAAGAACACTAGTCCCAAACCCCAACCTCTGGCTTTTCGGAATAGAAGAGAAAACCCATATGTGGCTATCACAATCGGAAACTCTTTTTATACTTAAAGCAGGCTTAGTGGGTAAACAAGCCATTTTAAAACATTGGCTGAACACAGGTAGCCCGAGCCACGAGCACTGGTTTAAAAGTCTGGTGCGGTTATGTTCTATGGAACATGCTATTCTCACACCAACTATGCCAAAGAAATTGGATCAGACCTTGTTGATTTGGGCAACCTTTACGGCTTATCTCGCTCCACGTACAGGCATTTACAGAGATCCTTGGACCAAGTTACAACAGACCCATCCGGAGGGAGGTCGTCAACCCTCTACAAATGGACCCCTGATCACAGTCACACCGGCTCTGACGTCTTAGAACTATTCTAGTACCAATATGTCTGGACACTTTAGCTTACGCTACTCGGCTCCGCATCTTGGACGAAGGAAGAAACCTCAACGGGTATAGTGGAAGGGAGGGTTTTCGAGGGGGGGGAGGTGCGGAGGGGAATGTTTTTCTGATACGATTTGTAATGTGTACCTTCTATACTTGTAAGAGGAAAATTTCAATAAATATAAATTTAAAAAAAAAACCAGACTGAAAAAATGTTGACATAATATATATTATTGGACCATTGGAGCCTGCACCATATTTGTACTGAGATAACTCCTGTGCTCTATCAAACAAGTATTAATGTTAATTTCAAACTGCCTAATATGTTGCTAACAAACAGGACTAACTTACACACATAGTTTATTGTATAAAATTGTTACCGTACTATGATGGCACATTATTAATTTGTAATCTATACCACTCATAATTTTCATTATCGTGCCTTTCTGTAAACCGTTGTGATGGTTATCTAACTTGACAGTATAGAAGAGTTTTAAAATAAAATAAATAAATATTAGTGTGCCTGACATAAATAAGGTGATAGTTACACTGGTTGACAAATTACATATTGTGAGATGCAATCCATGTGATGTTGATTGAAATACAATACCCCAAAAATGTGTGGTTCCATTCTTCTCCTATAAAGTTGAATTGCATGAATCACAATAAGCACAGTTATAGTGACCTGCAGGCTCCTGATCAACGAATGACTGAATCAATGGTAAAGCTGCTCGTAGTACCTTGCCCCTGATATTGCAACCCCCTCATATAAGATGTCAATGGTTTTGCGGATAATATAGAATGCATAGACAAAATATTCCAATATTTTTTAATCAATGCTGCCAGTCTGTAGGACAAATTGGGTATAATGCAATACTCATCTACTTCCATCTCTGTCAACCACGGATTTACGAGCACATTAGGATTTCTTTTCTGGTGGAGATTTATTGTTTTAATTATCTACAATCAAGACAATGTATTTGTCATCTACTGTGTGTCTGATATGCTGTCTGGTATCTGTTATAAATATAATAGTAAAGAACATTAAAGGTGAAACATTAGGGTGGAGTTCCTTGCATACCACCCTTGATTTCGTATCTGTTTGATAGTGAATCCTGTGCACTGTATCTTAGATTTAGGATCAATAGGGACCTCAAGAAGTCCTCTGGTCCATCCTCCAGGCAGAATCCACTGTGCCTATATGTACAGGTACAAATTGAGTGTGTACCGAATGAATAATGTCAGAAACACTCAAACCCAAACAAACACATTAATATCTCTCAGACTTACACCTCGATCATTTTTATTAATCAAAGCTGCGGTTAACAATGCTTCTCAGTTTGGAACAACATCAATTTGCTCACTTTATTAGGCAGGATGCTTGTGGATTACTCAGGGTCAGGAAAATAGGGGAACCAAAAGTTGTGAACTCCCAGTTCAAGGGGGGAAATAAATTCCAGGTAAAGAATAAGGCCTCGTTCCAAATCTTTCAATAGAAAACTTAAGTCTCCTGTGAATAGATATTCAGAATTCAGCCCATTTTCTTTTATGTACACGTTGTATGTGGGAATTTCTGATCCAATCAAAGGGCTCATTTGCATAATTATATACAGGAGGCTGCTTTACCAGGTTTTAACAGTTTTATCACTAACAAATTGGCCATGAGGCCCATCAGCATTAACTGGTAATAGGGCCAAATACACTGGGGTCTCTGCTCCCTCGTCGGGAGATTTGGTAGCCTTAGGACCTGCCAAGTCTGTCCTCACCCATCCTGGACAGCAGGCATTGAGGAGAATCCCCTCTCCTTTCCTGTTCTCATTTAACTTTCTTGCTTGAATCCTGGACAAGACGGTCACCCCAATTTTGGAAACGCCATAAGCAGTATTGGGCCAGCCCTCTTGGCTGTGCATCCCATCTTTTGTGTCTTTAATAAACTTCTCCATGAGCGTCGCCAGCTCCTCCTCGGTGATGGTCTCACTGCGGAACTTCTTCTGCAGGTCGGGGCTGCAGCCCGAGAGAGCTCTTACACTAACTATGCTGGAGACATTCACCACTCTTCCTACAAGAATGAAAACATGGAAGCTGTGCATCGTACTTCAACACGGTAATAACAAGAACACAAATTATTATTAGAAGTTTTGTTTTGTTCACTGAGTAGAACAACAGACTTTTTTTTTTTAAATCTCTGATCAAAGAGAGATGATAGCCCAGTTATCCCTCATTCCTGGCCCTTTTCCAGCTCAGGACCCACTCAACAACTGTGACAGTCTTATAAAACTCATCAAGCAAATCCAGTGACGCCAAACTCTGATCTTCAAATGCCCCACCTCCTGCCTCTACAGTGATGTCTACTTTAGTTGTTGTCATGTGTTCTACATTGTGAAGTGACTGTCATGTTTTTCACTTGTAGTAGCTTTGAGTTAGTGTCAGGAACCAGCCTCTAGTCTGGATCTTGAAGTGGGAGGCCTGCTGGGATCAGACCGGAGCTCAAACCTCTCAACAACCAGAGGGCACTGTTGAAAGCAAGGGAAGAGACTCCATAGCGAGTCTAATGACTTGTTTCAGGGTGCTTTTATGTGAATTTTAGTGTAGTTTATTATCTAGTTTAATTGAATGCAAGTATTTTATTATGTATGTATGTATGTATTTATGTATATATGAACCACCCTCAGCAATTGTATTGGAGGTGGTGGGGGTACAAGATTTTATTAATAAATAAATAAATAAATAAATAAATAAATATGCATGCTCACAAAGACTGGGTTGGCCCTCTGACCTTGAAAACATATCCAGCAACCTGAAGCCGTCCGCTCGGAACTCATATGTTACCTCTACACTGACCACAGAGGTACCATGCTTTGGAACCTGAACTATTTAACCTACCTCTGAATTCCCCAACCTGAACAGGCCCTGTCACTACCAGATTTATCTCTTACCCTTATTACTTCCAGACCAGTGGAGGTACAAATGAGAGGCAAGCCAAACACATTTCTTTAGCTACTGCGCACACCACTGTTTTCCACTGCCAGACCAGCAGGATCCAAACCCAGCAACAGAAAACTATATGTGGCCCCCTGCCCTGGGAGAGGAACGCGACAGTTGCTAACCTAGTGGAACAGTGAAAAGCAGGCAGGTTGTAAAGATCCTTTTCAGTGTCCATACTCACCAGGCATTTTCCCATAGGCACCAAATGGGAGCAAACCCTTTAGAAATCAAACCCTATATCCCTCTTGCCTTTTTCTCTACCACACTACCATTGCTACACCTCTGAGCATTTCTTCATTTCCTGGTCCCCTCTTGTCTCTCCACTTCTTCCCGCCACGCTCCGTCTTCAGGACAAATCAATTAAATTCTGGCTGGTCTACAACTGTTCTTATATTTGCAACCCTTAGTCACATCACTGATTACACTGAAGGAAACCAAGTCTACTCAACATGGTAAACCTGTAGAAAAGAAGAGCGATGGTCCCCTCTAGCCAACTGTCCTTTTCCTGTGCTCACATTGCTTTAGCCTGCCAAGCCTGTATCCTCACCATTACCATGTTAAACATGCTGTAGTTTCATATAAATCAAACCTGTGCATTTTATCTCTTACCCTTCCGTTAAGTGGGTTCTTCTCAATAGTCAGTCCAAGGCTCGCTGGCCACGCTCTTGATTTTGCCAGGGCAAACTTTCCATTTGAGTACAGGGAGGTCAGGAGACTTGACCCAGGTAAACCTCCATTTCCAGTTTCATAGCTCTGTAGTTTGAACACTGCCAGCCCCAGAAGAAGTTTCCCTACCTCAGCATAAACAGGGCTGAACTTGGATTCACTTCAATGTCACCTTGCTTTCATTTGCCTATGGAAACCCTATTTCTTCACCTTCCAGTCCATCACATATCAAGTCATCCACTAAAAATGGCACTGCCTACCTCCCTCCCCAGTTTTCAAATAATCTCACACTTATGCGTCTTTCTCCATCAAATCTCATTAGTTATTTCAATCTACCTATCAGGTATCAAAATTAAATTCTCTGTTGCTCATCTTAGTGGAGATGCTGGTACTTGCCACCACGATCTCTGTTTGAATATTTTTGGAAATGCTATTTAAATTCAAGGCCTGCAGGACAGGCCACCTACTGGTACTAAAATTGTGAAGTTTAACAATCATCAGAAGGCCTTTTAGGGCCAGCTATGCTTTGGAGGATCGGCCAGATACAAACTGGGCTTTAATAGCTTTTATGCTGATTCCAAACTGGATCCTGTTCTTACCGTGTGGTTTAATAAGTGGTAGTAACTCATTGCAGACATCTCTGGTAGCAAAAAAGTTTGTTTTCAAGGTCACCTCGGCTTGGGTGGGGAACGGAGTGGTGTCATCAGCTTATAGTATATAAGAGAGAAGAAAAAAAAAAGGAGTCACAGTAAGAGTCCTGCAGAGATCGTGCAAAACTGCATTATAAACTAGGTCAGTACTTTATTGCCCACAATCTGATTGGCTAAGAAGGTGTGCAACATCTGACTATAACGGATTGTTCAGCTTTTTCACGGCTGCCTCCCCTCCTCTTTTTCACATAACTATTAGGGTTAGGACAAATAAATTAAAACTGGAGTACAGTAATCGAAGAGTGAGAAACACGTTTGTTGGAGGATATGGTATGATTCTGTAAACAGGGGTTTCTTAATACAGTTCCATTAATAATGCAATCGCAGGGTACGTGGACAGATATTATAACGGCTCAGGGTGCATCTACCAATCAAAGAGCTCAGTGATTGACAACCCCCCCCGCAGAATGAGAAGTTAAAAAGGTTTCGCTGGTATCCATATGGCAACCTTACAACATATTGGGGTAGATTTTGAAAGAAGTGCGCATGCGTCCATGTGCGCCAGAATTCGTAATCTGTGTGCGCATGAGCACGCACAAAGGGGGGGCGGCAGATTTTTGCTAGTTTCGCGCAGCGACACATCCAGGCCTTCCCCAGTTCCCTTCCAGTCTGCTCTAATTAAGGACCTACTGGAAGGGAACTTCCCTACCCCTCTCCTCCCCACCAGTCTCCTTGGTTTGTTTGTTTTTATTTCACAACTTCAGGGCCCGATCTGAAGTAAGTTGCCTGCCAGCACGTGATCCCCCAGCACAGTGGCAAACGGCCGCTGTACCGGCCTCCTCTAGCTCCGCCCCACCCTCTGGACCGCCCCTTTTGTGAGGCCCAGCTCTTGTGCATTTAACAGGGGTTACGGGCGTGGCCGGGTCCCTTCTAAAATATGTGCAGCGTGCGCAAGGTCTGGCTGCGCGCCTAACCCCCGGATTTTACGCGCGGGGGGATTTAAAATTTGCCCGATTATCATTAAGGGCCCCACAAAAGTTACAGTCTTAGGTTGGACAGCATCATGCTCAATAGGGGAAGAAAAATGATGCAGAGAAGAAAGCACACGTTCTGCACTGTATGCTCTCCTATTTCCTATGTTTAGTTTTCCATTTGTTTATTAGACACATGCATGACTTAAACTGGTACAAGTCGGAGGCTTGTGAGCACATGCCTCTTCAACAAGTCTCATTTCGGGCTTAGTACTTAGTCTCTGTTTTTTTTTTTGTCCTGATGATGTTTTCTGTTTTCACTCTTTCAGAATAAAAGGTGTGCCCTGTACATTAAGATGGCTGCCTTTCCCCAATACCATTTTTAAAACTCTGCTCCACCAAGTTCAATCCTTAGCAGTCCCTACCATGCACCTAGCAGTACCCCAATTTAGTTCCAGTCATAGCAGGAACAGGAGCTTAAGGAAGCTTAAAATCTAATATCTCCTTCGGACTTAAATATTCAGAATGGAAGCGAGCTTATTATAATGATTTAAGTTCAAAGGCAAAAAATCCCTCAGGTCACTTTGCTGGCACAATTTTGATATATCGCAATTTTCTCCTCCCAAAGATTTAAATTTCCTATACATTCACAAAGAGTAAAAAACAATGCAAACAAAAAGAATTCTACGAGAAGCACAGTGAGACCTTTGCCAGATCCTGCTCAACCGAAGGATTTGTGGAGAGAAAGTTTCACAGGGTAAGCTTTTAGTGTGCAATTATGTTCCCTTCCCGAAACTGCAGGAAATTAAATCCCTCGGTAAAAAACACACACACTTTCAATGTGCATGCAAGCAAACTGACTGGGGGCGGGGCAGATGTTTGCCGTCTCTTTTGACCTACTTTTAGGGGATTCTTAAACCCCTTGCTAGCATTACCGCCTCACCTTTGAAGGCAATCCCTGCGTTGTTGATGAGCACATCTATGCCCCCGTACTCCCGCTGCAGGAAATCCCGGAGGTTCCTGATGCTCTGCAGGTCCGTGATGTCCAGCTGGTGGCACAGAGGTTTCAAACCTTCTCCTTGAAGCTCTTTTACCGCTGCCTCCCCCAGCTTGGGGTCCCGGGCTGTCAGGTACACGTCCCCGGTAAACTGCTTGCACAGAGCCCGCACGATCGCCAACCCGATGCCTTTATTACCCCCGGTCACCACCGCTACGCGCCCGCTGGCCATGCTTGGGCTACTAAGAGAGAAGGACAAGCGTTGGGCGGGCAGAAGGGAGCCAGCTGCGTCTGAAGCCTGATCCGCTGCTCACCAGCCACAGGCTTCCAAACTCTTTCCTCGGTCCTCCCACTTATGCTAATTTCCTGTAAACAGGCGCTGCAGGCAGGGACAGTTAACCCTTTACCTCCTTTACAATTATGCAATTCGGTGATCCTGCATTCCTTTCATTTCCATTTGGCGTAAAAAGTCAAGAAGATAAAACCTCCTTTGTGGTGATTTTCTGCCAGGTCGCCAACCCAGACCCTTTTGGAACTTAAAGTGGACGCGGGAGGCTGCTGCTGGACCCAAGCCTGGTACCTTTTTCTTATTTAGAAAATTACCACAGTAGGTAAGAGTGGGATATAAAACCAAAGGGGAATTAAAAAAGGGCCAGCAAGAGGGAGGCCTACATAAGGCAAAAATCCTAAGCAAGTTCTTTAGTTAAGTACCCAGAGGTTAAGCTGCATCCTGGTGCTACTTGTTCGGTTGGGCTATAAACTGAGGGGGGTCCCTTCTTGGCCTTTTAGCAGAAATTGAAAAGCTGAGCGAATTGCAATGGTTAATGCCCGGCCACCGAAAACCCATGGGGACTCCCAGTGCTAGAACAGTTATGACAACAAATGCAAGGCTGCCCACCTTTTGGCTCTGCTTTCCTGTAAGTTTTTCTTTGAACCTGACAGCTACTGTTATAGGAGGGGGTAATTGTGTAACATCACACCAGCAAAAATGTGCATCACCTATACCAATTTTCAAAGCCCACTTCTGTGCCTAAATCCACTTTACAAATTATCCCAGCAAAAGTGCATGCAGACAAGTGCACCTCATATGGTGCTTGTAGTAAAATAAAAAGATAACATAAGAACATGCCATACTAGGTCAGACCAAGGGTCCATCAAGCCCAGCATCCTGTTTCCAACAGTGGCCAATCCAGGCCATAAGAACCTGGCAAGTACCCAAAAACTAAGTCTATTCCATGTTACCGTTGCTAGTAATAGCGGTGGTTATTATCTAAGTCAACTTAATTAATAGCAGGAATGGACTTCTCCTCCAAGAACTTATCCAAGCCTTTTTTAAACACAGCTATACTAACTGCACTAACCACATCTTCTGGCAACAAATTCCAGAGTTTAATTGTGCGTTGAGTGAAAAAGAACTTTCTCCGATTAGTTTTAAATGTGCCACATGCTAACTTCATGGAGTGCCCCCTAGTCTTTCTATTATCCAAAAGAGTAAATAACCGATTCACATCTATCCGTTCAAGACCTCTCATGATTTTAAACACCTCTATCATATCCCCCCTCAGCCATCTCTTCTCCAAGCTGAAAAGTCCTAACCTCTTTAGTCTTTCCTCATAGGGGAACTGTTCCATTCCCTTTATCATTTTGGTCGCCCTTCTCTGTACCTTCTCCATCGCAATTATATCCTTTTTGAGATGCGGCGACAAGAATTGTACACAGTATTCAAGGTGTGGTCTCACCATGGAGTGATACAGAGGCATTATGACATTTTCTGTTTTATTCACCATTCCCTTTCTAATAATTCCCAACATTCTGTTTGCTTTTTTGACTGCCTCAGCACACTGAACCGACGATTTCAATGTGTTATCCACTATGATGCCCAGATCTCTTTCTTGGGTAGTAGCATCTAATATGGAACCTAACATTGTGTAACTATAGCATAGGTTATTTTTCCCTATATGCATCACCTTTCACTTATCCTCATTAAATTTCATCTGCCATTTCAATGCCCAATTTTCCAGTCTCACAAGGTCTTCCTGCAATTTATCACAATCTGCTTGTGATTTAACTACTCTGAACAATTTTGTGTCATCTGCAAATTTGATTATCTCACTCGTATTTCTTTCCAGATCATTTATAAATATACTAGCCGTTAAGCCCGTAACAACGGGCTACATTAAAAAAAAATTTTCGGTCCATTTCCTCCCCCCCTCATTCTCCTCCCTCCCACCTCATTCTCCCCTCACCCTTTATTCTCCCTCCCACCTCCCCTCAGTCACTCCCCCCCTCCCCCTCCCCTCAGTCACTCCCCTCAGTCACTCCTTCCTCCCCTTTCCCCTCAGTCACTCCCTCCTCCCCTCAGTCATTCCCCTTCCGGATAGCACAAATGGAAGATCTTCGGGGGAGGTCCCTCGCGCGCACGTGTGCCGATAATGCGCCTTGCCGCCGCTGCCGTTACTGGTCCTTGCCGCCGCTCCTCTCCGCCACCGCTCCTTGTCCTTGCCGCCGCTCCTGGTCCTTGCCGCCGCTCCTCGCCGCTGCTGCTCCTCCCAGTGCCATTTTTGTTGTGGGCAAGCTCTGGCCGACGTGCTCGCCCGCGCATGTGCGGTAGAGTTGCTCTCTACTGCACATTTGCGGCACGTCGGTCCGGGCTCCCTTATCTAGTAGATTGAAAAGTAAGGGTCCCAATACAGATCCCTGAGGCACTCCACTGCCCACTCCCTTCCACTGAGAAAATTGTCCATTTAATCCTACTCTCTGTTTCCTGTCTTTTAGCCAGTTTGTAATCCACGAAAGGACATCGCCACCTATCCCATGACTTTTTTATTTTTCCTAGAAGCCTCTTATGAGGAACTTTGTCAAACACCTTCTGAAAATCCAAGTACAGTACATCTCCAGGTTCAGCTTTATCCACCTGTAAGTCCTACCCCCTCCAAGACTATAGGGTCTGGAACACCTCTCCCCTATGGGGCCGATGCAATTAAAACAGGCAGAAAGCAGGCACTGAGTACTCAGCGCCCACTTTCCTAACTCGCCCCCAAACACCTCTCCTGGGTGCACCATGCTATATTCTAATTAGGGGTTGCACTTTCAAGGAGGTGCTAAGGCTGATTGCACACCCCTAGCGCCTCCTTGACAGTATGCGCCTAGGAGAGACCAGCTGTCCGCAGCCATCTGCGGGTTAAGAAAATGGACTCTGAATTTTGTCAGCATCTGTTTTTCTAACCGGCGCACAGCCACAGGTTTGGAAAATGGATGCTGGTTAACTGAGTGTCTGTTTCCTGAACCTGATCGCCTGCACTTTTTAAAAAAAATCTTTTGTTCCTCCAACGTAATATCGTTATGATATTAAGTCGGAGAATGTACAGAAAATCAGTATTTTCTGCTTTTCTGTACAACTTTTGGGAGTGCTCAGAAATTATCTGTGCGCAAAAATGTGCATATTGGATGCACATTTTTTTTTTAAATTTCGGGTGAGTAACTAATAGCCTCATTCACATGCATTTGCATGTGATGAGCGCTATTAATTTTGCTGCGCATTGGGCGCACTGTTTTCCATCGGTCCCATATGTGCAGAAAACCACACTGCAGTTTAATTTTACACGCCTATCGGTGATTTGCTTTACCCACAAACGTCCCTTTGAAAATTTCTCACTGTTGAATGTACTATGTTTTGTGATACCTATTTAGTGCATTTCTGACCTGTCACACACTCTGAATGTATTTCACTTCAGTTCTAACTGGGTTAATTCTTTATGTTCCTTGCTCGGTGTATATTTCTGATTTGCTTTAATACATTTTGAGCTCTTTGGATGGAAGTGTGAGGTAAACGATGATGATGATAGGCTCAACTAATGAGAGCAGCAGAGGGTCCAAAAGGACAGATAAAACATTTCCACTACCACAGAGCAGCAGTGTGGCTATGACCCAAGCTCCTAACAAAAAGAGGCAAGGTGTTAACCTCCCTGCAGTAGCACAGGATTTCGGAATATAGATAAGGCTAGGGCCAGATTTAGAGTTCATGGTGCACATAGATACACTCTGGGGGGATCCCCAGTGCCACTGGGGATCCCCCCAGTGGCACTGGATCCCCCTGGATCCCCCCAGTGGCAAGTAAGATTAGGAATTGGAGAGCGGGGGAGGGGGACGGGGACTGATGAGAGACCAGGGTCTTCACACTTATTCACACCCCGACTTCCCCCATGGTAACCCCTCCTCATATTTCGGTCCTCAAGGTCATTTCAGAGGGCTTTGGGAGCAGATTCTGTTCATATTCCATTACAAAGTATCAACATATGTTTTGTATACCTACAAATATATTCTGGATGCATGTAATTTTACACATAGGTACGTTTTTTTTTCACTGTCCTACACAAGAAGAATCCGTAATCCTAACGTAGTTTCAAATTCCGCTCTTTGATAATTAAATGTAAAACACTGAAATCAGGTCTCTTTACAACAGAAACCAAGAACTTCCTAATCAGCTACTTCAGAGCTGTACCCCCGCTTCTCTT